>NC_059381.1:13224388-13824388 GCF_019703515.2 Myxocyprinus asiaticus
CATGACTCACAAGTATGAGAGCATTCAGAAAGACGTGTAGTTTCCATGAAACAGTTCAAACTGTCAGTTTCAATTAACTGATTCAAAACTGATTCATTTGCATCATCCCTCAAAAAATTTCACAGAAGTCACCACGTGGAATTTCAATGAATTAAAAAAGTTGGTAACACTTTACAATGTGGTTGTATTCGTTAACAGTAGTTAACACAATAGTTAAAATTAACTAACAATTAACAATATTTTTACAGCACTTATTAATCTTGGTTCATTTAAATTTTTACGTATTTTACATTAAATATGGTGAACTAACATGAACAAACAAGCAACCATATAGAATCCCCCTGGCAAGCACCCAGAACACACTAGCAACCATATAGCAACACACTTTCAACAGTGTCAGAAATTAACATTTACATTCGTTGGCAAAGTTTTCCCCCCTGAATTGGAGCGGGTTGAGCAGGACCGGTTACATTAGCACAATAACAGAATATTAAGAATGGTCTCACTTTATATTAGGTGTCTTTAACTACTATGTACTAACATTAAAATACAATATAATGTATTTATTGTGTAACTATATGTTGTTTTGCAAAATGTTCACAAGAGTCATATTTTCTGCTACTGAGGTTGGGATACAGGTAGGTTAAGGAGTAGGGGTAGGGGTAGGGTTAGGGGTTAGGGTTTAGGGTAAGGGTTGGGGTAGGGTTAGGTTCAGGGTTAGAGGTAAGGTTAACAGTTTAACTACAAATGTTATTATATGCAGGTATTTTAAATGTAAGTACAATGCAACAACATGTAAATACATAATAAGTACTTTGTATCAAATGATTAAGTACATTGTAGTCAAAGAGATGTATAAAGTGGGTCTTTGATCTCATAGGTATGGAGGAGGGTTATTGTGATTTTCATATTTTTTTTTTCAGTTTATTTCAGTTGAAGGTGCAGTATGTAAGGTTCAGAAACCCTTGTTATTAATGACACCAGTGGCCATTAAGTGAACTGCAGCCAGCTACCTGTTGCTCGTGCTCACACTCGTGCACACACTCCATAGGGACGCGAGCGAGCGAGCATCGACCAAAACAATGACGTAACGTACAAAGAGACAACGTGATTCACCGGCATCATGCTGACAGATGAGGTAGCATAATTAAAATGACACAGATATGATTGTTTTTCTACAAACTTTGAGACTGTATATTATATTTGATTCTCCAGTGCTGGAACAGGGCTAAAACAAAGTGTGGATATAGGTCTGACTACGCGAGACTAGTTTGAAGTAATCACTTTTCTTTGCATGATACATTGACTGCATTTATACGATAGCCTATGTCGGCATTAGCTAGCTAGCCAGCTTTATCAATAGCTGTTAGCTAAATTTGGTGGATGATGATAGTAGCTGTTTATACAATAGACTGTACATTATAAATATGTTGACACAATTCAGTATTGATGTGATTCCATCACAACTGTCATTTTGATATATCGATGCGCTATTGTTTTATAATAATTTAATGTATATATTTTCTGTATAACCAAGTTACGTTACACTAATGAAAGGGTCTTTTTGCATTATCTTTCATGTGTTATTGTAGTTTAGCTAAAATTACACAGATAAATCCTTATGGCACTATATTTCAAATTTCTTGCAGTTCTATCAGGAAGACTTGCAGACTTGAGTGAAATTTAAGATGATATTTATTTGATGAATATAAAACAGAAATGTAATGTCTCTCTTTGGCGTAAGCCCCGTCTGGCAGTCCGAAGAAGTTGTACTCGGAACCGTCATATCCTGCTGGAGATAGAAGGCAGGGGCAAGGAGCCTACCCCCATGCAGGACGGGACTCATCTGGTGGTGGTGGGGTGGTGGAGGTTGCCATGTTAGCACACTGAAACAGCAATGTGATAGATTGTGAGCAGACTTATAAAGCAATGGCTTACATGTGATTGGCTAGGTGTTACATAGCTAATGGTGCGATGATGTACAGCTGCTAATCTTCCTGCTAGAACTACGCTGTGCTTACATTTATGTAAGCTTATCTGTCCAATAAGAAGAACGCCAATTTAGGGTCGGTTTTGATCCCCAAAACCAAACGAAGGTCCCTCCAGTAATCAACTGCCCTGCCGATGTTCACTGTAGTTTTTGCTCAACCACGATCACGTTCACGCTTAGCCAGACTGTATTCAGTAGATAAATGTTTTTTATTGTTTTTTATTATTTTTTTTTTTTGGCTTTGCGTAGGAGTTGGTGTTGTGCTGGGAGCCAGCCGTTTGCTGGATTCCATCTCTAAGATAACGTTACCTAGTGTTGCAGTTTGTTGTCGTTGTTGAATAGCGGAAGAGAAGCTATTACTGTCTGAGGCAAGGCTCTCGGGAGCATGCATAAACGTCACATCCTTTGGATTTTCCTGGCAAAAGCGACCTGCTCCCTTCCCATGAAAATCAGTCTACAGGCTTTAATAGGCAACCTAGGAAGTCCGGGAGGGGCTCATTTTTAAAGTTGCGTTACAAGCCGTTCACACATTGGCATAAAAAAAGGCAAATATTACATGACAATTGTTACATATTGCACCTTTAACAAAAAAAAATTCACTTAGTTTTTGCTAACAATAATAACTTTGACTTGGAGGGTGGGATTTTTTGACTTTGGCCAGTAAGCAATCATTTAGCAACCACACAGAACACCTTAGTAACCACATAGCAACACCCTGGCAAACAATTAGAGCACCCTTTAGCATCGTGCTGGTGAGTTTTGCTCGGGTGAGCACCACTTACATGGTTACATGATTCCACGAATAGGGTACACTACAGCATTAGGGGCATGAATCCCATGTTATGTTAGATTAACTATTATCTAACATAACACTAACATTGCAGCCGTTGTATACAGATGACAAAATTTTCACATTAGTTTCCCCTTCACCTCTCTTGACCAGTCAAATATGTTGCTTTTTTAATGGCTGGCTATAAATGTTTAGTTTGAATGTGGTGCATTTGTGTTGATTGTGAGACATGTTTACAGTGGGGTGTTTGAGTCAACCTGCTGCTTGGTTTCCTGAATGTGTATCATATGGAGGGAAGATTATGAAAGCCATAACACTTGACTCATGTCTTACCACCTCATTCTGTCTCATCACACATACACAGTTCTTTAAACAGTCTCTCTCACATTGCAGACTGGAGAGGCATTCTGATGGCTGATGACAGATGATTACAATGGCTCTGTGTAAAAGTGATGAATAAGTGTGTTGTAATTGACCTCTTCTGTAGCCTCTGGAGCATGTTCTGAATACTTGCGTGTGTCTATAAAAATAAAACCAAAAGGGTTTCTTTTTACTGCTTTATGTGATTCACTGATTTATCTAACATGCACTGTTTTTTTCCCACCATGTTAATTTATAAGGATAGAACAGAGTGGACAGAAGATGATGGGGAAAATAGGGAGGAACTGGATGGGGAAATAACACGAGCTAGTGTTAGGCCAAATTCAAGCCCTTTCACCAACCCCCTATGGACCCCAAATGATTTGGACTTTTCTGTTTGGGCTATTCGGTTGTAACCAACATGATCACATGGGAAATCGACACGTTGCCTCCGAAAGTTCATATACCCTGAAATCAACCCCATTCAGCTAAATAACTGACAAGTGGCATTTCCCATCAGACATTTTTGCATCACTTACCTTACCTCTAGTGCTACTGATAGAGCGTTGGGTGGGCAACCTCTGAGAGACATGTTCTGTAATCGCATTCACATAAACAATGGCCAGCGGGATTCGGAGGTTGCATTTTCAGTCTGTACATTTACATTTGTACTCCACTGATGGTTAGGTTTGGAGTTGGGGTTTGGGTTAGGGGGTAGAGTTAATAAAATATGCATTCCTTTTGACTGTATTACTGTACATCATTTACAACTAAAAAATACAACTTGTTTTTGGTGCCACTCTGAGGACATTTCACCCGGTAACTGGAGCTTGCATGTCCCCATATGTTTAACAACACTTCCAGCTTCGGCCACTGGGGAGAAGTGATTCAGATTTTGGTAATCATAGACCAATTTCAGCAGCTAAACTTTCTATACTGTTGCCAAATTCAAAGTTTGATCATAGCGATACTATTGAGTATCATTATAGTCTAAATTCCATGAAGGTTTGCTATGAAGTAAGTATGGTATGCTAGCTTATCAAGCTTAATCGCTTATCTAGCTAACAGTAACCTAAATGAAAACACAAACAGAAATGCTTTATTTGGCCATTCAGATTAAGTTATATAATATAATATGTTGTATATAATTTAAATGTGTGGAAATGTGTAAATTCTGTGCCACTAGAATCACCAAACGGAATTGCAAAAATAACTGTTTTCCAAATGGTTTCTCAAACAATCTCCCATCTCCCATTGGCCAACAGATAGTCCTGCCCCTAAAATCACACAATTGGTTGAGCCATTGTTACTATATCGGGATGGTCAAACAGGGCACCACAGCGTTTACACTTTTCAAAAAAAGTGTCTGACCTGCACTCAATTTTTTTAATTCTGCTCCCCAAATCTACACCTCTCAACAAGACATTCAGTTTACTATACTGAGAGAGAGAGAGCAATAATAATGCATACCTGATTCCATTTTCGTGCAGCATCAAAACCGTTTTCATTATTGCGCCATTGAATTCATTTCAATAAGCTGGTAAACAATGAAACAGATGCTGTTTGTTTAGGAGATACAAACCCAGTGATTAAGCTCGGTGAACATACACCCAAAACATTTCTCATCTTAATTGCCTGACTCATTATACAGTATTCATTCAATCTAAACGCCTTTGGACATGACGGTCTATAAGCAGAAAAGAAGTGAGTCAGACATATAATGGCCTTGTGCATCATGTTTATGGAGAAAGCAACACAAAGTGAAAAAGACAGATGATACCTAATTGGAAATAGACTAAATGATATTTCAGAAATGTGCAAGTTTTGATCACATTTCTCGCAAAGCGCTGACGGTTTGTAATCATCACTCTGTTGTTTTTTTCTGACTTTATGTGAACGAAAAGACACAAATTCGCCCGTTTTCTCATTGGAAATAGGTAAATTTCAAAATATCACTGTCCTTTTCACAAAAGCAAAGTTTGTGGGGAATAATAGCCATTTTCTATACTTTTGAGGCATAAGCAATTAGGAAATAACACTTACTACTCAGGAACAAAAATTGTGTTACATAGTGAATGCCTTCATTGTGTTTTGCTTACAATAGTTTGCATGTCTTTGCAGAAAAGAAATTAAGTTACAGTTTAGACTATGAATTTTAACTGGTTTGTTCTCTTTCGCTCAGTGTCTCTTTAGATGTGTAGATGTGTTGCATTAGTTGCTTTGAAGGTCTGTATTTCTGCATTGTGCAATCTTTATACACACTGAGACTTGCTGTAGACGGTGATTTATAATTCACAAGGTCTCAATTTTCAAAAACAGATTCTCTATAAAAAAAAACTGATCATAATTCGTAAGGGACCAACCTGCAGTAGTTAATATCACTGTCTTTTGTTCTGTTCAGCTACATGTAACCTGATATTGTTGGCTAAAATTATTTAGAATCCAATGCACTCATTGCACATGGCTAATAATAGACAATACTACATAGTCAATTTGCAAATTCCCCCAGCAGGTCATTTATTGACTATTTCTGTTGTGCAAACATTGTTCAGTCATATTTGGGTGTTTCTGCCTACATTTAAATGACCTTGATTTTATTGTTTAAAAAGATATTACACAAATTAGGCAATGCCACAAATTCACCACTGATCATTTTCACATGCAAATGAGCTTTGCGGCAAACTTGCGGCAAATTGTCCATTGTTGCCAAAGGTTTACTGGAGGTTCACCACTACCGGCGAAGAGCTGCAAACTTCTGTGGCAAACATTTGTGGCGAATCAAAAGCTCATTTGCATGTAAAAATAATTAGCGACAAATTTGCGGCTAGTTTAGATTTTTTGTGAGGGTTAGCATGGCACAATTTCAGTGCTTGCTGGTCAGCAAATAGTGTGCTTTTAGTGAATAAAGTGCAATCTATACTAATCATAATTTACATAGAAACTAGGTGTGTTTTTGATGAAAAGAATACAAATGGCTTGACACATCCTTTTAACAGCATGCAAAAAGTGGCGCAACTGATTAGTGAATTTTCCCAGGTGAATTTGGTTGAGAGGGAGGCAACAGGATCAGTGAAGAGCATGCTTAATATAAAATATGAGACGTGTACAGAATATGATGAAAACAAAAAAAGGTGAATATCACTTATGAAAAATAAAACATCTGAAACAATGACAGAATTATCTTGCAATGCATGTAAATCCACTGTAGGACATTGTTGGTAGACTCGTTTAATTAGTGAGAGTGTGAAAAGTTTTTAAAATGAGTACTTACTAAAATTTCACTAGGCTGAAAGTGCCCTTAATGTTAAAGAAACATTTACATAATAGAAAATAGAAAGTAATGTATGAAATGTCTGTCAACCCAATGTCATTCAGTAATGGTGGTCTAAGCCAATGGGTTTCATCATCACTCATATAATTGATATAATAAAGACTGGCATTTTAGTGAGAGGCGTTTACTCTGAAAGCTTATTATTAGGAACTAAAATGGATTTCAACTCAAATGTCTGTGTGCTGCAATCAGTCTTAACCCAGAACGGCCCACAAATCATCAGCATCTTCATTAGAAATGGGCAATCTGTAATTTCGCTAATGAAATGTCAAAAACCAGGCATTTATGGCAGCGTTAAATGATGGCAGACAGACTGAGCAAGGGATTGAGGGGATATAGACAAGCTGTAACATGACACGGAAGGTTTAGGATGTTTATTAGTCCATTCAGAAGAGTAAATAGGCAAAGTGCAGGTTATCAGGGATGGTCGTGGAACAGGCAAGGTCAATAACACAGTAATCAGTCCAATGAGGCAAACAAGTCCAGAGAGATTGAGATAACGATGTGGGTCATAGAAAGGCAAAAATCCAAACCATGACAAGAAACACAAGCAATACAGAATGTTTAGAATTGCAGACAGGCTAACAAGACTTCGCAAAGAGTGCATGGGCTAGTTAGGCTAAATACTAGCAAACAGGAACCAAGA
The DNA here is from genome assembly GCF_019703515.2 of Myxocyprinus asiaticus. NCBI lineage: Eukaryota > Metazoa > Chordata > Actinopteri > Cypriniformes > Catostomidae > Myxocyprinus > Myxocyprinus asiaticus. Next base: position 13,231,506 of record NC_059381.1, read on the forward strand.
ACCAGGTGAATGCAATGAAGAAATCAATGAATTCGGGAGACAGCTCCCTCTGTCGGGATGAAGGGGGAGCAACAGGCTCAGATTCTACAGAATCCCCCCCTTCTAGGAACACCTCCTGGCTTTCTAGAATGCTGGGGTCTCCCTCTAGGTCATGGTGCAGGTCGATTGACCCCAATGTGGGTCCAAAATGTCCTCTGATGAGACCCAGGATCTCTCCTCTGAGTCATAACCATCCCAGTCCACTAGATAGAGCAAACTTCTCCCCAGTCTTCTGGAATTTAGCATTTATTTTACGATGTAAGCTGGACTGCCATCGATGTCTAGAGGTGGAGGAAGATCTTGAAGGATGTTAGCCTCAGGGGTACGGGAGGGATGAGCCGGTTTCAACAATGAAACCTGAAACGAAGGAGAGATACAATAATTAGCAGGGAGTTGAAGTCGATATGTGACAGTATTGATTTGTCGTAAAATCTTACAAAGGCCAACGTACCTGTGACTGAGATTTTTGCTGGGCAACATCTGTCGCAGATCTCTTGTAGAAAGCCATACCATCTGTCCTGGTTCATACTGAGGATGAGGACGTCTGTGACGTTTAGCCTGTCTCCTAATTGCATGTTTTAGGTGCACGTGAGCTGTATTCCAAGTCCCCTCTCTCCTCCTCATCCATTTATCTACTGTTGGGACTTCAGATGGTTCTCCAGACCATGGAAACAAAGGTGGTTGGTATCCCAGAACACATTGGAAGGGCATCATGCCAGTAGAAGTATGTGTTAGCAAGTTTTGGGCATACTCGGCCCATGGAAGGAATTTATTCCATTGGTGTTGGTTCTGAAGACAGTATGATATGAGGAATCTGCCAATCTCTTGGTTTAATCTTTCTACCTGACCAATGTTCTGAGGGTGGTAGCCAGACGTAAGACTTATGTTTACATTTAATTGTTTGCAGAAAGCTTTCCACACTCTTGATGTGAACTATGGTCCTCTGTTGGAGACAATATCCTCTGGTAATCCTTAAATTCTATAGACATAGTTGAACATTACCTCAGCAGTTTCCATGGCAGTAGGAAGGCCTTCGAGGGGCACCAAGTGACATGCCTTTGAGAACTAATCAATGGTGACCATGATTGTGGTGAATCCATCAGAAACAGAAAGATCTGTGAAGTCGGTAGCAATATGGGGCCATGGATGTTACGGAATAGGCAGTGGCTCGAGGAGATCTGCTTGTAATTGTCAAGGACTCCTGGACTGTGCACAGACATAACAACCGTTAACAAATTATTCTACATCAGTAGACAAATTGGGCCACCAGAACTGGTTTCTTACCAGTCTATTAGTTCTATTGATACCAGGGTGACGGGATGTAAGGGATGTATTATCCAGTGAATGACACGATTTCTTAATGTCTCTGGTACATACATTTTACCTGGTGGGCATTCTGCCGGTGGCGGATCGGCCTGATGAACATGTTGAATCTCCTCCATCAAATCCCATCGAATTGTCGCAACAGTGATGGAATGTGGCAGAATGGGCTGTGGTTCAGAATATGGACAGTTGACATCGTACATGTGGGGAAAGTTCATCCGCCTTGGAATTTTTGCTGCCAGGATAATAGGACACAGTGAAATTAATTTGAGTAAAAAAACAGTGCACACCTGGCTTTGCTGGGGTTCAGTCTTTTTGCTGCCTTGATGTATTAGAGATTCTTTTGTTTTGGCACCTTCCAGCCAGTGTCTCCATTCTTTGAGGGTGCCTTTAATGGACAGTAACTCCTTGTTTCCAACATCATAATTTCTCTCTGCTGTAGTGAGTTTTCTTGAAAAGAATGCACAGGGATAGCGCTTATCAGGGGACCCATGACGTTGAGCTAACACTGCTCCAATGCCATTGTCAGAAGCATCAACTTCAATCACAAAGGGGCAATCTGGGTTAGGGTGTTTCAAGATGGGGGCTGTGGTGAAGATGTTCTTTAAATTTCTTAAAGTCATTCTCTGCATCTAGGGATCATGATAATTTCTTGGGTTTCCCCTTCAATAGGGACATGAGTGGTGAAGTAACAGAACTGAAACCTCTAATGAACCTCCTGTAAAAGTTAGTAAAGCCTAGAAATTTTTGAAACTCATTTTTGGTCTTGGGTTTGGGCTAATCAAGCACACACTTGTAGGGAAATTTGGTAGTATAAATGTACATGGTATGGATTAAAGGGCCCACGTACCTTCACAATTAATATGTAGGAAATTATGTGTGTTAGGAATTAACCCTCTGGGGTCTGAGGGTGTTTTGGGCCCTGGAGAAGTTTTGACATGCCTTGACTTTTGTGCTTTTTTCAGTTGCTTAAAAACATATTAATGGCTAAAGTCTGATAATATTCAGCACAAACTGGGCTACAATAATATGTGAACAGCATGTATCTACATGTTTGTATTTTTGAGAAAATAACGTTTATGCGTGGTTTTTGAAAAAACAAAATGTTTAAGTCACTGAAATAAGGCCATATAACACATACTAATCATTTGTTCACAAGACTTTTGAGAACTGGATCTTGTAGCCTAGAGTTTTTGCTACAAAATGATGTGAAAACCATCCTGATCACTCATTCATACAAAACAATATAGTCATTTAACTTTTGTAAGACACTTTTAGTGTTAGAAAGGCCATATGCGAGGAGGCGTGGATGATCATGAATATTGTTGTGATTCACACCTGAGGAGACAAAGACCCCTCCCCTGAGAGAGAATGAATGTGAGGAGACTTAATGATTGAATGTATTGTTTGTAGCTTATTCACAAAATCAAGTTAAAAGAAGTAATCTGACTATACATTTTCTTTACATAAAGACTTTACTTAAAAACTTTAGACCTACACTGCTGTTTAAAAGTTTTAGATCTGTAAGATTTTTTAATGTTTTTAAAAGATGTCTCTTCTGCTCACCAAGGCTGCATTTATTTGATCCAAAATAGAGCAAAAACAGTGATATTGTGAAATATTTTTACAATTTAAAATAACAGTTTTTTATTTGAATATATTGTAAAATGCAATTTATTCCTGTGATCAAAGCTGAATTTTCAGCATCATTACTGCAGTCTTCAGTGTCACATCATCCTTCAGAAATCATTCTAATATGCTGATTTTCTAATATGGGCATATTTACAGCACATTTTACACATTTACACCCGAACAGATATTTGCAAGCACAAACTTCGTTGATGATAATGAGGCAGTATAAACACTAGTTAAAATATAATCTAAACATTCATCATTATTTTTATATCATATTACATATCATATTTATATCATACAGCATACAATTTAAATACCAGCTTTAGCCGAAACAACATTTAAATGTAACTAAAACTTGCCTATTAGGACATATTTAAAATTTCAATACTCTGAATCAAGTCTGGAAATAGTCCAACTAGTAAAATATGTACATGTTTATATAAAATAGCATGTCAACTAATGTACGTAAAACTAAAAGACTTACTCATACGAAATTGTATCCTCGGCTGGATCAAGTCGCTCTTCAAAATGCAAACGTTCCTCGTTGGATTCCCGCTCTTCTTCTGAGGAAAATGTGAACTCTTCATCACTATCCAGGAGCTTCCTCACCTGTGTAGCGTGCCATCTTCCAAACGCGCAGGAAAATGAATGAACAATGTTTTTTAAGGCATTGTTAGGGGCGTGTACCATTTGCATTGATCGCATCAGCACATTACCGTATGAATAGCGCCCTCTGCCCGTGGGTGTGATCACATTAGCGATAATTAGCTGAGCCAGGAGAAAATCGCTTTGTTTCATACAGATTACATTGCAGGAGAATATTTGTTTTAAATTTGACTTGTTTTATTTAAAAGTAGACATTTTAAACTTTCTTTAGACATATGTTTCATGTTTGTCTGATAAGTATTCGCAGAGTTTCAGTTTATTTTTGTGACGTGTTTCAGAAAGATGCTTGTGGAGACAGAGACGGCTGAAAGCGCACCCTGTTTATTTTCTTTATTTTACAAAAGCACAAGGTTTTGTTGTTATTGTGAATGTACACAAATAAAAGCAGACCCTTTATAGTTTGTAGTGATGTCTTACACTTATCTGTATGCCCAAAAATGACTGAGTATTTTAAGTTGTTTCCGCTGTTATGAGGAAAAAATCCAGCAGTACGCGCCGGCGCATCCGTCGACCCTAGAGAGTTAACTGTCCGCATATCTACGCCATTATGTAGGAAAATTAGCGACTTTGCATATCTCCAACAATAATACGTAGGAAATTGTATAATGGCATTAGCTGCGTTCGACCACCATTATAAGAAGGATAAATTACAAATGATCAGATTGTAAATCTGAATAAAATTCTCCACCAGAAATGTAATACAACAGGCTCATTGTATTCGATAACTATTAATATGTAAGGAATTAGTTTAATAAGGGAATTATGATTAATTCATTTATTGAAAGAATTACGGTATATGTCTAATCACTCGAGTTGATATGACAAATCTGTCAACTCTTTAGATATTATTTTTCTCATGGCTATTGAAAATAATATCACAAATATGTTTAGATATGGTTCGAGCTTAGGAGCGCAGATCTTTTTAAAAAATCAAGTGACGAGATTATTTATCAAAATATACCACAGTCAAATTATCTTTGAATACAAACAAGACTTTATTGCTAATCTAAACATCAAACTAACTATCACATATAGACAAACATAAACAGGTTGGTGAGTGAGCTGTAACAGAAGGTGAATGGAAATGATCTGTGCAGAGAAAATTTTACTTCATGGAGTCTATAGACAATGCCTTGAGAACCATCGATACTTAATTTAGTCTAACTCGATTTGCAATAAGGTTATTCAAATTATATTAAAGAGATACCAGCACTTTCAGCGAAAGTTGGAGATGTACTTGTGTTTCCTTAAGTTGCTATGGTTCTTTGGCTCTTTGTAGAAAGTTCTGTTTGTTCCATCTATGTTTTGGACCACTGTTAAGATCGTGGATTGGAATGATGAGGTGGGGCTTTGAAGCAAGGCTTCCCACAAGGGAGACTTGTGACTCCCCGTCACGTTGGCGAGTCGTAGTGCAGAGAAGAGAAGGGCTTCCTCTGAACTTTTCATTCTGAGCTTTCCTGAACTCTACATTGTGTTTAACCTGGCAGAGGGGTGTCAACGCGAAGCCAGCCGAGGAAAGAAAGATCACGAGGGAAAAGAAGAGCGGAGGATGCAAGAGCACGCAGAAGGGAGAGAAGAAGAAGAGAATGTTCATCCTTGGCGGGGAGGCTTTGTACTGTTGAGGTTGGCTGTAACCCAAAGGTGTCTTGAGCCAGTCAGAAGTGTCTTTTCAGATACCATGTGATCATCTCCCTGTCCCTCCTTCTGAAGGTGATTAATAAGTCTTTGTCTGTGAAGATTCCCATTTCCCGCTCAAAATAGGGCAATGTTTAATCATGGCCTTTTATATCTCGGATACAATTGAATATATCAAAAATTAACATAAACAGTCCTGAAATGCAGAACAAAAATCTCAACGATAGTAAACATGATGTGCTTTAGTAATATAACATGAATAAGACAAGATTAAAGATTATAGTCATCAATTTGTCAGTTATAAGTGATTACAAATCACTACAGATATTTTAAAGGTTACATCAGGCTACAATCCTTTGTGTAAGATCAAATTTTACTAAATTTTTTTAATTTCAGTGTAGGACAATACAAGGAAGTCTTTTGATAGTGTTATAGCTAATAATACATGTATATACATTGTTAAAACCCAAGAAAAGTTAGTTTTGCGATCTTGTCAAATTTGTTATATCAAAGAACAAAGACTGTTCTGAGTGGAGTTTTTGTAGACTGTTGTGCGTTAGCAGGCAAAGTCTTTAATTTATGATGTTGAGGAATTTCGGGGTAAAAGGTTGTGTTTTCCTTGACCCCCTCCCTTGTTTTGTGACAGTAAAATTTTAGGCAGATGAAACAAACTTCTCATTTAGCTGGGCCATGCCAGACTTTAGGGTGCCATTTTGGCAGTCTCTTAGTTTTATGGTTTTGAGGAATTTCCAGTGTGGACTGCAGGGTCTCCGTATTATTCTCCTAATAATTGTTCTGCCTTCAGTCACTACACACTCCACCTTATTATTATCCATCTGTACACCCTCATCACTCACCTCGTATCCTAGAAATTAGATGGATGAGACATGGAACTCACACTTCTCAGCCTTTACATAGAGCTGATTATCCAGATGTCTTTGAAAGACTTGGCCTACGTGTCCTATATGCTCTTCCTATGACTTGGAGTAAATCAGAATATCATCAATATAATCTATGACAAATTTGTTGATCATGTCATGAAATACTTAATTGATGAAGGACTGGAAGACAGAATGGGAGTTGGCAAGTCCATACGGTATCACCTGATACTCATAAAGCCCCCTGGTGGTGATGAATGTGGTTTTCCACTCATCATCTTCCTTGATTCAGATGAGGTTGTAAGCGCTCCTGAGGTCCAATTTCATGAATATACATGCCTCCCGGACCTGTTCAAGAGCAGATGGGACAAGAGGCAGAGAGTAGTTGTTCTTTATGGTTATGGCATTTAGACCCCATTAGTCAATGCACTGTCTGAGGCCGCCATCTTTCTTTTCTATGAGGAAGAAACCACCAGCTGTGGGGGAGGATGAAGGCTTTATAAACCCAAGATTAAGTGCTTCATTTACATATTCCTCCATGGCTTCACTTTCTGGAAGAAACAAAGGATCAACCTTACTTTTAGGAGTAGTTCCAATGGGATTGCGTGGAGAAAAGATGATGCAGAAGGATATGGTCTCTGTATGAATGAGACCAATCTGTAGTTTAACAAAAGCAGTTTGTTCATGCACAAGGCCTCCACTTATGGGTTTATCATCAATGGATGTGATTCTGAATGGTGAAGAAAATGTAAACATAGGTAATTGTAACTCCTTTACTAGTCCAAAATCAATAAAGTTCCCAGCTGCCCCTGAGTCAATTAAAGCTGTGGTAGGGAATATTTAATTGGTATGGATTAGTTGAACATTCACAGTCAGACTTCTGTTAACAATGGTGTAAGTAACGGGGTCACTCACCAATGTATTGCTTGATACAGTCCTCCTTTTCTTAGGGCAGGCTGCACAACGGTGTCCAGGGTCACCACAATACAAACAAAATCCTTCCTGAAATCATCTAGATCTTTCAGCCGAAGAAAGTTTAACTGAGTCGACCTTTATGTGATCCTCAAGGATGACTGCTGGTGAGGGAGTAGTTTGTCTTCAAAGTACTTGGGCCTGAACTTGACACTGTTGTTCATGAGACTGTTGATGCGTATGGACAGATTAATGAACTGGTTTAAGTCCAAAGATTCATCCTTACAACCAATTCAGCCTGAAGCTATGGTTTTAAGCCTTCTTGATAAACAGTTTTCAAAGCGATATCATTTCATTAACTCTGAGCAGCTAGAGTTCTGAATTTCAATGCATATTCAGAAGCAGATCCAGAGCCCAGTCGAGTGCATCACCGCTAAGCAGGGACAAAATTAATGAAACTTTTGACTCATCATCAGGATACAGATTTGCCTGGGACAAAAAGATGGAGCATTGTCTCAAAAATCCCTTACATTTCTCAGGAGCTCCGTCAAACTTCTCAGGTAACACCAGCCGAGGCTTGGGTGTGGATGTAACAACATCTCAAAGCGGCAGAGTGCTTTCTTGCTGTGATCATAAGGCGTGGAGTGCATTAGACAGGGTTTCATTAGTCGCCTTTAACTCCTGAATCTGTTGATGATGTTCACACAATATTCCAGTTTGGAATTCGATAGTGGTCCATAATGTTTGAACTTCCACTGGATCCAGGTTAGGCAAAGTCTTCTGTAACACTTCTGATGACATGGAAGGTTTAGGATCCATGTGCAGATGTTTATTAATGCATTCAGAAGAGTAAATAAGCAAAGTGCAGGTTATCAGGGATGGTCATGGAACAGGCAAGGTCAGTAACACAGTAATCAGTCCAATGAGGCAAACAAGTCCAAAGTGACTGAGATAAAGATGTGGGTCGCAGAAACAGGCAAAAATCCAAACCATGACAAGAAACACAAGCAATATAAAATGCTCAGAATTGCAGACAGGACTTTACAAAGACTGCATGGGCTAGTCAGGCTAAATACTAGCAAACAGGAACCAAGAACCAGGTGAATGCAATGAAGAAATCAATGACGTAACAGTTCTAGATGGCTCCCTCTGTCAGGCTGGAGGGGGAGCAACAGGCTCAGATTCTACACAAGCCATGTACTGTGTGAGAGAGAAAGGGCCTCAATGCCTTCAGGAGACAAGCAAGCACTTATTAAAAAGGTCTTTTATGACAGGTATAAAAGAAGAAAGAGCAATGGTGCCACAACCTTTACATTACCCAAATCCTCACAGTCACATTCCTGAGTGTGCAATTAGTTTTATGGAGAATAAGCGAGAGTGATTTGGGTGGCTTATTGTGGAGGTAGAAAGACCACACATAAAGAGAGATATAACATAGTCATTACTTTGAAGGGATTGCATTGAATGTCATTGTATTAGATAACATAATATCCAACCGAGATATTTTTTTTTTAAGATTGCACACGTTGTTTTAAATGATAAAACGTCTAAGTTACTAGTGTAACCTCTGTTCCCTGATGGAGGGAACAAGACTTTGTGTCGATGTAGTGACACTAGGGGTTTGATCTTGAGAGCTTGAGGAATTTGCATGCCACTCTCCGCCCCGGACATACGGGTATAAAAGGAGATGGCATGCACCACTCATTCAGATTTATGCTGAGGAGCCGATAGAGTGTCCCGGCCATGTCAGCGGCCGGTTCAGCACTGCGGCAGGAGGGACACAACGTCTCGTTCCCTCCATCAGGGAACAGAGGTTACACTAGTAACCTAGACATTCCCTGTCTGTCACTCACTCAACGCTGTGTCGATCTAGTGACACTAGGGTTTCCCTATAAGAAACTTTGCAGGCGCTGAACCATGTCACGAGGTACAGAAGAGTGGACACGGGCAGACTGCTGCGTGCCTCACAGTGAGCACTTGACCACGTCATGACCTTCCAGTGATTTAGGTAAGGCATCTCCCTAGTCCCGTTAAGGGGGTAGGAAGCACTTACCCAAGGAGGCTACAGGCGGTGGCGTTTCCTGATATTTGCTGTTAAGCAATTTCCCACCGAGCACCTTCTGGAATAACACTGGGAAGAGCTCATCCCTCTCCAGGAGGGAGGGCACTACGGAGACCACATCCTACCAGAGGGAGGTTAACATGTGGAGAATACCTCACATGGACTTACCAACAGGGAAGTTCACATATGGAATGATACCAGCGGGAGGACCCTATCTACAGAGAGGGTACACAGCAACAGTGGCCGAAGCAGAGCGAAGCTCTGATGAGGGGAAACACGGGGTTAAACCTGAGGGGAAACCTAACAGTGGAAACGCGTCAGACAGGATTACCAAGAGGGGAATCACCACGTATGGGGCACTGAGACAGAGTACACGGGCTCACCTGAAAATGGGCATACCACGAGTACTGGGCCTGGTGGCGTCACTCCTCCGCCGAGTTCATCACCAAACAGTGCTTAAGACTTAAAGAGGTGTCCAGGGTTCAACAGTTATGGGGAACTGTTGTGGACAAAATAATGCACATTATCACCTTGAAAAAGGGGAAAGGCGTAAATGCAAGCGATACACCCAACCGGCTGCCCGGGCTACCTGCTGTTACCCCGTAACACTCAGGACGAAACCTGTTCTATGCGTAGGTTGTAAAACCTCGCAAAGGTATTGGGTGTAGCCCAACCTGCTGTACTGCATATGTCTGCTAGAGAGGCCCCCCTTTCCATTGCCCAGGAGGACGCAACACCTCTAGTGGAGTGCGCCTTGACTCCCAAGAAGCATGGCAGGTCTTGTGACTGGTAAGCCAAGGAATAGCACCACAATCCAATGGGCCAGCCTCTGTTTGGAGACAGCTTTCCCCTTCTGCTGCCCTCCAAAGCAGACAAAGAGCTGCTCTGAGCACCTGAAGCTCTGCGTGCGGTCCAGATAGATGCACAGGGCATGAACTGGACATAGCAACGACAAGGCCGGGTCTTCTTTCTCTGAAGGGAGTGCTTGGAAGTTCACCACCTGGTCCCGAAAGGGAGTGGTGGGAATTTTGGGCATGTAACCGGGCCGGGGTCTCAAGATCATGCGAGGGTATGCCGGCCCAGACTCCAGGCATTCGCTGGTAACAGAGAGCACCTGTAGGTCTCCCACCCTCTTGATGGAAGTGAGCGCCACCAGGAGGGCTGGCTTCAGTGAAAAAGTGCTGAGCTCAGCCTGCTCCAGGGGCTCAAAGTGGCCTCTGTAGGGTAGGTAGGACCACAGAGAGATCCCAAGAGGGAATCAGGTGCGATCTAGGAGGATTCAACCTCCTCGCACCTTTGAGGAACCTGGTTATCAGGTCGTGCTGTCGTGAGGGTCTCCCATCCAGTGTATCGTGATACACTGCTATAGCAGCCACGTACACCTTCAGGGTAGAGGGAGACAACCGTCTCTCCAGCCCTTCCTGTAGGAAAGACAGCACAGACCCGACCGCACAGCTCTGTGGGTCTTCCCCACGGGAAGAACACCAGTTCGCGAAGAGATGCCACTTCAAGGTATACAGCCACCTCGTAGAGGGGGCTCTGGCCTGAGTGATCGTATTTACCACCGATGGCGGAAGATCCGTTAGGTCTTCTGCGACCCGTCTAGGAGCCAGACGTGGAGGTTCCAGAGGTCTGGCCGCGGGTGCCGGAGCATGCCCTGTCCCTGAGTGAGAAGGTCCTGCCTCAGGGGAATGCACCTGGGAGGGGATACTGCCAGGAGCATCAAATCTGAGAACCAAGTCTGGTTGGGACAGTATGTGCAATGAACAGGACTTGCTGCCCCTCCTCCCTGACTTTGCACAGAGTCTGTGCAACGAGGCTCACTGGAGGAAACACATACTTGCGTAGCCCTTGAGGCCAGCTGTGCACCAAGTCATCCATGCCGAGGGGATCCTCGGGCAAGGAGTACCAAAAGGGGCAGTGAGAGGACTCTCAGGGGGGTGAACAGGTCAACCTGCACCTCCCCGAATCTCTCCCAAATCAGCTGGACTACGTGGGGGTGGAGTCCCCACTCCCCATGGAGCGTTACCTGTTACCTGTTGGCCGGCCATCTCTCGACGGAGAACAAGGGCACGTGAGGTACTCGCGTCCAACTGGTTGACCGGAAAGACTTCCAGGGCCTGGCTGTCGTGAGCGTGCTGACCCAGGGAATGAGGGAACTGCTCTTTTATTGACAATGCTGGTGCCGAGGCCCAGAGGGCACCCGGCGATTTCATACTCACCACGTGCTGGCCCAGGGGCGATGGTGAGGCTGTTAAGTTCACCCGGTCAGAGTCAGACAGCTCATCCCTGGGTCACCTGTTTCAGGGCCGCCTCAAAGCCCGTCCGGGGTCCTTGGGGGCCGACTGACGGGCAGGTGGAGCTGCCTTCCTGTGGGAGGATCTTCTTCTCAGAGGCCAGCGTACGGGCTCCGATGGTGCGGGAGCCGGGGCCGGCATCGCAGGAGAACGGCCCTGGCGAGAAGCAGACAGGGCACGGGACTTTAGAGGCCTGAAGGTGGCCGAGTTGCACCACGGTAGGATGTGTCTGATTGCCTCGGTCTGCTTCCTCACCGTCGAGAACTGATGGGTGAAGTCCTCGACAGTGTCACCAAAAAGCCCCCTTGGGAGATGGGCGCATCGATAAAGCGAACATTCTCGGTATCATGCATCTCCACAAGGTTGAGCCATAGGTGCTGCTCTTGGACCACCAGAGTGGACATCATTCGTCGCCCATAGGGTGAGGTCGGTCATGGTATGCAGTTCCTGCATAAGCCCTGGGTCGGTTCTACCCTCATGCAAATCTTTCAACAGGTCCTTGGTCTGGTGGACCTGCAGGATGGCCATGGCGTGCAGGGCGGAGGCAGCCTGACCCGCAGCCTCGTAAGCCTTCATCACCAATGAGGAAGAGAACTTACAGGCCTTGGAAGGGAGCCTTGGTCGGTCCCTCCAGATGGCTGTGCCCTGTGGGCATAAATGCACCACTACGGTGCGCTCGACCTGGGGAAGCTCGACATATCCCTTAGCCGCACCGCCGTCGAGGGTAGTTAGGATGGACGAGCCTGCGAAGCATGTACGAGCAGAAAAAGGTGCCTTCCATGACTTCGTTAGCTCCGCGTGCACTTCCGGGAAGAAAGGCACCGGGGCGCGGCGCGGCCGTGAGTCGCGTTCTGATCCCAGAAACCAATCATCCAGCCGCGAACGCTCAGGGCAAGGTGGAGGGTTCCACTTTAGCCAGATGTTCGCAGCCGCCCGGGCAAGCACGGTTGCCATCTCAGTGTTCGCCTCATCCCGAGCTCTACCGCCCATGGGTGGGAGCTCAGAAGATTCCGACAACAGAAGCCCACCCTCCAATGCCGTGACCGATAACTCATCCTCGTCATGAGCTGCGAACGAGACATTAAATCTGCCCTGTGGCGGACCGCCTGCATCACTCGACAGCTCTTCTGGGTAGAACGAGCATGCTGGGGGATGGGAGGTCCGCGGGGGCTGAGCCGGCGGAAATGCTCCCATGTCCACATCCAGATCACCCGTGGTGCTCGCCGACCCGACCGCCTGAGTTTCAGCCAAGGACGGAGCGGGTTGGGAAGCAGCCGCAGTGGCTCCTTGCTTCATGAAGAAGGAAGTGAGCCGCGACCGCAACGTTCTCATAGGCATGTTCTCGTAATGAGAACATAACCCCTCCACGAAAGCTGCCTCGGCGTGCTGGCGCCCCAAGCACTCAAGACAGATTTCGTGGCTATCCAGAGGGGAGAGATAATGGCCACATCCAGTAGCACAAAGGCGAAAGGCCATCTTTAAAAAGACGCCAATCATTTGTGTGAGCTCTTTTAGTAGAAAATATACTCTTTTAGAATATACTCTTTTAGCACCTGTAGACTCGGCTGCTGAAGCGCCCAGGGGAAGCACAACACTCGACCGTGCGAGAGTGACTGCTGAAATGCGCCATAAATCCAGCAGCGTAAGTGTAGGTGATGGGATGAACACAATACATGCATTCGGCTCTGAAGAAAAAATCTGAATGAGTGGTGCACGCCATCTCCTTTTATACCCGTATGTCCGGGGCGGAGAGTGGCATGCAAATTCCACTCGCCAATTCTCATTGGCCTTTTCTATTTTAAGCAAAGGTGATTGGGGCTTTCAAGATCGAACCCCTAGTGTCACTACATCAACACAACGTCGAGTGAGTGACAGACAGGGAACAATATATATATATATATATATATATATATATATATATATATATATATATATACACATATATATATACATGTATATATAATGAAGACAAAAAGTAAGCCTATTGGGACCTTTCTGATTGTCAGTTGTTAGTGGAACAATTCCATAGTTAATGTGATAACTACACCTGTGGTTACTCAGCTAGGACTTGTATGAACTTGAGGGGAACCAACTTTATACATCCACTAAAAAGACTTGGTTTTATATGTTGTCGTCTAATGCAATGAAATACGTTTTTCAAACACATATATAAAGCCACATTAAGTGTTTCTTAAGTGTCCAAATACTGTTTGCAGCCAATGTATTTGACAATACAGATGATAAACTGCACCGCCTTGTGAGGTCAAGAATGGGGAATTATTATATCACTAAAGCAGTAAATGGTATTCGATGGTAAAAGACCTTTTATTGTTAATGGAGATTTCATGGTCTTTAAATTGAACTAAACTGAACTGAACTAAATTGGATTGGTTGGGTTGGTAGAAGTGTAGTTCAAAATAACATTACAGTAAGTCCCACTCTAATGACTGCACATTAGAAACAGCATTAAGACACACTGCAGCTCTCATTTTCTCTCTCTCTCTCTCTCTCTCTCTCTCTCTCTGTCACACATACACATAGGACATATTGCAGAATCCACAAAAAAAAATTTCTCCCCTTTTCTCCCCAATTTGGAATGCCATGCTCCAAGTCCTCGTGGTGGCGTAGTGACTCGCCTTAATCCGGGTGGTGGTGGACGAATCTCAGTTACCTCCACATCTTATCTCCATAACTGCGGAGACGTAGCGTGTGTGGAGGCTCACACACGGCATCCACGCACAACTCACCATGCACCCCACCGAGAGCAAGGACCACGAGGAGGTTACCCCATTTGACTCTACCCTCCCTAGCAACCAGGCCAATTTGGTTGCTTAGGAGACCTGGCTGGAGTGGTAGTCAGCATCAGTACTCACAATATTTACACGTTTGGCTGCAGTTTCCCAGTGAAATGTCCAGCGGGGGACGCCAAAATTGAGTGAAATGATGTTGTAATCCAACCTGATCTCATAAAACTTCGTACATATTTTACGAGTTGGCTATTTCGTATAATTTCGTATGATTTTGTTCTTATGAATTTCATCATGTGCAAATGCCCAGATGTCTAATGTGGAAGTAAGCGCGAGTTCCGCGCATGAGGCATTAAGGACATGCTTATTAATATTATGCCCTTACCCAAACCCCTAATCTAAACCTAACCATTCAGTAGAGTGTGTAAAATAATAGGAAGCTGTTGTGTGTGACAGAGGCAAGTAATTGTCGCATATTAGATGGAAATGATGTCCAGCAACATCGTTGACTGTAGTGAAAGTTGTACGAATTCATACGAATTAGCCAAATTTAGAAAAGTCGTACGAATCCTTACGATTTCACCATGAGAGTGTGTTGTGTTATCAGACAAAGTTTTTAAAGTAAATATTTGATGGATGTTTTAATGAGTAAAACGTCCCTCCCTAACCTAAAACTTTAACCTAAACCTAACCTAATAGTTTTATTAAAAGATAAATGAGAGGTTGTCAAAACAGACATCCTTGCCCTAAACCTAACTGGTAGTGTTTTAAAAGCAAATTCAACATGAAAAGCACATTTACTGAAGCAACCATGTTATTTTGTGTGGCTTCTATGGCACTTTTGCATCACTTTCACTTTAGTTTCGAGCGTCCTTGTCTGGACTCAAGATGAGCTATAGCGCAAGCTAATCACATTGGGAAAAGTGTGTAAATGTAGGTGGTACTGTAATACAAGCATTAAAATGTATCGTTTTTCAAATGATACATTAGAGTAAAAGTGTTTTGATATAATAGCATAGCAGGGTGTGAGTAATAGAACGAAAAATATGTGTTAATACAGTCATAAACAGCCATAGTACCGGTGATTTGTGTAAGCTGATAAAACGCACAGTGGTTATAATGCCTCCAGTGTTAATTTCACCAGGAAACTGCAGCAAAACATAAAAAGCAGCACGTAAAACTCAGTTTTAAAAAGGTAGTTATACTAACGTTCATTCTATGAGACTAGGTTGCAGTCTTGAAAATCTGGGATTTTCTTTTTATTTATTTATTTATTTATTTATTTAAACCTAGAAATAAACAACGTTTTTGGATTTTTTACATTTTAAATCAAAGTTAAATAGACACCTAACAGATACACTTTGGAAGTTTGATATCCTGCCACAGCTGTCCTGCAGTGCGACTGACTGAACATTCATAGCTTCCCCAGCAGAAACACAGGACACTGCCGGTCCTACTTTTCTGAGCTTACATGATGTAAAAAAAAATCAGACCCGACAGCTCAAAATGAAAATCGTTATTTTAGACTTACCTTAGTGAATCAGGGTAAGAAAATATATTTTTTATGTACTCACTCAGTAATGGATTTGTGTTCATTGTAACCAAAGAAATCTTATATAGTGCAACTTTAAGGTTCCTTTGACTCATTCAGTTATTCGTTAGTTAATTAATCATTTCACTTCTATCAAAATGTAGTCACACCAGTTTGCCAAAAACAATTTTTTTGCATACAATTTACACGTGGTCAGGAGCATGTGTACATTTTGTTAAAACCAATACGTGAATTTACGTTGAAACAGCTTTACACACAAATTAATTTCGCATGTGTCCAGTGACTTACTCCTTTGTACAAAAGCTATTTCCTTGCTTCAATTAAAGCACACAAGATGCTCTTTGGAACATTCTCAAATCATGTTGGGATAACATGTATTATTAGGTTTTGCACTTGTGAAGTCATTAAAGCAAATGGGGGACATACCACATACTAAGCAGTTCAACATTTCATTTAGTTTGTTATGCTGATAATGTACTTTGTAATGAAAAATTTCTTATTACAATAGAAAAATGTGAAATAAAAGTATTTTAATTAGTTGCACCAGACTTATGGACCCCATTGTACGTTTCTCATCCTGTCTTATACACAGCTCTTCCTGTCCTTTCCTTCTCTCTCTCCATTCATCTCAGCGTCTCTTTTTTTATGAGAACCTTACAGTAATGAAAATATAATGATCCCTGTCATCTGAGAGCACTGTATTTCACTTATCATGGGGCCTTGGCACATGGCCCCTCAGTAATGGCTCTAAATAGCGAGATTGACAGAGCCTGACACTTTTGTTTGATGGCCCCATTTCAACCCAGGCGAGAGATACAGGATTCATTTGACGGACCAGTTACCAGCACTGCCTCGCGCTTAAAAAATGGAATAGTCCAACATGCCTCATTCAATGTACTCTGGTGTAGATTAGGAGAATGATTTATACTAGCAAGAGATTAACCCATAGATATATTAAAGATTGTAATAATCCTTGATTTGATGCATATTGGGCAAGGACCAACTGTCAAATTCTGACGTATTTTTAATTGGAATAAACAGACTATATTAAAGCTATAATACATATGCTTTAATAATATTACTTGTGACAAAACCACTGGCTTCTCATGGCTTATTCCTTTAATAAAACAGTGGCAGCAGTAATATTATAAAAGACACCAATCTTCAACTAGTAAGGCAAACTTTGATGTTGGCAGATTAAAGGCCTTGTGTGGGTTTGTTTACATTGTGTGGGTTTGTTTTTTTAAAGTTGGAGTTTGAATAGTCTTGGCTCATCTTAACATTCCATCAATGTAAGGCCACATCCATACTAACATGTTTTCGTTTGAAAAACGCATTTATGAAACATTTACGCATCTCATCGACACTAGAACGCCATTTTCCTCTACCAAAAATGGAGCGTTATGGAAACACTCTCAATAACCGGATCGTTAGGAAAATTATGATGTTAAGAAACTGAAAGGAGAGTTATTTCACACTAAACATAAAATAGTGAGGATGTGGCCATAGTCTGTGGAATTTTTCTGATTTTGATCTTCCACTGTGCAAAAATTCAGATCAGTTAGATAAGACATAGCACACTATTACTATTCCAGAACAGTCTGAGGGTCTGTGCCAAGTTGGGTGGCTGGAATTTTAAAGCTCTAAGAGGAGTTACAGATAGAAATGTTGGTTTAAGGATTTTAGAAAAACCCTAATCAGCTCAAAATGTTGGCTTTTTCAAGCTAACATATGAAATAGTTACATTTATATTAATAATCAGCATAAACAATTCCATTAAAATATTAATGTTCATTTGCCTAGCATTAGCTTATTTACAGTTACAAAGCAACATTATGATGCAATTTTATGATGTGGTATGTTCCAATTCTTAAAAGTACAAACTTCACCACTGCCAGCACAGTATGTAATTTTCACAACCAGAAACTATGACTCAAGAGGAGTGGCCCCTGATGACAGCCCTACTAAGACAAATTGACACCAAGGGAGAAAGAGAGGGAGAAAATATTATCCAAAGAGGATAAACTTAGGGCTGCTCTCATTACCTTGGCATTCTGAATGTCTGGAATTAAGTAGCTGGACTGTTTGATTTCATGCTGCTGGCAATTACTCTCATGATAGGTGGCAGCTGAAATCATAATTGCTTTCAGGCTTTACAACAACAACACACAGTGGTCTGATGAAAAGCAGACATCTGCTCTCTTGATCAACGAACCCCATTAACCAAAAGAATGTTCTTCTGATGCATGCAGACAGGTCTCAAATTATGCAAAAGTTCTCAACTTATGTAGAAACAGTAATTAAAAGGATAGTTTACCCATAAATGAAAATTATGTCCCATTTACACACCCATGTGTCATTCTAAACTTGAATTACTTTCTTCAGTGGAACACAAACATCTCATGTTGTGTTCCACAGAAGAAAGTAACTCAGGTTTGGAACTACATGTGATTGAGTAAATGACGACAGAAAAATTTTTTTTTGCATGGACTATACCTTTATGTCACTATACGGTATACCAATGTATGGCTGTCCGTTTTATATAGAGAAAAGGAATTCTTTCTCAGTTTTCGTCTGAGTGCTGGCCTTGAAGGTTTCTCATTGGCATGCATGAGCAACATTGTGAAAATTAAATCTGATTAACAGTCTTTTGCTGTGAACATGAAAACCGTCTTGGAGTTTCTGCAGCACAATACTCCATCAGGAAGTGTTGAATTTCCTGATGAAAGACGATGGAGATTGCAGGATCAGGTTCCTGTGTGGTTTTCTGATCATTTTTCTGAGGAAAAGTGTTTGTAAGACCTAATTAACTTCCACCATAGGGACATCTCACTTCTGCTTCTCACACACAAACGTGCTATTCCAAAACCTATTGAACTAACTCACTGTCTGCTGCCTACATAGGCAGCTGCCTTCTAAGGTAGCATCCTAACTGTAGTGAAACCTCATTAGTGACCGATTTGGTGCGCTCTACATAGACGCGAACTCTGCATGTCACACAAATAACGATCCACATAGTGGACATGATTTTAATAGAAATTGATTTTAGCATGTTGCTAAGCTAACAGTGCACTGTTGAACAAATCTAGTAAAATTAAATAGAGTAAAATAATCTATTTTTAATAACACTTAACTGTTTTGTCTACAGTATTGAAAGAAATATACGTTTTTTTTATAATCATCATTTATAATTTCCGCCATCTTGGATTTATTTTTTCAATAGGGCTTTTCACACTTGAAATCATTAACTCTGGGTCATTCTAAACACCGAGTATACGGAATCCTGGGTTATCCTGTTTCAAGATTCACACTTTTCATACTTTTGTAATGTACTCAATATTTAGAAAAATATATATTGAGATGTTTCATTGTTTAGGTGTGTATTTATTTTTCAAACATGTTTCATGTAAACCATTTTGGTATTGTATTTTGATTTATATCTTGTAAAGACGAGTCCTAATATATTAAGCCAATGAGGACTTTCTCCAAGTTAGATAGACAGACTGTGGGGTCACGTGACGCCATGCAAGAAGCAGACGTGTGAGTGACGAGCTCTGCGCACTTTGCTAAATTTTTTATTATTTTCATGTTATAATCTGGTGAAATTTGATACACCCAGTTACACATTTGCTCTTTGAGGCAAAACATGGCAAAGAAGTCAAAATCCTTGGGCTCTGGAGACATTAAAAGACACTTACGTGTTCAGGATGAAAGCCCGGACAGGCATACAGACTGGGGACTCGATTTGGATGGCGCGGTGGGAGAGGTGATCCAGCGTCAGTTGTCCAACATGTCGGTGATGCTGACGAAGGTTCTTGCTGACTTGGAGGATCTCGCTGTAATACGATGATCGATTACGGCGATGGAAATAAAATTCTCTGAGTTAGTTACAAGAGTGACTGATGTTGAGAGACGAATCGATTGTCTGGAGTCATCAGAGAGGGAATTAGCCACTAATCCGCCCGCAACCAAAGTTGATTTGGAACATCTCCTTGAAAAGCTTGAAGATCTTGAGAATAGAAGCACAGGAATAATGTTCAAATTGTTGGAATTCCTGAGCATGAGGAGGGCAGAGATATGGTGAAATTCCTAGACGAGCTATTCTCGAGTCTGCTCAACATAATAGGGCATAAACTGGAAATCGAGCGAGCTCACAGAGTCCCAGCTCACAGATTTGCTGAGGGAGATAGGCCCCGATCAATCCTGGCCAGATTTCTGAGATCATCCGATAAAGATCTTGTGTTGCGCCAGGCGAGGAGCAGAGGGAAGCTTTCTTGGAAGAATTACAATATTTTCTTGTTCCCGGACTTTGCGAGTTCGACAAGAGAGAAAGCGATAGGTTCAAGGAATGTAAGAAACTCTTACATCAGCGAAAGATCACTTTTGCTCTGATGTTTCCGGCCAAACTGAGAATAGAAACGAAGGACGGTCGCAAAGTATTTACATGTCCCAATCAGGCAATGTCTTTTATAGAATCAATGGGTGAGTAAACCATTGGGTGTTTCTCATGTGAGTGGGTCGACTCGCTGTACTTACTCTGGCTTTTGAGGAAGCTGGGCGTCATTTTTGTTTCTTTTTGCGTTGGCTCCACCGAGCAGCTGGAGTTTGTTTTGTGAATAACACTTTTTCTTAAAGAAACTTTTGCATTGACAGAGGATTTGAGAGTGGACACTACAGATGACCACAAAATATCTACATGCTCACACAAAGGATGTCTTTTATAAAGCTGACGGATTGAGTAAGTCATAGTATATACTTTTATGCGGCCTCCAAGTGAATTGACTCGACCATCCGAGGAACCGGGATGACAGTTTTGTTTCTTTTTGTATTGGTTCTGCCTAGCGGCTGGAGCTTGTTCTATTGAATAACACTCCTTTGGAACAGCTGTGGATTAATCTGTTCATTCTTCGTGCTTATTCCTCCTGCTGGCTGGAGTTTGTTTTGTTGAGTATTTTTACAGGAAATTGGAATGATTATGTCATCCGCTGAACTCCTAACAGCCGGCTCACTGAACATTTGTTTGTCTGTCCGAGGAATCTGAATGGTTTTATATCAGCTGGAATTTGTCTTGTGGAAGATCACATTTTTGAGACAGTTCTGTGAATTAATCTACACATTCTTTGTGTTCATTCTTCCTATTGGCTGGGGTTTATTTTACAAAGTGTTTCTGTTATGTAATTTTGCCTCACAAATTTGTGAGGCAAAATGGAGCAATCTGATGGCAAAGTTGTCGTGGGGGCTCATGGGTGTTCATGGACTCTGAGTTTAAAGGGATTGATGCCGGTTGGCGCTTTTGTGCGCTGGGTTAATGCGCACATTTGTCTTTTTTCTGTTTGTTTTGTTCGGGGTTTGATTGTTTCACTAATGGGGAATGTGGTCTGTATAATTTTGCTTTTAACACACAATTTATTTTTTCTAATATATCAAAATGTCAGATGTTAATATGAGTGGATTGTCTCTCTCCACATGGAATGTAAATGGGTTGGGCACCCCATAAAAAGAAGGAAAGTTATTTATTTTCTTAAGCGTAAGAAATATGATATAGTCTTTCTTCAAGAAACTCATCTT
Source organism: Myxocyprinus asiaticus (assembly GCF_019703515.2). NCBI lineage: Eukaryota > Metazoa > Chordata > Actinopteri > Cypriniformes > Catostomidae > Myxocyprinus > Myxocyprinus asiaticus. The sequence goes on from NC_059381.1 coordinate 13,252,820, forward strand.
TCCCCGTAGGAAGCTGAAAAATTTAGGAAGATATGGGGTGGACATGTTTTCTTTAGTGCTGGCTCAAGTAAGAGTAGGGGGGTCATTATACTGATAAATAAACATCTACAATTCAAATTTCTCAAACAGATTAAAGATCAAATAGGAAGAGTCATTATTGTTTTAGCAGACATTCAGGGGCAAAGATTGATTTTGGCTAATATTTATGCACCTAACGCTGATGATCAGGGCTTTTTTATAGATCTTGTGGGGATGTTGCAAGCCGCTGGCACCCCTCATGATATAATATTGGGAGGAGACTTTAATCTATTGATGGATTCAGTCCTTGATCATAGTGAAGCAAAAGTGTGTAAGCCCCCTAGAGCAACAGTGACACTTCACAGGATGTGTAAAAATCTTGGTCTTGTAGATATTTGGTGACTTTTGAACCCATCTGGGAGGGACTATACATTTTTTTCATCAGTTCATAAGATTTATTCTAGAATAGATTTTTTTTTAAATATCTAAATCCCTCATTTCATCTGTTGTTGATTGCTCAATTGGAAACATCTTAGTCTCAGATCACACCCTGGTGAGTTTAGAGGTGTTGCCACACACAGAGAAAATGAAATCATATAATTGACGCTTTAATGTATCCCTTTTGCAAAATCCTGATTTCCAACAAATGTTAAAGACTGAAATCAATATTTATATGGAGACCAACTGGTCCTCAGTATCCTCTATGGGCGTGGCTTGGGAGGCACTTAAGGCGGTTCTTAGGGGTCAGATCATACAGTATGCCTCATTCATCAAAAAATCTAAAGCACGAGAACTCGTGGAGTCAGAAGGGAATATTAATAATGCAGAGGCAGAGCTGAAGCACGAAATGTTATCTGATGGCCTCAGAGAATTGACCCGATTGAAATACAAATATAATACTATTTTGTCACAGAAAGTGGAGTTTTGGTTATTCAGGGCAAGACAGTCATACTTTGAGTCAGGGGACAAAGCAGGGAAGCTTTTGGCTAGATATATAAAGCAAAGAGAGTCTTTTTCTACCATTCCCTCAGTGAAATCTGCTGGTGGTGAAATTTTTACCTCGGCCATTGATATTAATAATGCTTTTAAATAATTCTATATTGATCTTTATAGCGCCACGTCTTCATCTACTGATGAAGATATTAGAACATTTGTGGAACCATTAGAACTTCCTAAATTGACGACTGAACAAAAAAATTATCTTGATTCTGAGATAACCTTGGAGGAGCTTGACGAGGTAATTAAGTCCTTACGTACAGGCAAGGCTCCCAGGCCAGACGGCTTTGCCGCTGAATTTTTTAGATCTTAGGCTACAGAATTGGCTCCACTTTTGTTAGAAGTTTATACAGAATCATAAAAGAATGGAAAACTTCCCCCAACCATGACACAAGCCCGGATCAGTCTGATTCTTAAAAAGGACAAAGATCCAAGCGAGTGTAAAAGTTACCGTCCAATTTCCCTGATCCAGCTAGATGTTAAAATTTTGGCAAAAATTCTGGCTAACCGATTAAGTAAAGTTATGACATCTCTTATACATATAGATCAGGTGGGGTTTATTCGGGGCCGCAGCTCTTCTGATAACATTAGACGTTTCATCAATATCATGTGGTCAGTGGCGAATGATCAGACTCTGGTCGCTGCCATCTCACTTGATGCCGAAAAGGCATTTGATATGGTAGAATGGGATTATCTTTTTAAGATTTTGGAAATGTATGGGTTCGGAAATACTTTTATTGGATGGATTAAGTTACTTTATAGACACCCTGTAGCAGCAGTACAAACAAATGGTTTAATTTCAGATTATTTTACTCTGGATAGGGGCACTCGGCAGGGTTGCCCACTTTCCCCATTATTGTTCTGTCTTGCCCTGGAACCATTAGCTGCCGCGATAAGAAGGGAAGATGATTTTCCAGGGGTAATGGCGGGAGGTGTGGCGCATAAGCTTTTACTTTACGCAGATGATATTATATTATTCGTCTCCGACCCCACTAGATCTATGCCTCACCTCCACAGAATTATCAGTTCCTTTTCTAAATTTTCGGGATACAGAGTCAATTGGTCTAAATCCGAAGCTTTGGCTCTGACAGCATACTGCCCAGTAACGGATTTCCAGCCGGGCGTCTTCCAGTGGCCCAAACAGGGCATTAAGTATTTGGGCATTTCATTTCCAGCAAATTTGTCTGATTTAGTTAGAGTTAATTTTGACCCCTTAATAAAAAGGTTTTCGGGCGATGTGGGCAGGTGGGCTTCGTTACATTTATCTATGATTGGGAAGGTTAATGTTATTAAAATGAATTGTATTCCAAAATTCAACTACTTACTACAGTCTCTCCCCATTGAAGTTCCCCTCTTTTATTTTAAACAATTTGATAGTATTTCTAAATCCTTTATTTGGAATGGTAAACGTCCTCGGATGCATTTTAACAAGTTACACAGGCCAGTTGACAAAGGTGGGTTAGGTCTCCCCAAGATTTTGTATTACTATTATGCTTTTGGTCTCAGACATTTGGCACATTGGTCACTTCCACCTGAGAGAGCCCCTCCCTGGCTCTTTATTGAACAGGAGGTCCTTGCCCCTATCTTGCCATTGCAAAGTCTTTCCACCAAGCTGTCCAGAGAAGTAAAGACACATCCCATCATCTCACACATGCATTTAGTGTGGACAAAAGTTTCGCACGTGTTCGACTCTGACATTTATCTGAATGTTGCCGCAAGTATTTGGTTAAACCCGAAATTGTGCATTAACAAGTCCCCTTTCTGCTGGACAGAATGGATTGAGAAGGGTGTTACTACACTGGGTGACCTATATGAAAATGAAGCATTGAGATCCTTTGAAAATATTATACAGCAGTTTGGGATTCCCAGATCTCAATTTTTAGATATTTACAGCTGCGCCATCTACTCTGTACCACCTTTGGGTGTAGTACACAGCCACCTAAAGTGGCAGACACTCTTGAGATGGTGCTTGCTGCTTTTAGAAAAGGTCATGAAGCTTCAGCGTACTATTCCTGGCTAATTCAGAGTCTAGGGGATGGGGTTTTAACATCTCTTAAGAAGTTATGGGAAAAAGACCTGAAATTAGTACTAGAAGATGGAGAATGGGGTAGGATTTTTATAAATGTAAAGTCTATGTCTAGGGATGCAAGGGTGCGCCTCATTCAATTTAAGATTCTGCATCATCTTTATTGGACCCCCTCTAGAATGTACAGGCTTGGCCTTAAAGACACACCTACTTACTGGCGATGCCGGTTAGAGGATGGGAACATGGCCCATGTTTTTTGGTCCTGTGTTGAGATTCAGGAGTTTTGGTCTGGGGTTCAGAGATTTGTCTGCGAGATCTTGGACACTCAGATTTTATTCTGCCCCAGACTTTGTATTTTGGGTGATGGGGTGGGTATTAATATTATAAATAAAGACATAAAAAACTGGGTCCTTACCTGTGTGATGATCGGCAGGCAGGTGATACTCAGGGGATGGAAGTCACCGGGTGCACCCTCATTTCATGAGTGGTGCACCGAGTTGGGCAGAGAGGCTGCTTTTGAAGAGTTATCATATAGACTACTGTGCAGGTTGGGTGATTATGGCAGGAATTGGGGCACTTATTTGGCCTTCCTGGGGGGTTGAGGGGGAGGATTAGTGGAGAGGGACAATTGGGTAATTTCTGTAATTAATATGTGGAATCTATTTTTATTTTTTTTATTTTTTTGGTTGGTTAATTTCTTTATGTCTTTTTATGTCATAGAGTATTTTCTTTGAACTGCATGTTTATATGTGTGTCTGTTGCTATTTAATGTCTGACCACTGGGATGTATGTTTGGTGATTGGGGGGGTGGCATATATGGTTAAAAGTTGATTCAGAGTTTTCATGTGTTGTATATGTTAATTTTAATATTGGAATCAATAAAATTGTTAATGGCAAAAAAAGAGAGACAGACTGTGATTGTACAATCAGGATTCAGCCCAGTAGAGGTGGGCTGAGCACCGAAACTCTGAGAAAAAGAAGGAAGAGAAAAATTGTGCTGATCAATTTTTCGCACGCGGAGACTAATGATATCTGAAAATAAACAGATTAATGTTGTTTAACAAGACTGAATCAAGTCTTAATGTTTCAGTTAACTACTTTGAGGTCTGGACCAGAGTTTTAGTCGGGTTGGTTTCAGTTCACACGACGGGATTGATCATCACCGAACAGCGGGCCTGGAAAGTGTTCGGGACACGGCTGCCACATGATTGACAGACCACAACAAAGAGTTTGCTCTACTCCAGCGTGAACCGCGATCTCCTACCATTGTTCTTCTCTTCTTCAACATTGGCTGTGTCTCATTTGGAAGGCTGCATGCTAGGAAGGATGCGTCCTTTGAAGGCTGCGGTATACCGAGCATCCTCCTTTAAACAAGTCTCGTTTAAACAAGATAGCCTTCGTAGGACAAACTGAAATGGAACGTAACATGGTTGCTATGACAGCATGCCACTCTTTAACAAGTGGGAGCACTGTGAGTGAGAAGGGAACAAAGTCCCTTTAGAAGGAAATGTATGAGGTAAAATTTAGGAGAGTTATAATGATGTAAAGAGAAAAGAAAATAGATTTTACAGGTGAACTTTTAGTCTATAATACTTTATTATAGACATTTCCATTGAAGCAAAGAATTGTGGGTTGTTAGTGCCCATGAATGATACACCTCATGCATCCTCCGAATTCCCGAGAAAGAAGGTCGCATTCGAAGGCTGCATTCGAAGTGTCCTACTCGCTTTTCTGAAACAAGACAGCCTCGAAAACCTATGCGACTGACAAATGCGACCTCCGAGGGACGCAGCCTTCCAAACGAGACACAGCCACATCCTTCGTCATCGCGGCACGGAAGTTTTCTGTTGGGGGGGGGGGGGGGGGGCGGGGTGGAGTCATAGCGTTGCTGCGTGAGAATCGCAATGATTCGTGAGTAACGTGTTTCAGATCTGATTCCACTTACTTTTGCTGGGAAGTTGAGATACTAAAAGTGCACCAGCGGTAATGGGCCACAACGAGTGACACATACCTACGTCACAAATATTTAAATACCTTTCTTTTGATCTGATGGAACTGTTGATTCGTTGTGATTCCTTGAATGCTGATTCAGTTCATTTGAGTTCAATTGGTTTGTGAATTGTTCAAAAGAACTGAACAAAGGGTTGATTCATGTCTAAGTGATTAATTTATCTTGATATTGGATTCATGTTAGCTCTTGTGATACAAATTAACTGTATAATTTTCTAATTTGTGGTTCATTCCAAATTACTGATTTTTCAGGATGTGTATTCTGAATGTCAGATGGAATAATAGCTGAATATTGAAACCACTGAAGTAGGTTTCTTGTACATTGCAAGGTAAAGGTTTATTTGATTTGTGTTAACTAAAGAAGCAAGACAGTAAATTCATTTGGGTGAATAACCTTTATTTCATATTTCATATTTCATATACAACAACAAAAAGGGTTTCTTTTATTTTGTTTCACTGATTATTTTATATGCCTTATTTTAGTTTTGTTAATAAATAATTGTTGTTAATCAGAGATATATTTTCTGAGATTCATTTATACTTTACAGTATAATTTTTAAAAGGGAGGCACCGCTTTAGTTATTTCTAATACTTTTGAGTTTAACTGTACTAATAGCGACCATACTTGAAAATCCAGCATATTTCTCCATCTAAAAGCTGGGATACCAGTTTCCTGTGCGCCATCTGAAATCAAGAAGTACCAATAAGAAGGTTACACTTTACCCTGGGTTAATTATTAATCCTAGGTATTCATGTTCCGATGTTTCACACTGTACATTCTTAAACCCCGGATTAATGTTATTATCTGCATATCTGCGGTGTCAATAATAATTGGACAGATGCAGCTCACGACGGACACGCAATCTGTCAGTGGAGCTGCTCTTCTGGGGAAATGTTGGCAAGCAAATCAGCTCTGTTTGTCTTTCGTCTTCTGAAATATGCCACGAAAACACGGAATACTGTCTCTTTACCATGGCAGTTTTCATGTTTGCCATCACTGTTCGACACTTACCGGTTTACCTCAGACGGAGAACATAAACAGCTCATGAAAGTTGGGGAAAATTTCAGCGCCTGTACAAAGCACATGAATACTAAATGAGGTAAGCACTGAGGCATTATATGATTGGTTGTGTGTTGTTCACCAAAAATATTGATTCACTGATTCGTTAAGTGACTGTTTTAGTTAAAAAGAGTCTTTGAAGGAATAGTTACCCAAAAATGAAAATTCTCTCATCATTTTCTCACACTCATTCCATCCCAGATGTGTATGTCTTTCTGTAAGTCCATACAATGAAAGTGAATGGTGATGAGAACCTTGAAAGTCCAAAAAGGACATAGAGCAGCATAAAAGTAATCCATATGACTCCAGTGGTTAAATCCATGTCTTCAGAAGTGATATGATATGTGTGGGTGAGAAACAGATCAATATTTAAGTCAGTTTTTTTACTGTAAATTTACACTTTCACATTCTGGTGTAGAAGTAACTTCCACACATTCAGCCACATACAGGTCGGGGCTGGTCAAAGGTGGAGATTTATTGTAAAAAAGGGCTTATATGTTGATCTTTCTCACCCACACATATGGATTACTTTTATGCTGCCTTTATGACCTTAATTTGTGTTCTGCAGAAGAAAGAAAGTTGTACACATCTGGGATGTCATGAGGGTGAGTAAATGATGAGTGTGTTCATTTTTCTAACCAGCTATCCATTTAAACCACTGACAACGTTCAGTTGTTCAGGCGTTCAGGCGATGTCCACCCTGGTGGTTCAGGAGCGCCACCTTTGGCTCAACTTGGTTGAGATGCGAGTGGCTGACAAGGCACGGTTCCTTGACGCCCCCATCACACAGGTTGGCCTGTTTGGCGACACCGTCGAGGACTTTGCCCAGCAGTTCTTGGCGGTGAAGGAGCAGACGGAGGCCATACAACACATTCTGCTCCGGCTCAAGACCCCACACCCAGTCTGCTCGTCGCCAAGGGCGTCCTCCTGCAGCAACAACACCGGCTCCGCCATAGCCCGTCCCCATGGCCCGGCCCCAGTGTGGTGCCCAATGCAGGACGTAGAAGCCACCCGGCTCACGGCCGGCTGCTAAGAACCTGAGGAAGGCTTCAAAGCACCCCTGAGACGGGCGACCCAGGGGCGAGGAGACCTGCTTCTCTGGAGCTGGTGAACAGACCACTCCATCCCTCGGTGGAGGGCCAGGAGGAGAATCCTTTGTTTCATTTTTTGCTGCATGCCCAAGAGGCTGCGGTACCCAAAAGTTCATCAAAAGAGTGGTTTTCTCGTTTCCTGGGTCACATGTCTGGTGCACACGGCTGTCGTCACGACCACCGTCCACTGTCCCATTTTTGCAGGTATGGTGCTCCAGCGGCGGACCCCCCGCCCCTGTGCGCCCAGCTGTGGCACAAACACGCCCACACGGGATTGGTTCCGGTGGACTACGGGGACGAGATTCCTCCTCCCCCCTCCTCGGCCAATCTTATGGTGGGCGGCAGGAGCCAGGTAAGTGCTTCAATGTCCCTGGACTCAGCACGGCTATGGGGCTCGAGTCCCCTCAACGTGGCACCTCGAGCTCCGCCCTGCCAGTACGTCTGATGTGATTATTCCCTTGGTCCCCCTCGCCCGGAGTTTGGGCAAGTGGCTTGCGCTTTCCAACCCATCGCGATGGCTGACCCTGACCGTCCGACTCAGCTACACGATTCAGTTCAAAAGGCGCCCGCCCAGGTTCAGTTGCATCTGCTTCACCTCGGTGAAGGGCGAGAACGCCGCTACCTTGCGTGCGGACATCGCGACCCTTCTGCGCAAGGGCGCGATAGAGCCTGTCCCTCCAGCCGAGATGAAGAAAGGGTTCTACAGCCCTTACTTCATCGTACTAAAGAAAAGTGGTGGGTTGTGACCAATCCTGGACCTGCAAGTACTGAACCAGGCTTTGCACATACTCAAAAACGTATTCTAGTGAGCGTCCGGCATCAAGATTGGTTCGCGGCGGTAGACCTGAGGGACGTGTACTTCCACGTCTCGGTCTTACCTTGACACAGACCCTTCCTGTGGTTTGCCTATGAAGGCCAGGTGTACCAGTACAAGGTCCTCCCCTTCGGCCTGTCCTTGTCCCCTCACGTCTTCACGAAGGTCGCAGAGGCAGCCCTTGCCCTGCTAAGGGAAGTGGGCGTCCACATCCTCAAGTATCTCGATGACTGGCTCACTCTCGAGAGTTGCTGTGTGCACACAGGTACCTCGTGCTCCGGCACCTCAGCCAACTGGGGCTTCAGGTCAACTGGGAAAAGAGCAAGCTCTCCCCGGTTCAGAGCATCTCTTTTCTCGGTTTGGAGTTGGACTCAGTCTCGATGACAGCGCGCCTCACGAACGAGCATGCACAGTTGGTGTTGAACTGTCTGAAGGCGTTCAGACAGAGGACAGCGGTTCCACTGAAACTTTTTCAGAGGCTCCTGGGGCATATGGCATTCTCAGCGGCAGCCAAACCGCTCGGGTTGATGCATATGAGACCGCTTCAGCACTGGCTTCAGACTCGAGTCCCGAGATGGGCATGGCACTACGGGACACATTGCGTGGCCATCACACCGATCTGTCGCCGCCTCTTCAGTCCTTAGACTGACCTTGCATTTCTATGGGCAGGGGTTCCCCTAGAGCAGGTCTCCAGGCACATCGTGGTTACAACAGATGCCTCCAAGACAGGCTGGTGCACCGTATGCAACAGGCACACAGCCACCGGCTCCTGGACTGGCCTGCGGCTGTGTTGGCACATCAACTGCCTAGAGTAGTTGGCAGTACTTCTCGCCCTGCAGAGGTTCCAGCCATTGATTCAGGGCAAGCACGTGTTGGTCCGGATGGACAACACAGCGATGGTAGCGTACGTCAACTGTCAAGGCAGTCTATGCTCCCGTTGCATGTCACACCTCCTGGGCCCTGGCCAGTTGTGCCTCTTTGGCAGACATCTGCAGAGCAGCGGGCTGGGCAGCACCCAACACCTTTGCGAGGTTCTACAATCTCCGGGTTGAGCCGGTCTCGTCCCGGGTATTGGCAGGCACGAGCAGGTAAGTTCCGGGACAGCTGGCCGGGTGTACCACTTGCGCATAGTGCCTTTCCCCTCCTTTGAGGTGAAGACGTGCACTCTTGACTCCCAGTCGTGTTCACAGACTGTGATCCCTGGATGACTTTCTTCCTTAGCCCTGTGGCAGTTGAGTTTGCGGAGAAACTCACTGCTGGCCCAGTATGTGTGCTAATGAGCCCCTGTACTGAGGTAGGTGCTCCACATGTGCTGGTTCCCTGAAGGCAACCCCATGTGATATCTTACGCAAAATCGTTTCCCTGTCGGTTAACTGTGTTTTCCTTGGGCAGAGGCCCCTCCGCCCCAGGTCGCTATGCTTTTTAGAAACTCCTCCCCCTTCAGGTAGGACCTACCATGGGACCTCTCCACATGACATACTTCTGACAAGACTCGGTAAGACCATGTGACATATTTCCACTCAAAATACCCCCCCCCCCCCAAAGAGGCCACAGCTGGGCTAGCCTGTCCCTATTTTTTGGGCATTCGACTTGTTCCCGAAGGACCGTTCAAAGCTTATAGCGGGGTTGGGGGAGGTTACATGATGGCCTGGTGCACTGCTATGAGGCACACAGCAGTCTGCCTGTCTCGCACCACCAGTCCACGTAGCACAGGTCAGCTAGTTGTGGCGTTTTGTATAGTGACCCCTAGTGTCACTACATCGACACAACGTCGAGTGAGTGACAGATAGGGAACGTCCTGGTTACTTTCGTGACCTCCGTTCCCTGATGGAGGGAATGAGACGTTGTGTCCCTCTTGCCATAACGCTGAACTACCCACTGAAATGGCCAGGACCTGGTCTCGGCTCCTCAGCACAAAACCTGAATGAGTGGTTGCATACCAGCTCCTTTTATACCCGTATGTCCGGGGCAGTGGCATGCAAATTCCACTTGCCAATTCCCATTGGCCTTTTTTCAAAAAGCAGAGGTGTTTGGGGCTCCCAAGAGTGACCCCAAGTGTCAGTACATCGACACAATGTCTCGTTCCCTCCATCAGGGAACGGAGGTTACGATAGTAACCAGGACGTTTTTCCCACAAATCAAAACAAAGTATATCTTTCATTTTGTGAACTGCTGTGCATGACTATACAAAAAAGACAATATAGCCCAAAAATTATTCGAAGTTTAATTATGTCCTGATGTCATTGTAATGTCATAAGTTACTTTTACTCATAATTTATCCAGCCCCTTTCTCTTGTTAAACAAGACTGCTGAACTAAAAGAACGACAAGCCGTCTCCTCTCGTTCAGCAGATCCTGATCTTTGCTCGTCCTGCACTCAACACTGCTAAAGCACCCATAAATAGTATCTAGCAACACCTGTGTTTTAATGATTTGTATTTATTTATTTATTTATTTTGTGTCCTTAGCTGCTGTGAGGGGAAAAAAAATCACCTAACATGCAACACCACCAACCAGGAGACTGAAGTTAATGTGAAGAGATGGCTTCAGTTTGCCCCTGAAAGAGATTGAGGAAGGAGGAAGCGGTTGAGGAGAAAAGAAGGGCAGAAAAAATGAAAAATTACAAAAAAAATTGAAAAATAAAATGAAATCTTCCACATTTTCTAGTCAGTTAATCTGTCTTAAGAAAGCCCTTTATAATCAGGCTGGGTTCAGGTTCACCTGACCCAGATTGGACGGGTTTCTCAGAGGCCGCTACCATAAAATGCATTCTTGCATTCAAAAACAGCTAGATGGAGCACAAAGGAAAAGAACAGAATGCAGGGGTTGCAAGATGTACAGCACTTTTAAAGGTTGCACTATATTTAACTTCACACTGCATCTTTAAAAATGCAAACTCATAGCAAGATGCACAGAAAATGTAAGATCCAGCGCAACAGCAGGCGGGTCCATCTGCATGTGCATGGCAAGTGGCGGTGCTTTAATTAGAGTTAATTTAAAGATGCTGTGATGATGCTGTGTGGGGCGCTCCTTTGTTTGAGCAACTTGAGTTTTGAGGCTCTGTATTTGTTTGTTGCATTTGTTTGTTATTGTTTTATCCATTTTTATTTTATTTTTATTTTTTTGACAGGCGACCATAGTCTGATGTAAACGTTGTCAAATATGTGCTCATATATAAAACATGAGATATTATCTTTGTGGATTTTGCTATGCGTTCTACAACTGGCTTGGGTGTGCTGGAGTTCGCTGATAGATCCACATATCACCATCCCAGATACGATAATTTATGATCATTATGATATCTGACTTTTTGAAGCTACGAAACACTTCCTGGAACATACCAGCATCGCCAATCCTGGATCTAATCCCCAAGCGTCTGTTAAGGAAACACATTCAGATGAAAAGGGATCAAGAAGAAGAATTAGAAACAGGCTGAGGAGATGAGGAAGTAAGCTCCCATTTCCTATTTTTAGTCAAATGTGCGCTCACTACGAAACAAAATGGACAAACTCTCTGCGCTGATTAAAATGACTCTGACTATCGGAATACTGTTCTGTTTCACTGAAACGTGGTTGGTTGAAGACATTAAACCGTGAGTTTAGATGGATTTACATTCATACATTTTCACCGGGACACAGGGAAAACAGGAAAATCAACTGGGGGTGGGCTTTGTATTGCCATAAATGGCAAGTGGGCAACCAATTTTTCAGTTCATGAGACTGATTTCTCACGGCATTATGAAATTATGACTGTGTCTTCCCGTCCGCACTATTTACCTTGCGAGTATGCTGGACTTATGTTTTGGAAATATACCCGGTGCATGTGTCTCTAAGCCTCACCTTCCCCTTGGCTTCTCAGATCATAATGTAATATTACTGCTGCCAAAATACAAACAAAGGTTGAAAACACAAAAGATTCATTTAAAAACCATACAGGTCTGGAATAATGACTCTGTGGAAACGCTGAAGGGGTGTTTTGAGCTCACTGATTGGAAGATGTTCTTCAAGAGTAGAGAGGGTGACCTGAACATACTCCATACTCCAATGACTCCATCTGCTCGTATATATTTAATTCTGCGCTGACAGTGTTATTCCAACTAAACAGGTCAGACTTTATCCAAATAACAAGCCCTGGTCACCAGAGAGCAGAAACACTCTCTCAATCTAAAAAAAAAAAAAGGCATTTATACAGAGAGACAAAAAATCTGTTAATGAACTGAAAAGGGAGCTGAAGCACAAAACCAAGCTGGCCAAGCTCCGATACAAAAATAAGATGGAGGAGAGGTTCACAAGGGGTAATGCGAGAGAGGCGTGGCAGGGTCTTAACATCATGATGGGTAGCGCTCAGGAACCAGCCCAGATACAGTGCCCAGATCCCACCTCCTTCGCAGAGCAGCTGAACACCTTCTACACCAGATTTAACACTACTTTCCTCGCAGAGGACTGGACCCCATCCAACACCAGCTACACCCCTGCACCAATCAGTGTGGAGCAGAATGTCCTTTCCATCCTCCAAGTTACATCTGAGGAAAGCTCCTGGACCGGACAGGCTTAAGGGCCATGTACTGAAGGAGTGTTTCTCAGCTGGGAGGTGTGGTGGCATTGCTTTTCCAGCTGTTACTGAATGCCAGATTCGTCCCCAGGGCATAGAAGGAGACGACCATCATCCCTGTTCCTAAAAAGTCCCATGCCAAAGCTATGAATGATTCAGGGCTGTGGCACTTACCTCCATCATCTGCAAATGCATGGAGAGCACCTGACACCTCACACCCTCTCTCTTGATTACTCAGGCTTGTAGGGCAGGTGGTGGAACAGGTCGATAACTTTAAGTACCTGGGCACTGAGATCAACCATCGCCTATCCTTCACACAGCATGTGGATCAGGTCTACAAAAAGGCCCAACAGCGCATGTTTCTCCTGAGGAGGCTAAAAGGTTTTAATGTTAGACAGGATATTTTAAAGGTAGTATACCGGTCACTCATCGAATCAGTCCTCACATATAATATTGCATCCTGGTATAACTTTCTTACCAGTGGCAGGCCGTGCATTTAAAGTCTAGGCCTTCAGTGTGATTCATGGCATTAAGAAAACACAGTTTCACAATGAATAAGACATCCTATGCCTTTGGGCATCATACATTATGTAGCAGCTAACTAGTAATACCAACTGACATTTTAAAAACACGTCCACACATGAAAGCCAGAACTTGAAATGACACTTAATGCTCAAGCAAGCCTAATTTTAACTGTAGCATGACTGTTTTGTGAAACTGTTTTGTCTCCCGAACAGACATCCAAAATCATAATTTTTCATATGAATCTACCAAGGAGGTCTATAATACCTGGAAAAAATCTAATTATATTTGCAATTTAAATGTTGCTTGCAATAAATTTCATTTCGTCAGGGTAAACGGTTATGCTGCGTTCCATTCAAATTGGATGTGGGATATTCCTGCTTGATATCTCTGACCATAAATGCATTCCATTCCCTGATATTCAGAAGATGACGTTTAAGAAAACAAAACTGCAACGCTCCCGTTAGCTTAGCAGGTGTTTGACTCTCATTAGAGATGTCTCCTAGCAACCCAACTGATAATCAATGCTGCAGCGCTAGCATTTGTGCTTCAGGTGTACGATTATCAAAAGAGATTATAATGTTTTATACACCTGTTTCTGCAGGCGTTTGTTAAACGAGCTTTAATATCATGTAATGTGGAAACAATCTCATTTATCGATATTACTTAATAAAGTGAATGTTTATCACTTTGTATATCTCCCTGAGTATCAACATGTTTGTGTGACATCATGCCCCTGCATCTCGGCGAAATCGGAGTTGAGAATTTCTGCACGAGCCTACAAGTTGTAATTCTGACAGATGCATTCCACTGCATTTTTCCTAGTAGGAAGTTGTAAAATCCGACTTTCCGAGTTGAATGGAACGCAGCATTACTTTTCTTGATCCGACACTGAATGCTTACACTTTACACTTAGAAAACTCCTAATGTTGCTATAACAGTGCAAAAAGCACTTACCAGTTTACTTGAAGTGAAAATCAGCCCTCCTTTCCTGTTTAATAAATTAAGCAATCACACGGTCATGCAGAACATCTCGTGTTTTTAAATCCATAAGGATCTCTTTCTCAGTGGTGATTTGGAAGTGACAGCCGACTCGTCAGCAAGATCTTGTGCTTTTCGCTCTTGAATTACGTACATCACTTAAAGCATGATTGCGTCACTCAAGGCCAGCTAGAAGGCCTCGACTGGGACATATCCTAAAGACCACACCCACCAAAAACAAATAAATCAATCTGATTGGCTGATGAAGCTGACAATCTGACTTTAGTTGCTCATTCATTTGCACTGTTGAGGGATTCTGTGAAAATTCTGAAGGCCTGACGGGGTGGAGCTCAGACTCACACGCTGCTTCTGGCATGCGATTTGTGAAACAGTTGTCACACTTTGCTTGTAAGCATCAAGGAATAAATTCTGACTGGATAAACTTTTCGTTTTTTTGTAGATTAATTAAGAGTGGAAAGCGATTAAAAATACATAGGTAAAAATGTGATTGAGAATGTAAGGTTGAAAAATATGTATTTATTTGGCATGTTTTTGCCAGCAGAGAAGGCTTTGCTGGCCCTGAGAAATCGCCACTGTTTCTTACAGAGAAAAGTAAGGAAAAACTCACAAGAATCATCAAGCAGGCAACCAAAATTACCAGCACCACTCAAACCCAACTTTCAGACCTTCACAGTCATGCAGTAAAAAGAAAGGCAGACTCAATCACTATGGACCCTTCACATCCCCTTCATCACTCCTTTCAGCTACTAACATCAGGCAACCGTTTCAGAGCGCCTCTGGCCAAAAAGAGAATTTACAAAAACTCTTTCATTCCCCCTGCAATATCCATTTTAAATAAGGCCAAATAGATTCTCACTATTTTTCCTTTTTTTCTTTTCATTATGCAGACTTGCTCACTTGCTCTTATATGTGGAATTGTTTGAGTTTTAATGTAACATTATGTTAGTCTTTCTTGGGTGTATGTTTGGATGTTGTTTGTGAGCCCCTAACCTAAGACAATTTTCTATCATCATGTGATTGATTGATTGATTGATTGATTGATAATTTAATTAGTTAAAGGGGTCCTATTGCACTGTTTTATTAGCTTTTTAATGTTTTCCCTGAAGTCCACTAATATTGTTTAAATCAATTAAGTTTTTTTTTTTTCAGTCATACTTTTTCAAGTCATTATTTAGTTCTTTATAACTATTCTCCATGCTCTCTCAGACCCAGAATTAAAAGGGTTTGTTGCTGCTGTATGCCTTTATGTCATCTATGTAAACACCCTCTTAGCATAGCATGATCATTGGAGTAACAGTGCTTACTCTTGAGTTGCAGGTTTGCTGTCGGGTATAATATAGTTTGCGTTGCCGCATTATTTAAAAACAGCCCCTCTGCAAAACAGTCTGTTCTGAAATGTGCCATACAAACTCTTAAGGTCGAAGGAAATGATCAGAGACATTGTTAAAAATAAACTTCAGCCGCTCTTTCCTAACACTGGTTTGGAAGGATATGCAGAGCAGTAGGTGTTACATTCAGCCAGGAACAGCACAAAGTTTGGCAAACTTTCCTACATAATACTCTTATCGTTAATTCTTCTGCTGTTTAAGAATAATAGTATCTGCCCTACTTTTTCCTTATTACCGCACCGTGACTAGGCAGACCAATTTGCTGAACAGCAAATGTAGGTGGTTGAATGTTAATGTATGCAAGTTTCTGATGTCATAAATCCAAGGACTTCAGAACTAGGCACATTTGCATGTTTTCAATGGATGGTCTTTTTGGACTGGGGAGGAAGTTTTTAATTCAGAAATTTACAATGTGTTTATAGAAAATTCAACCATTTCAAAAGATCCAACCATTTAATTTCAAAAGATCCAGAAGGATTTGATTTCTTATATGACCCCTTCAAACTTTATTACAACTTTTTCCCTTTCCTATTGGTAACCCTTTCTGCTTTGTCACTTCTTAATGCTTTAGTCCAAATAGATTTTACTACTGTCTGATTAAATTGTTACCACATGATTTGATAGAGCATGACCAGAGCTACATTTTCAAATGGCCACATGGCCAAAGCTATATCTTTTCACTATACTATGTGATCCTTTCACGGTGTGATACACTATGTAATCCTTTCCTTCGTATTTCACGTTTTAAATAAACTAGTACTGGTTACTTTAATTTGGAATCAGATCACAAGCAAAGTTAGGCAAACACATTTCCCTTAGAGTGCTTTCTGCATGTCAGTTCAAAGCTGCAGAATTCAGGTTAAATCCCTTCAGCTTTGACTAAAAGCATAGGGATGAAGCATAGCAGTGGAGGGGGAAAAGAAGCAGAGAAAGATTGGTGCTCAAAATGTGGCTGCTTCAGTGTCTTTTTCTCTTTCTCAATGAATACAATGGTAGATAAAGCTCTGTTGAACAATCCTTCAGAATTGAACACTATTAAAACTCATTGTGAGAAGGCGAAACCAAACTCACTTTCATGTGAGTACTGAGTTTCAGGTACAGCACACACTTGTAAAACGCCCCTCTCCTCTTACCTGAGTTTCTCTTTAACTCTATTTCTTTCTGTCTGTTTTCATCACTAACTCCTCTATCTCTTTGTCGTTTGGATTTTCTTTCACTCTCTCTCTCTATAACTGCACATTCTGTAACACCTAAACTCAGTGACAAGGATTCTCACTATAAATTTAGGAATTTTTCGCACACCTTCCCCTTGTTCATCAATTAATATTGCACCTCTTCTCTCACTAAAGTTTTCTCGCAACTTTATCACACTGATTTTCTGTGGATTAAAGTCTGTGGCTTTATCAGACTTGTGCATTATGTAATCAGTTAAGCACAACACTTCAGTAGTTTTGATGTCGCATTTGCTTTTAATAAATGTGTTACCTGAAAAGTACTTCATTATGCTGTGAAACTGAACAGTTTTATTATTAATTTATTATAAATTAATAATTTTGTTGTTGTTGTTGTTGTTTTTAGTATTATTATTATTATTATTATTTGTAATTGTAATGCACTGCTTGTCTATTTCTCTATTTTCTGTAAAGCTGCTTTGGAACAATATGCATTGTAAAAAATGTATATACAAATGAACTACGTTTAAATGTAAATGAATTTAATTAAGAGTCTGTTGTTGATGGCAGTTATTGTTTTGAAAGCAGTTTGTATAAAATCCATAGAGGAAAAACTGTAAATACATAAATATATAAATACACATAGTTATTTAGGTTCAAATAACTATTCTCCAGCATCTCTCACACCCAGAAATAAAAGGGTTTTTGCTGCTGTGCCTTTAAGTCTAATATATCAACACCCTAAACACCCTCTTCACATGAGAATTGGAGTAACAGTGCTTACTCTTGGGTTGCAGGTTTGTTGTCGGGTATAATCAGGGGTGTAAAATAACGAATTACAAATACTCGTGTTACTGTAATTAAGTAGTTTTTCCCAGGAATTGTACTTTTTTAAGTAGTTTAAAAATTGTATACTTTTACTTGAGTACATTTTAAGTGCTGGAACTTTACTTTTAATGCACTGTTTTCCCACCATCTGTGTTCGCTACTTCCCTGTCCTGATTTTATTTTTATCTATCAACATGATTTGCTAGGGAGAGTCTTGTGACTCCCGTCAAATCAAATCACATGTATAAAACTTGAATGGCAGCTGTAGATCGGGCGCCAACTGTTATGGATTTGGAGGATGCCTCAAACACCTGAACATCACGGCCGCACCTGAAAGGGCTTTTCGCAGTGAAAAAGGGCAATTGCTTGGTCGTGTCATGCAAGTTTAGCTTGCTCAAGCCAGATATCAGCATTAATCCTGCATTTAATTTTAAGAAACATATCAACGTAAATTTCATATTTCTGCTTACCAGATTCTGTGTCTATAACATAGCCTGTAATTTAGCTATCCATCACTGAGATTATTTGGTTGATGTGAGAGATTAAGGCAATGTTATAAATAGGGCTGGGCAATAAAACAATCTTGATGTTTATCTGAAAAAAAAGAGAGATGTCCTCGATATCGATGATAAACTTCTGAGTAATTTTCTATACTTAGCCTATGTTCTACATCTAGAACAGGGGTGATCATTACATTGATCGTGATAGCAAGACAACCACAGGTTGGTTGATCTAGATCAAATATAAAAGATTGACTTTTTATTTCCTGGCGTCTGTAGCTGCATGCTGTTTGATTGACAGGCGGCTAATGTTTATGCGCCTTATATGAGCTTGTGCTCCAAGAGCGCTAATGCGGGTAATAGAATAAAACTGTGACATTTTTAATAACAATATTTTGTAATAATATTGTTAGTTTTTTTTAATAATACCGATCCCTGATGTAGAGTGTGTTAATTTGTATAATAAATTACCAGGAAAGTAAAGATGATAAAATATTGTATAATTATGCTTAGTCTTTATCAAATTTTTTCTAATGCCTGATAGAAAAGTATTAACCTTTGTACAGCAATACTTCAGTCAGAACATTCCACCAGTCACAAACTTCAGAAAATTGTGCATCATGTGTCATCATCGAGACGTTGTGTCGATGTAGTGACTCTAGCGGTCACTCTTGGGAGCCCGAGACACCTCTGGTCTTTGATAAAAGGCCAATGAAAATTGGGTATAAAAGGAGCTGGTTTGCAACCACTCATTCAGGTTTTATGCTGAGGAGCCGAGACAAGGTCCGGCCATTTCAGCGGGTAGTTCAGCGTTGTGGCAGGAGGGACACAACGTCTCGTTCCCTCCATCAGGGAACGGAGGTTACGCAAGTAACCAGGACATTCCCTATCTGTCATTCACTCGACATTGTGTCGATGTAGTGACACTAGGGATCCCTATATGAAACGCCACAACTGGCTGAACTGTGTTACGTGAACTGGCGGTGTGTGATGGGCAGACCACTGTGTGCCTCATAGCCAGCACACCAGGCTGACACGTAACCTCCCCCAACATAGTTATGAGTGTAGAATGGCCCTTTGGGGACAAGTCGACTTCCCAAAAGATAGAGAAAGGCTAACCCAGTCATGGCCTCTTTTCCCCTTCTTTTTTTCCACTCCCTAAAAAAGAAGGGGGATTATTCGACTGGGCCCCCAGGTCTAGTCGGGGGGTGTCCCTCCCAAGGGGAGGACACCGCGGTGACCACACCTCGCCCAAAGAGAGGGGGGATATTTAAGTGGAAAAAATACGGACCATGTGGAGAGTCTCAAGGTAGATCCTACCCAACGGGGGAGGAGTTACTACAAACATGGAGACTGTGGCAGAGGGTCTCTGCCCAAGGAAGACGCAGTTTGCCAACAAGGAAACAAATTAGCAGAAGATATATATCGCATGGGGTTACCTTACAGGGAACTGCCACATGTGGAGCACCTACCCCGGAACAGGGCTCTTAGTTCGCACGTGTACTGGGCCAGCAGCGAGTCTCTCCGAAAACTTGACTGCCACAGGGCTCAGAGGAAGTCAACCAGGGAACATAGTTTGAGAATGCTACTGGGAATTAATGGCACACATCTTCAGCTCAGAAGAGGTGAAAGGCGCTATGTGCAAGCGATACACCCGGCTGGCTATCCCGGGTTTATCTGCTTGTATTGCATGCCACTACCTGGGATGAAACCGGTTCCACCCGGAGGTTGTAGAACCTTGCAAAGGTGTTGGGTGTTGCCCAGCCCGCTGCTCTGCAAATGTCTCTTAGAGAGGCACCCCTGGCCAGGGCCCAGGAGGCCGCTAGATCTCTGGTAGAATGGGCATACCGGGAGCGGCATGTCCTGGGCGTGATATGCCATAGCTATGGCATCAATGAGCCAGTGGGCGATCCTCTGCTTGGAGACAGCGCTTCCTTTCCGCTGTGCACCAAAGCAGACAAAGAGCTGCTCAGAGATACTAAAGCTCTGCGTGCGATCCAAATAGATGCGTAAAGCGCGCACTGGACACAGCAACGATAGGGCTGGGTCTGCCTCCTCCTGGGGCAGCGCTCGTAGGTTCACCACCTGGTCCCTAAAAGGGGTCGTGGGAACCTTGGGCACATAGCCTGGTCGGGGTCTCAGGATCACGTGAGAGTAGCCCAGACCGAACTCCAGGCAGGGAGCCGGCGGACTCATCCGGAAGCCCGATCGGGGCAGACGAGCATGCTGGAGAATGGGAGGTCCGCGGGGGGATACCCGGCGGAGGCGGTCCCACTGGGGTCCCCAAATTGCCCCCAGTGCTAGCCGCACTGGCCTCATACCCGTGGGTAAAAGGACCGAGGCTGGGAGCCTTTGGGGTGGCTTGCTTTCTTACGAAGGCAAGCCGCAACCACACTGTTGCCATGGACATGTCCTCGCAATGAGTACATGACCCATCCACGAACGCCGTCTCCGTGTGAGCAGTGCCCAGACACGAAAGACAGTGATCGTGACCGTCAGAAGGCGAGAGATAACGAGCGCAACCAGGAATAACACACAAAGGAAAGGCATCTTTAAAAAGACGCGTCTTTAAAAAGACATTCCGTGTGTGCCGCTCTTTTAGAGAAATATACTCTTTTAGAGAAATATACTCTTATTTCTGCCGAAGCACCCAGGGGCATTCTCTGAAGTGCACCAGTGCATAGGAGGGAGAAGCCGCTGAAATGCGCCATCAGATCCAGCAGAGGTGAATGAACAGCCGTGGGAATTCAGCTCAGTGAGCATGACCATCGGCTCCGAAGAGAAAATCTGAATGAGTGGTTGCATACCAGCTCCTTTTATACCCGTATGTCCGGGGGAGTGGCATGCAAATACCACTCGCCAATTTTCATTGGCCTTTTATCAAAGACCAGAGGTGTCTCAGGCTCCCAAGAGTGACCCCTAGTGTCACTACATCGACACAACGTCGAGTGAGTGACAGATAGGGAACATAACTATTTTGGGGCTTAAAAGATACAAGAACTAAATCAATGTGGAACATTGTATCTCACAAGGAGTACAATGCGGCCCCCCAAGTGCTACTTAAAGAAATTGTTAATTCAAAAATGAAAATTCTCTTATCATTTACTCACCCTCATGCCATCCTTGATGTGTATGACTTTCTTTCTTCAGCAGAACACAAATTAAGATTTTTAGAAGAATATTTCAGCTCTGTTGGTCCATACAATACAAGTGAATGGATGCCAAAATTTTGACGCTCCAAAAATCACATTAGTCAGCATAAAAGTAGCCTAATCCATGTGACTCCAGTGGTTAAATCCATGACTTCAGAAGTTATATGATGGGTGTGGGTGAGAAACAGATCAATATTTAAGTCAATTAAAAAGAGCTGAGATATTCTTCTAAAAATCTTATTTTGTGTTCTGCTGAAGAAAGAAAGTCATACACATCCAGGATGGCATAAGGGTGACTAAATGATGAGAGAATTTTCATTTTTGTGTGAATTATTCCTTTAAAGCCCAATGTGGCCCCTGTACCAAACAACTGCACTACCGCCTCTATTGTGCAGGATATGACGCGCCAAGTGACCCTGCTTTTTTAGTTTTTTTTTTTTTTTTGTTTGTTTTTTTATTGTTTTTTTGCATTGTTTTGAACATGTTTTATGTGCAACAATAACTCTCTCAGTCGGCATTAAGGAAAATTTAGACCCTACACATAAACTGATTTTAATGTAATTGTTTCATACATTATGATATTGAAAATAACTTTCATCTTTTCATTTCTGTAATCATGTTGCCCTTTTATATATATATTTTTAAATCGGATTCATGTAGTGTTTACAGTAACATAGATAAATGATGTATTTTAAAAGTTGTCAATCATAAACACCTATAAAATACCTATATTTTTTATTCTTTCTGGCACACAGCCATAAAAGGGAATGTAAATTATGGTATGTGTGCTATATTTTTAAATTGCAGCATAGAGTTTTTATTATAAAGGGGCATAGCTTTCGCAACTCAGTACTCAATACTCACTACTCATGAGTACTTTTAAATGAGCTACTCTTCTACTCTTACTTGAGTAGTTTTAAGGACAGGTACTTTTACTCTACTCAAACTAAATTTTTTAAGAAATAACAGTACTTTTGAGTATTATTTTTCAGTACTCTTTCTACCCCTGGTTATAATATAGTTTGCATTCCCCCCTTCGTTCAAAAACAGCCCCTTTGCAAAACAATCTGTGTTATATGTGCCATACAAACTGTTAAGGTCAAATGGAAATGATCAAAGACCTTGTTAAAAATAAACTTTGGCCGCTCTCTCCTAACACTGTGATCCTTTGGGAGGACATGCAGAGCAGTGGGTGCTACACACAGCCAGGAACAGCAAAAAGTTTGGCAAACTTTCCCACATAATACTCTTTTAAATTGAACTGAAATGGATATGAATTGAATAAGGCTGTTATTGTTTTGAAAGCAGTGACCTCAGTTTGTGAAAAATCCATTGAGGAAAAACTGTAAATACATAAATATATACACACTGTAAATAAATAAATACAATAATTCAACACAATATTTAGTGCCATTTTTGCATGTTTGTTTTTTTTTATTTATTTTTTATGAATTCATTGGAAAAGTTTTTCTCACAGATTAAGTAGCAGTCTGAACTGATTGAATTTAGTTGTAAAAAAAACTTCAGCTTAGTTATGTGAACTTAATCAGTTTTGTTCTGCATTATATGATGGTCTCAATGCATGCTGGGAGCTGGCAAAGCTTTGTTTGTTCAGACAGCTTTGTTAAGCAAGTTGAGATGACAAATATGCTTGTTAAATCAACTTAAAACAAGCTGAAAGTATCACAACTTAACATGTTAGGTTTGCTGGAGAATTTTATTGTCTCTGCTCAAAACAGCACCTTGATGCATCTGTACATTAATATCATTTTTATAGGGTAGTAATTTAGGTTCATATAGCCTATCAAACCCTGGTTGTCAAGTTTGGCCTAACCCGAAGGATCTGCGTTTGTCAAAATAATTAACCAGTAATGATTGTATGGGGACATAAAAGATGGAGAGTCAAAGGCAGCATTTATCCTTTTAATTAGTCTCATTCATCAGAGGCTAACGGCAGACCTTCATTTTCAGCTTTAGCTCATGCTCCCTCGCCACCTAAGAGGAAAAGAATTAACTGCATGTACATCAAAGCCACATTTGGCATTCACTGTCATATTGCATTTAACAGAATGGAGTAGGGAATGTGACATTTACTGCCTTCCCTTTGCGGAGCCAAGCGCTTGTGCTGAATAGATTTATGTCTAAAATGCCAGCGGTATCCATAAGGAGAAAAGTGCAATTTCACAACACCATTCACTTTCAAATAACCTCCATTCACACCTTCCCCTTCATCAGAATGGCGGATAGAAGCAACTGGAAACACTCTTCAAGGCCACCCCATCTCTAATTACATCAGCCAGTGAATGTGCCTTTATACTGCTGGCACAATGCCCTCAGACTTCAACGGAAAGTCACGAAGACTGAAGGGTACCATATGATCATGTGAGAGAGAAAAAGAAACTGCAGTTCATTATTTATTTTGAAAATATATTTTTTCTTCAAGTGTTAAATAAAAAGCATTGTACTTCACTGCAAAAAAATAAAAAATATATCTATCTATCTATATATATATATATATATATATATATATATATATAAAAAATTTTAAGACAAGTATTTTTGTCTTGTTTTTGTGTAAAATTATCTAAACTTTCTTAAAATGTGATTCATTTACTTGTCAAGCAAAATGGGATAAGATATTAAGTCTTGTTTTGAGATAAAGCTGACACAAAATAGTGAACTTTATACTTAAAACAAGAAAGAAACAAATCTGCCAATGGGGTAAGCAAAATAAACTTGTTTTCCCTTTGAATTAAGTATATTTTTCTTACCCCGTTGTTTTAAGCATAAATCTCACTAAATTTGATTAGATTTCTCTCAAAACAAGACTTAAAATCTTACAACAGTTTGCTTGTCAAGTAAATAAATCACGTTTTAAGAATGTTTAGATATTTTTACTGGAAAACAAGACAAAAATACTTGTCTTGAAAATAATTTTTTGCAGTGAGTAGACTTTATCATAAAATTTTCATTAATAGTCTTTTTTTTTTTTTTGTACATCATCAGAATATTGAACTGTAGGGTGTACATGGCCATTGACACATAAACAGCACACACAGTTTTTATTTGTTATCTCCCATAGAAAAGGTATCTTGGGATTTCAAGACACACAGTGTCACTGTCACCATTGTACCTGTCCTTCTTCTCATCTCTTTACTTGTTTATCACTTTCATTATGTCTCTCTCTCTCTCTCTATCCAATCTGATAAAAATCCTCTCAATCATGTGTCTTTTTCTCTTACTCTCCCTCTTTATGTTTTGCTGCGATTGCACTACCTTGCTCTGAATGCAGTTTCACAGTTAAGATTCCTGACCATTCAAACGGTTTATCGTGACAGTGTCAACTTCTGTTAAGCCAAGCCCACATTTCAAGACTTAAGCTCATTGCCCTGGGCACATTAAAAGATTTTGATTTCTTGTTTTCTGTCGTGTCGGTGCACACTGTACGTAAGTAATCGCAGACTAGGTGCGCCAATTACAAGATCATTCTCCTCCCCGACTGCAGTTGTGATTCCAAAATTAGTTCTCACATAAATGTGCACACATAGCAATGCAAGAGTTGATTCTCGACAATATGACTACAAACAACATGGAAGGGTGTGCGGTCATTTTTACTTTATTTGCACAGAACAGGTCAAAATAAGAAAAGGAGCCTATATATATGGATTAGACAATGCTTGGGGAGACATAGGGAGCAGTTGTTTGGCTCCCATTTCCTACTGATTTGTCCTTATTCTGCACTCTTACTAATTCACTGGCTGCTGCTCATTGCTTTCCACGTTGAGATTCGTATGCACGTTCAGAGCGTACACCTGACGACTGGTCGGCCAGATTTCATACCAGTTTGAAATGTATTTTAGCATTGTCAGAGCTATCTCTTGTGTGGAATATCTACAGTATATTTATTGCAATTGTATTGTAATGCGTGCCTTGACATAGGAGGATGGCTTCCCAGCCAAGTCTGGCTTGTCCAAAGGTATTTTCTCTCCACTACCTAAACATCTTATGAGTTTTATGATTTTTAACATTTTAGGGGGCGTTCAGACCAAACGAGTTATTTCGCTAAAAAAAACAAAAAAACAAGACGCAGTGCAACAAATTTAACAGAATGCAAGTGTCTCGAAACCCGCTTTTAAAAGTTTGTTATTTTTAACCTAACATGGCGCTGCTGCGCAATACATTGAAAAACAGTGACATAAACTGCAAAGGTCTAAAATGTCCATCTAGCAAATGTGTACATAGAAAAACAATTGAAAAACAGCACAGACGTATGCAAAAAAACATTGAGTGTGAACAGTCCTCTTTGGCTTGCTTACATTGAAAAAAATATTTTTCTTAACCAGTTTTTTGTCTTGTTTTCCAGTAAACTAATTTAACCTTCCTTTAAACAAGAACAATTTACTTGAGGAGCAAAATGGCATAAAATATTAAGTCTTGTTTTCAAAGAAATCTACCAAAAATGTAATGATGTTTATGCTTAAAACAAGAATAATATGATATGCCAATGGGTTAGAAAAATAAACTTGTTTTTCCTTAGAATTAAGTTTCTTTTTTCTAACCTCTTTGGCAAACAGTTTGTTCTAGTTTAAGCATTAACCTCACAAAATTTTGTTAGATTTCTCTAAAACAATACTTAACACATAATATCTTATGGCATTTTGCATCTTAAGTCTTTCTTGTTTAAGGGATGTTTCAAATTTAAAATACAAAAAGTATATTTGGCAGTATACTATGGGCATTAATTAAGGCAAGATTTTCTGCGAAGCAGAAAAATTGTTTTGCAAAAAGAGGTATACATATAAAAGTGACTTTTCACCCTTATTAACCCACTAACTTGGACATTTTTATACATTTTCAAATACAAAAAGCACCTAAGGGAATATCATTTAATATAAACTTCTTAATCACCCCTGTGTCTCTGACCTGTGTGCTTGTATACAGTAACTTTGTATTTGCAAACCCTGCTGTCTTAGCCTGTGTGCATCCTGCCAGACTGGGATGGAAAATTACTGGGCACCCCACAGAGCGTAGCGGTCCTCCCAAGGCCAGGGCGGTCTTGGTAAGGTGAGTGCTGCCCTCTTCATCACTGTCATTGCAGCTCTGGAGTGGAAAGGATACACTGCCCCAAACACAATACGGACCACCAGAGAGTGACTATGATAAAAGAGGTTGTCTGTGGATATAGGTACACACAGCAAATGATAAGAGAAAGATCAGACTTTTTTAGGAGGGGAGGGAGGGAGATGTGGAAAAGTGATACCATGCGAAGAAAAAAGCAAGGCTGTAATCAGTGGTGGATGAACACTTATCAAACAAACTATCATGCAACAAAGCATCCAATGCTACTGAATGTATTAACTGAAGTTGATAAGCCACCTCTAGCTGTAATACATTGTAGGTTTGTTTATCATGTCCTATATTACATTCATCTATCTGTGACCTACAAGTGCACAAATTCTGATAACTTGGATATTATAGGACATCTTCAGCAAGTTAAGTTTAATTCAGTTATTTACATACATTATCTCGATATTTCAAGCTCAAAAATGTGATACTGTGCCCTATATATTTTACACAAGCATAGAGCATAACATTTCTAAAGCAAACCCCTCAAAACATACAGTATTAGCATGTTGCAGGCCTGTGCGAAAATTGGGTGCATAGTGGCAAAAATTGACACCTCACTCTAGCAGGACAAAAAAGTACAAAATAATGTTCTTCCCAAAGGTGGCTCCTGAATACAATTAGTTTATGCAGAGGGCTGAAGAGGCTGCTGTTCTTTTTTGTAGTCAAGAATGAACTTACAATTTCTGACATGCTATGATTCAGCAAACATAACATCAGTGCTAGCATTAGCAAAGGTTTTGCTGGACTTTTATCACAGAAACAAGAGCAATAAATGTCACAGAAATTCTTCCTAACAAACACCTCTTCAAAAAACTCATTTAATCAACTATTGGTGCTTTGTTAGCAGGATGTGTTGTCAAAAAATACTAAAGTGATTCTAATGAAATGTATATCATAATTTGGAACCAATCCAAAAAAAATTGCAGAAAGCAATTATGAAACAATTAAGAATCAACCAAGAAAGAATCAATTATGGTCTAACTGGATAAACGGAAATTCACAGGGTTTTTTTTTTTCCCACAGGGTTTTTTTTTTTCAACTTTGCCAACGGCAAAGTTGTCACGGGGACTCTCGTAGGTGTGCATGGACTGTTTGAGTTTTGTATTGAACAGGAAGTTCTTGCCCCTAGTTTGCCATTGCAAAGCCTTTCTATCAATCTAACCGGAGAAGTTAATTTACACCCTGTTATCTCGCATTTGCACTCGGTATGGACAAAAGTATCCAGAGTGTTTAATTCGGATATTTATCTAAAAGTTGCCTCGTGCTTATGGCTGAACCCCAAACTATGTATTAATATGTCCCCCTTCTGCTGGTCAGAGTGGATTGTGAGGGGGGTTACTACACTCGGTGACCTACAGTATATGACAGTAGTGTGTTGAGATCCTTTGAAAATTTGGTTCAACATTTTGGGATCCCCAGATCTCAGTTTTTTAGGTATCTACAGCTGTGCCACCTGCTCTGTACTATTTTTGGGAATAGCATTCACTCCCCTAAAGTGGCAGATACTATGAGAGTGGTGATTACTGCTTTTGGAAAAGGTCATGAGGCATCAGTGTTAATTTAGAGTCTGGGGGATGGAGCCTCAACCACTCTCAAGAGATTAAGGGAGAAAGATTTAAACTTGGAATTGGAGGAGGGTGAGTGGCCTAGGATTAAAAAAAAAATAACGTCAAGACTGCATCTAGAGACGCAAGATGCAATTCAAGATTTTACATCGGTTCTATTGGACCCCCTCTAGATTGTATAGGCTTGGTCTTAAAGACACACCCACCTGCTGGGATGCCAATCAGAGGATGGAGACATAACCCATGTCTTTTGGGGGGGTGTTGAGATCCAGGAGTTTTGGTTGAAGGTTCAGAATCTGGTGTGCGATGTATTAGGCACTTGGGTATCATTTTGCCCCAGACTCTGTATTTTGGGCGATGGGGCTGTCATCGACATTGAAAATAGACACATAAAGAGTTGGGTCTTAACTAGTGTCATGATCACCAGGCAGATAATTTTAAGGGGCTGGAGGTTGGCTGGAACACCCTCCTTTCAGGAGTGGTGCTCAGAGATGGCAAGGTTGGCGGCCTTTGAGGAGGGGTCATTTAGAAGATTGGGGAAGTACAGAGTGCTCGTGGAGAAATGGGGCGGGTATATAAGTCATATATGAATGGGTGATTATTATTATTATTATATTTTTATTTGTTTATTTATTTGTTTATTGTTTATTTTATTTTGTTATTTTTTGTGTGTGTGTGTGTCTGTATTATTTGCAACCACTGGGATGTTGTTGGGGACAGAGTGGGATTGGGAATTGGGAGGGGAAGGGGTAATAGTGGGGGTTATGATTGATTCTGTGTATATATGTTTTGTTTTTCTGTGTTCATCTATGAGAATCAATAAAAAAGAATGTATTTGCTAATGTTAATGAACAGAACCATAATGTACAGTGATAACAAAACAAAATATAAAAATGTATGTAAAAATGAAGCGAAATAACCCACACATTTGTTAATTTGGAAAGTTATTCAAAATAACTAACATGTTTTTCAACTTTTGTGGGAATAATATCCCACAACACACGTATGTGTACATCATGTTTATCATCGGGCTAACGTGAAAAATTAATGCATTTTTAAAGTAGCATATCAAATGAAACTAGAGACGCTTCTCTTTACACCCAAACAGGTTTCAATCAAATAACATAGAGGTTTCTTACCAGAGGTACTTTTGTTTGCTCTGCACCCGTAGAAGCACTTCACGGAAATCAACACCATGCTGTTGCATCACATGACTCGGTGCATCAGAAGTTTCACCCTTAAATGACAGTCTAAAGTGTTGTGAACTGTATTCAGTCAGTTTAAATTAGTTTAAATTATGTGTTGCGTATAGCAAAGCCAAAATACAACTTACACGTGTGTGTAAGGTTGAAGGATATGTTCCTACAAATTAAACTAAAACAACAGAATTATCTAAATGTAATCAAATTATCAAAAATATTAGATGTAACCATTTTATTATTTTGATCTGTAACTTTAAATTGCATTTTTACATAGATTTATTTCAAATGCATTAGTCACAACCAGCAGTTATTGCTGCTAGAAATGGGTTAATGGTCAGTTGAAATGCACTGAAGCTCCTGCTGGGCAGAAAGCAGTTAAGATATTTGAGTGCACTGCTTTTGTAGCCCAATTAAATTGTGATGTAGCTAGCAGACAGGGTTTAAACCTGACATGTAGTGTTCATGTAGACAGATTGTGCCTGCTACAAATTGACTATGGGCTTCAATGCAGAGGTGATTAAGATAGAAGGATTTATGATCTGCTGCTCCTAAGAGAAGGTAATTGAAATCATCCCCATCGCTGGAGCTCTCTTCTCTCCTCTCTTTAGGTCAATGCCGGCTAAAGACTCGTCAGCGCTTGTGTTGTTTACCACGTTGAGATCTGCTTCACCTTGCTTTCACATTGCCGCCCAGCGCTTGCATGCGCACATAAGCTCTTTACTTCTGAGGGCGATGGAGGGTGTTATCGCTATCTGCCGCTCCTGTAATTAAGACATTAGAGTTTCTTGCACTGCTCAGTGCATTAGCAGGAATAAAATAGCCAAACGAGACAGGGAGAGAAGAGCTTGATGGTTTATCTCAAGGGTTAATTAAAAATGGACAGAATCTTTCATTTCGTTCTATCTGCATCTTGGTTGGCTGGCAACCCTGTGGCTTTGGTGGATTTTGCTGACTCTCTGAGTTGTGGCATCATACAAATAACTTTCCAGCTGACCTAGATGCAGGTAGATGCCGAAAACAGATGATTTATCAAAACATAGCGCAACTCGGCAGAACTTCAAACGATCGCAAAGATTTTGAAGTGAAGTGTGGAGGGTGACTTTCCCTATTAGCGCCATCGCTCACTAAAATAGTTTCTTTTTCATCTTGCATCAAGAATGTCGTCATTGAGCTCTGGGACTGTAAAGGGGTATTTGCATTACAAAACAGGTTGCTGGTGTTAGCACAGTAAGAGCTGGGAGAGTATCATCAGGAGTTTCTGATCACTGCCCTTCTGTGAAGCAGTCCCCCTGTTGTTTAAGTATAGACCGAAAAGAAAGAAAAAAAAGAAATACATGATGCAGTTTCAAGCAGCTGGACACCCACACTTACAACCCTACAGATTAATGAGAGACATAGCTCTTCTGGCTCATTTTTGAAAGAGGCATTGTAGGAATACACTCACTTAGCACTTTATTAGGAACACTATCATGCCACAGTCGAAATCACTGAGATTCTTATGTGAACATTACCTGAAGCTCCTGACCCATATCTGCATGAGTTTATGCATTGCACTGCTGCCACACAATTGGTTGATTAGATAATTGCATGAATTAGTAGGTGTACAGGTGTTCTTAGTAAAGTGCTCAGTGAACGAAGTTCACCAAAAATATAAATCTGTCATTATTTACTCACCCTTATTTTTTTTTTTTTCCAAACTCGTAAGAGTTTTTTTTTCCATGGAACACAAAAGATGATTTTTGAAGAATATCCAAGCCACGCTTCTCCATATAATCAAAGTAAATGAGAACTTGAGCTGGCATGTACCAAAATAAGAAAAAAAGCACCGTAAGTGTGTTATAAAAGTGGTCCATACGACTTGTGCACTATATTCACTGCAAAAGTCATTTGCTTACTGAGTATTTTTGTCTTATTATTTGGTAAAAATATCAAAACATCCTTAAAACTAGAAAAATTACTTTGCATAAGATATTGGCAATAAGAAAATTGGCAAATTGGCATTCAGCAAGATATTCAGTCTTGTTTTCAGACAAATCCAACATAATTTGGTGGGGTTTATGATAAAAACTATTTGCCAATGGGGTAAGAAAAATAATCTTGTTTTCCCTTTGAATTAAGTTTTTTTTTTTATTCTTACTCTGTAGGCAAATAGTTTTTTTTCTTGTTATAAATGTAACAGTAGCCAGCTGTGCAGTGTGTAAACCTCACTCTCTGGGGTAGGGTTGCACCAGCTGTGCATAAGTTCTCACGTAAGTTAAAGTTCACACTAAGGGCTTAGTAACGTCATGGTTACTTTCGTAACCTCCGTTCCCTGATGGAGGGAACGAGACATTGTGTCAATGTAGTGACACTGGGGGTCACTCTTGGGAGCCCCAAACACCTCTGATCTTTTTTTTTTAAAAGGCCAATGAGAATTGGTGAGTGGAATTTGCATGCCACTCCCCCGGACATACGGGTATAAAAGGAGCTGGTATGAAACCACTCATTCAGGTTTTGTGCTGAGGAGCCGAGATAAGGTCCCGGCCATTTCAGCAGGTAGTTCAGCATTGTGGCAAAAGGGACACAAAATCTCGTTCCCTCCATCATGAAACGGAGGTTAAGAAAGTAACCATGACGTTCCCTATCTGTCACTCACTCGACGTTGTGTCGATGTAGTGACACTAGGGGTCCCTATACAAAATGCCACAACTAGCTGAACTGTGTTGCGTGAACTTGCGGTGTGTGATGGGCAGACTGCTGTGTGCCTCGTAGCCAGCACACCAGGCCATCACGTAACCTCCTCCAACATTCTTTATGAGCATCAAACAGTCCTTCAGGAACATGTTGACTGCCCAACGAATAGGTGGACAAGCTAGCCCAGCCGAGGCCTCTTTTCCTTCTCTTTTCTCCCCAAAAAGAGTGGAATTTGTTAACTGACTGGGAGCCCTAAGTGTCTACGTCGGGGGGTGTCACTCCCAAGGGGAAGACACTGCGGAGACCACACCCCGCCCAAAAGGGGGGGGGGGGTATTTTGAGTGGAAATACGTCACATGGTCTTTACCGAGCCTTGTCGGAAGTATGTCATGTGGAGAGGTCCCATGGTAGGTCCTACCCAAAGGAGGAGGAGTTTCTACAAAGCATGACGACCAGGGGCAGAGGGACCCCTGCCCAAGGAAGACACAGTTTACCGACAGGGAAATTATTTTTCGGAAAATATCACATGGGGTTGTCTTCGGGGGAACCAGCACATGCAGAGCACCTACCTCAGTACAAGGCCTCATTAGCGCACTTACTGAGCCGGCAGCGAGTTTCTCCACAAACTCAACTGCCACAGGGCTAAGGAGGAAAGTCATCCAGGGATCACAGTCTGTGAACACTACTGGGAGTCAGGAGCTCACGTCTTCACCTCAAGGGAGGGGAAAGGCGCTCTGCGCAAGCGGTGCACCTGGCCAGTTGTCCCGGAACTTACCTGCTCGTGCCTGCCTCTACTCGGAACGAGACTGGCTCAACTCGGTGATTGTAGAACCTTGCAAAGGTGTTGGGTGCTGCCCAGCCCGCTGCTCTGCAGATGTCTGCCAAAGAGGCCGCCACACTCCTGGTAGAGTGGGCTTGTAACCCCGCAGGGGGTGGCACGTCCTGAGCCTGATATGCCATCATGATGGCGTTAATGACCCAGTGGGCAATCCTCTGTTTGGAGACAGCGCTTCCTTTCCGCTGTCCACCAAAGCAGACAAAGAGCTGTTCTAAAGCTCTGCATTTGATCCAAATAGATGCGTAAAGCTCGCACCGGACACAGCAATGCCAAGGCTGGGTCTGCCTCCTCCTGGGTCGGCGCTTGCAGGTTCACCACCTGATCCCTAAAAGGGGCACATAGCCCGGTCGGGGTCTCAGGATCACGTAAGAGTAACCCAGACTGAACTCCAGGCATGATTCGCTGACAGAGAATGCCTGCAGGTCCCTCTTGATGGAAGTGAGCGCAGTCAGGATGGCAGTCTTCAAAGAGAGTGCATTAAGCTCAGCTGACTCCAAGGGCTCAAAGGGAGCTCCCTGTAGACCCTGAAGTTCTCATGCAGTTCTTTTAGCGCCTTGGCTTGGTGTACTTGCAGGAGAGCCATGGCGTGCAGGGCGGATGCGGCTTGTCCAGCAGCACTGTAGGCCTTAGCCGTCTGGGATGACGTAAACCTACAGGCCCTGGACAGGAGTAAGTGCACCACGAGTGCCTTATCCACCTGGGGGATCACTGAGTACCCCCTGCCTGCTCTGCCATCAAGGGTAGCGAGAGCGGGGTAGCTGAAAGATCGGGACCGGGCATTAAAAGGTGCCTCCCACGATCTTGTCAGCTCCTCATGCACTTCCAGGAAGAAAGGAATGGGGGCCCAGGAACCAATCATCGAGCCACGAGGGTTCCGGGGAGAGTGGAGGGTTCCACTCTAGCCCGACACTCGCGGCCGCCCAGGAAAGCATGTCCGTCATTTCTGGGTGACCATTCCCGAAGGAGGAAGCCCAGTCAAAGCCTCTGCGTCTGACTGGACGTGTCCGCTCTCCGATGCTGCGCTCGATAACTCATCCTCTTCCCGGGCTCTGAACGAGGGGTCGAACTCACCCTGAGATGAGCCGGCGATCTTGTCCGAGCCCGCGACCGGGGAAAGCGAACGTGCTGGGGAATGGGAGGTCTGTGGGGGGATACCCGGCGGGTATGTCCCATTGAGGTCCAATTGAGGTCCCCAAACCAGTGCTAACCGGCACGGCCTCATACCCATAGGCAGAAGGACCGAGGCGGGGAGCCGCTGGGGTGGCTCCCGCGACCGCAACGTTGCCATGGTCATGTTCTCG
The DNA here is from genome assembly GCF_019703515.2 of Myxocyprinus asiaticus. Classification (NCBI taxonomy): domain Eukaryota; kingdom Metazoa; phylum Chordata; class Actinopteri; order Cypriniformes; family Catostomidae; genus Myxocyprinus; species Myxocyprinus asiaticus. Next base: position 13,286,655 of record NC_059381.1, read on the forward strand.
CAGTGAGGACATGATCCATCCACAAACAATGTCTCCGCATGGGAAGCGCTCAGACACGTAAGACAGCGATCATGGCAATCGGAAGTGGAGAGATAACGACCGCAACCAGGAATAACACACAAACGGTAACTAAAACGAATAAGGAACAATAAATAAATAATAACTTATACAACAGGCTGGAAAAATAGACATATATTCATTATAATATCTTATTTATTTCATATATGTTGAAACTTGACACAGGGCTGCGTGCACAGGAAAGTGCACCGTTAGATCAGGTTCATGCTGAAGAGGTCCGTTTTTTACATAATGTATTCTCTCGTAAATGTAAATGAGTGTAAATGCCAACATCATCATATATGTCGAAAGGACTGAAACCTGTCAACCAAAACATGAGCTCACGGATGTCATTAAGGGAGTCTGCTTCTTTATTCCATCAGTTACTCCTGGTCGGAGGCTTCCGTAAATATTTAGTTTAAACGTAAGGTTACGTCTTACATAAATGTAATGGTGCAATGCTCAAATATTTAGTAGTGCATAAATTGTGACTTAGTGCCCATTTACGCCACAACTAAACAAAGTTGTAACGTACGTATAGCTGGTGCAACTGGCCCCTGGCCTCAAGACTAGTGACTGATGCTAGAGGCTGTAGCCTTTAGCCTCCTTGTTAGTGTGCCTGCCTCTCATGCCGAAGACACCAGTTTGAATCCCACTTGGAGCGAGTTGAGTAGGGCTGATAGCATAAACATAACTACATTTTGTTAGATTTCTCTGAAATCTAGACAAAATATCTTATCATTTTGCTTCCCATGTAAATCTATCTTGTCCCAATAATGTTTAGATATTTTTACTGGTAAACAAGACAAAAATACAAAAACATAGTAAGAAAATGTTTTTGTTGCCATGTTTCAAGTTTTATTAAGTAATGATTATGTTGTGTGAAGAATGACTGAAATGTAAGTCATTATTCACTGAAAATGTTGACACCCACCTTAGCTGTCCTTGTTGCATTCATGAGAGAAGTAGTGATGTCTGAATCAGGAACAAATAATTAGTTTTTTTGTATGAACTCTCACATTAAAAGGCATGTTCCGGGTTCAGTACAAGTTAAGCTCAATCGACAGCATTTGTGGCATGATGTTGATTACCACAAAAATTAGTTTGGACTTGCCCCTCCTTTTCTTGTATATATATATATATATATATATAAAAGCAAAAATCTGGGTTTCAGTGAGGCACTTATCATGGAAGTGAATGGGGTCTATGAAAGTGAATGTGGTCAATTTCTGGAGAGTTTAAACAGAAATGTGAAGCTTATAATTGTATAAAAGCACTTGCATTAATTCTTCTGTTGAAACCTGTGTATTATTTGAGCTGATAAGTTGTTTAAATTGTCATTTTTACAGTCGTTTCAGGGTTTTATTTGTTGACATTGCAACTTCGTGGTAAGGAAGTTGTAAAATTGAATAACTTTACACAGAAAAGATTAGTAAGTGATTTTATCACACTAAAATAATATTTACATGCTTATACTTTGTCTAGTGGCTATACATTTGAAACAGTGAGTATTTTAAAATGTGCTCCCATTCACTTCCATTATAAGTGCATTGCTGAAACCAAGATTTTTGCTTTTTTTTAAAGAAAAGGAGGGACGAGTCAATTTATTTTTGTGGTGATCAATATTATGCCACAAATGCTGTCGATTGAGCTCAACTTGTATTGAACCCGGAACATTTGTTTAATATGAGACTTGGCTCACTTCTAGCTCTGAGGTGACTGAAGTGTTAAACAGGCTCTTTTTCTGCTGAAAGTTAAAAGTTAGCTGCTAAGCAATCATTTCAAGGAAACTCAGGCAGACAAAAAAAAAAAATTTAAAAAAATCTTACCATGTTATATGTGCATTTCTGTCTCCTATTAGGTGGATTATGGCCATTCAAAGTGTCAAGTATTAAATGTGGCCACATATTGGCTGAGGATGAAAGGAAGCCTTTGTAGTGTGAGTGCTCAGTTACACTTAACCATTATGACATTACACTTGAGCTGATTTCATCCCAATACCTAAAATGGCTGAAACACCTATAAAAATGAGAATATGAGAAATGGCATTTAGACACAATACATTTAAAATACATAACAGCTTTACTTGATTCAGAATAGCTGCCTGCAACTTCACATTTAGACATGGTGTGAAGCAAAGGACATCTCATTCAATCAACACTCTGACCCACAGCTGTGTTGCTCTGGCTCATAGCCCAGACTAAAAAACACTTTTTACACCAAACTGTGACAGTTTAACTGTATTTGCAGCTATAGTCATTAATTGGTTACAGCTGCTATTTATTTTACTGATTGAAGTTACTCGATCACATAGATATACCATTTATAAGGGAGTGGTTACTCAGAAAATGTTGTATTATTTTTATTATCAATAAACTGGTGTTAATTAACAAGTTAACTCTTAATATATTATTCTGTGTCATTATATTGGTGTTTTAGATACAGTACAGTGGAAAAATAATCTTGTTCCCTATCTGTCACTCACTCGACGTTGTGTCGATGTAGTGACACTATGGGTCACTCTTGGGAGCCCTAAACACCTCTGCTTTTTAAAAAAAAAAGGCCAATGAGAATTGGCGAGTGGAATTTGCATGCCACTCCCCCGGTCATACAGGTATAAAAGGAGCTGGTATGCAACCACTCATTCAGATTTTCTCTTCGGAGCCGAGCGGTTCTATTCATTGAAGCTGAATTCATCCGCGAAGTTCATTCTGCTGGATTCTATAGCGCATTTCAGTGGCGTCCGCTTCACCTCGGTGAAGGGTGAGAATGCCGCTACCTTGCGTGCGGAGATCACTACCCTTCTGCGCAAGGGCGCGATAGAGCCTGTCCCTCCAGCAGAGATGAAGAAAGATTTCAACAGCCCATACTTCATCGTACCGAAGAAAGGCGGTGGGTTGCGACCAATCCTGGACCTGCGAGTACTGAACCGGGCTTTGCACAGACTCCCGTTCAAGATACTGACACAAAAACCCATTCTAGCGAGCGTCCAGCATCAAGATTGGTTCACGCCAGTAGACCTGTAGGACACGTACTTTCACGTCTCGGCCTTACCTGGACACAGACCCTTCCTGCGGTTTGCCTTCGAAGGCCAGGCGTACCAGTACAAGGTCCTCCCCTTTGGCCTGTCCCTCTCCCCTCGCGTCTTCATGAAGGTCGCAGAGGCTGCCCTTGCCCCGCTAAGGGAAGTGGACGTCCGCATCCTCAACTATCTCGACGACTGGCTAATCCTAGCACACTCTCAAGAGTTGCTGTGCGCACACAGGGACCTCGTGCTCCGGCACCTCAGCAAACTGGGGCTTCGGGTCAACTGGGAAAATAGCAAGCTCTCCCCGGTTCAGAGCATCTCTTTTCTAGGTCTGGAGTTGGACTCAGTCTCAATGACAGCGCGCCTCACGAACGAGTGCACACAGTCGGTGCTGAACTGTCTGAAGGCATTCAGATGGAGAACAGCATTTCCACTGAAATTTTTTCAGAGGCTCCTGGGGCATATGGCATCCTCAGCGGCAGCCACACCGCTCGGGTTGATGCATATGAGACCGCTTCAGCACTGGCATCAGACTCAAGTCCTGAGATGGGAATGGCGCCACGGGACACATCGCATGGCCATCACTCTCTTTGAAGACTGCCCTCCTGACTGCACTCACTTCCATCAAAAGGGTAGGGGACCTGCAGGCGTTCTCTGTCAGCGAATCGTGCCTGGAGTTCGGTCCGGGTTACTCTCACGTGATCCTGAGACCCCGACCGGGCTATGTGTCCAAGGTTCCCACGACTCCTTTTAGGAATCAGGTGGTGAACCTGCAAGCGCTGCCCCAGGAGGAGGCAGACCCAGCCTTGGCGTTGCTGTGTCCGGTGCGAGCTTTACACATCTATTTGGATCGCAGAGCCTTAGAAGCTCTGAGCAGCTCTTTGTTTGCTTTGGTGGACAGCGGAAAGGAAGCGCTGTCTCCAAACAGAGAATTGCCCACTGGGTCATCGACGCCATCATGATGGCATGTCAGGCTCAGGACGTGCCACCCCTTGCGGGGTTACGAGCCCACTCCACCAGGAGTGTGGCGGCCTCCTGGGCCCTGGCCAGTGGCGCCTCTTTGGCAGACATCTGCAGAGCAGCGGGCTGGGAAACACCCAACACCTTTGTGAGATTCTACAATCTCCGGGTTGAGCCGGTCTCGTCCCGTGTATTGGCAGGCACGAGCAGGTAAGTTCCGGGACAACTAGCCAGGTGTACCGCTTGTGCATAGCGCCTTTCCCCTCCCTTGAGGTGAAGACATGTGAACTTGACTCCCAGTCATGTTCACAGACTGTGATCCCTGGATGACTTTCCTCCTTAGCCCTCTGGCAGCTGAGATTGTGGAGAAACTCGCTGACCGGCCCAGTACGTGCGCTAATGAGCCCCTGTACTGTGGTAGGTGCTCCACATGTGCTGGTTTCCACGAAGGCGACCCCATGTGATATCTTCCGCAAAAATTGTTTCCCTGATGGCAAATTGCATCTTCCTTGGGCAGAGGCCCCTCTGCCCCCGGTCGCCATGCTCTGTAGAAACTCCTCCCCCTTCGGGTAGGACCTACCATGGGACCTCTCCACATGACATACTTCTGACAAGACTCGGTAAGACCATGTGACGTATTCCACTCAAAATACCCCCCCACCTTTTTGGGTGGGGTGTGGTCTCCACAGTGTCTTCCCCTTGGGAGGGACACCCCCCGACTCAAGACACTTATGGCTCCCAGTCAGTTAACAAATTCCACTCTTTTTGGGGAGAAAAGAGAGGGAAAAGAGGCCTTGGCTGGGCTAGCCTGTCCCTATAGTTGGGCAATGGACTTGTTCCTGATGGACCATTCGACGCTCATAAGAGCATTGGGAGAGTTTACGTGACGGCCTGGTGTGCTGTCTACGAGGCACACAGCAGTCTGCCTGTCACACACCGCCAGTTCACGCAACACAGTTCAGCTAGTTGTGGCGTTTTGTATAGGGACCCCTAGTGTCACTAAATCGACACAACATTGAGTGAGTGACAGATAGTGAACGTCCTGGTTACTTTCGTAACCTCCGTTCCCTGATGGAGGGAACGAGACCTTGTGTCCCTCTTGCCACAACGCTGAACTACCCGCTGAAATGGCCGGGACCTGGTCTCGGCTCCTCAGCACAAAACCTGAATGAGTGGCTGCATACCAGCTCCTTTTATACCCGTATGTCCTGGGGAGTGGCATTCAAATTCCACTCGCCAATTCTCATTGGCCTTTTTTCAAAAAAGCAGAGGTGTTTGGGGCTCCCAAGAGTGACCCCTAGTGTCACTACATCGACACAACTTCTCGTTCCCTCCATCAGGGAACGGAGGTTATGAAAGTAACCAGGACATTATAGAGTGCATTTTTTAATATCAAAACAACTGTTATGTTTGTATTTATATCATACATTTTACCCCATGACTTTCAATATTAGTGCTTCTGTACTAATTTATCATTATACATTCATGAATTAATTCATATTATGGATCATGAATTAATTATTTAGTTCCTAGGTGATTATTAAATCTATAAATCAGTTAAGGAGTCAATAACAAAATAAAATACATTTGCAATATAGTCCACATACTGTACATTCCCTGGCTTAGTTTTACCCAAGACCAACAATATTTACAAACACTACCCTGAAAGGCTTGTTTACAATATTGTGTATCATTTGCTCTGCCTTTATGCAATTTCATGTCTTATATAATCAACACTTTAATTTATATATGAACACTACAAACAAGTATAGATGTAGATAAAAATATGGATGAGAAAAATGCACTTAGATAAACAAACATTTATTAGATGTAAAAACTAATGAAAGGCTAAGTGTAAAAAGAAAGAAGGAAAAAAGGAGAGGAGCAAAAGTGAATGCAAACAAAGAGACTAGAGGTGTAATTTTCATATCCATGATTACATTTATTTTCCTCCGTTGCCATTTGTGTCCCACCTGGTTGCATTACAGAGGCCCACTCAAATAGAGTGAATCAAATAAGTGATAGAAACAGAGAGAGAAATTCAGTCTCCAATGTAACTGAATTTTAAAAAATGAACCTTGTTGACAGCAAAGGCCTCAGTACACAGAGTCTGGAAATAAAGTCTAAGACAAACTGAATAACAATGGTTCTCCAAAGAAGCAAAAAGTGGGACAACTGTGAATTCAGACTACTGGAGATGCACTTTGTGTCAGAGTCCACAAAAAACCCTTGCATATTTTAAAGTTCATGGCAAAAAATTACCCAAATCAGTTCTTTTAATCTAATTCCAAGTATTTAAAGGAATAATTCTCCCCAAAAGTTATAGAAATAGTCCATATGTCTCTTGCACTATAAATCTTCTGAAGCCATACAATAGCTTTCTGTGAGGCACAGACTGATATTTAAATTGCTATTCACTCATAATCTTCCCTTCCACCAAAGTTCTCAAATCTCATTTGTGGCCCCGTTTTTTAACATCTCTCCAGGATTGGCAAATCATGATAACTGTAGTGGTAGATTTAAAGCAAAAGATGATTTGGCTCATTTATGAGCCTTTTTATCTATTTAGGACTGCTGAAACTGTGTTCACTAATCAGTTATCATCATGTTTCACAATATTTGTGAGGGTATTTTCAAGTTTGCCCCTCACAACAATCAAACCTGTACACGCATGCACACGCACACACACACACACACACACACACACACACACACACAGTCTCAACCATCCAGTTTTCCTTGCCACCGGAGGGACTGCCAACAGGTAAGTTCTGCCCTCGGCTAATAAGCCAATGATGTCACAAGCTGCTTTTTTTATTTCTGCATAATTATAAATCCGGTGAGCTATTATTTCATCAGTTAATAAGCTTGATTGCCTTTCCTGTTACATATTATTGAACTGTTGACAGCATCCAAGTTTCATCAGTCCGAATATTTGGCACAGTGTTTACAGAGCATAATCTCAACTGTATTAAGCGCATAGACCTTAACATTGTGATAGCATAAATGGCAGCATCTGATCTGCATACTCATTATGCCAACTAAAGGAGTGGGGAGCAAGAATAGTTGTAGAAATGAAATTCTTGGGCCGCACTGAGTGTGTGTTCCTCTCTTTCAATAAAATGTTTTGCTCTGACACATTTCATTAAAAGCACTAAAAACTTTGCAAAGGCTACACCTTGGCAGCTAAAATCCAGAGCAAAATAGAGTAAAAGTGGAAAAACAATAAGTCTTAGGCTTTCAACATGGAAATAAATGCACAGCAGGTGTGCTTTATGGTTTAGACCAGAGGTTTTCAAACTTTTCAAGCTAAGTATTCACCTTATGTGCCTGAGAAACTAGCGCGCTGCCATCTTGAAAATTTTGTCTCTGAACTTTTAAAAGATTTAAAACAAAAGTACTTCATTTATAAATACACAAGATATTATCTTCACGCTGTGCACGTACTGATATGCCTCTGTGCTCATGAAACTCCAAGAGACAACACAAAGTCAATAAAAATATCTCTGTACGACACATCTGACCATCATCTTGTGTCATTCCCCCATCATGTTATTTTTTGAGTGTTAAACCAGAACGGGTAAAGGGGAGACACTATATTCATACACATCTACATGTGAAAGTGTATGTTTTATTTTATATTCAGTTTACAACAATTTTAATCACATTTAGGCCTCTTAAAAATGTAGGATGACAAATTAATTAAAAAAAAGTACAAATGTAATTTCCTTTAATGTCATGAACTTGCATGTGAAATAATACGAGCTGTCGCTGTTTGAAATATAAGGTAAACTGCAAAGTTGGAACCTAAAAACTTAAACCAGAATAACACGTATAAAAATTAAATGCTTGTATCATGCACGCTCGACTCATCCTACTACAGAAACTGATTGTGTGGAGCAGTGCACCCCAAGTATACTGTAATTTAACACAGGAGCGGATTTACTGTATGGAGAATGGAGACTTCACCTGCAAGTGGTGCACTGGGGCCCATAAGTACCAAGATTATTTAGTTAGTTAGTTAGTTAGTTTTAATGCCATGTCAGCAACCAGGCTATTCACATGACAAACAAAGGTTCATCAATAAATATTTACAATATTAAAAGTGCAATATGTAACATTTTTCATGTAATATTCGCTTTTTTTTTTTTTTTTTTGCTAATGCTTGAACGGCTTGTAACGCAACTTAAAAAATGAGCCTTTCCCGGACTTCCTAGGTTGCCTATTAAAGCCTGTAGACTGATTTTCATGCGAAGGGAGTGGGTCGCTTTTGCCGGGAAAATTCAAAGGATGTGACACTTTGCGTGCTCCTGAGAGCCTTGCCTCAGTGCTTCCGCTATATAACAGTGTCAACAGACAGTCTGCAACACTAGGTAACATTATCTTAGAGATGGAATCCAGCAAACAGCCGGCTCCAAACACAACACCGACTTCTACATTTACTAAATCCCGTCTGGCTAAGAAGGAACGTGATCCTGGTCGAGCGAAAACTAGAGTGAACATCGGCAGAACATTTGATTCCTGGAGGGACCTTCGTTCGGTTTTGGGGATCAGAACTGACCCTGAATTGGCATTCTTCTTATTGGACAGGTAAGCTTACATAACTGCAAAGCATGTGAAATAAAGTGCCATAAGGATTGCTCTGTGTCATTTTAGCTAACTTGATCTTGCCTGCTAATGCTGACGAATTGCAAGCTACCTTGCTTTGTAACTTTCAAATAATTTCAACAATCTTCTCTTTATACTAAAAGTCAGGTATGCTGATTCACTGTAACTGACATAATGTTAATCTGTAATTATTGAGCAAGGTAAACTACAGTAACACATTAAATGAATGCTAGACAATGTTCAAGATAATGCAAAAAGCTCCATTAATTAGTGTAACGTAACTTGGTTATACAGAAAATATATACATTCTATTATTATAAAACAATAGCGCATTCAATGCAGTCAATGTATCATGCAATGAAAAGTGATTAATTCAAACTACAGTCTCACATAGTCAGACCTATATCCACACTTTGTGTTAGCCCTGTTCCAGCACTGGAGAGTCAAATATAATATACAGTCTCAAAGTTTGTAGTAAAACAATCATAATTGTATAATTTTAATTATGCTACCTTATCTGTCATCATGATGCCGGTGAATCACGTTCAGTCTCTTTGTTTTGGTCACGCTCGCTCGCGTCCCTATGGAGTGTGTGCGCGCAATCACGAGCAACAGGTTGCAGTTCACTTAACGGCCACAGGTGTCATTAATAACAAGGGTTTCTGAATCTTACATACTGCACCTTTAAATAAGACTCTTAAAATGTATACAAGATAAAAACTGTCAAATCTTTTCAGATGGTACTTTTTTAAAATATCTATTAAACAAGTCACTGTATAAAAGCGTCTGATAGTTCCAAAAGTTTTACAGTTCAGTAAAATGTGCTTGATGGTCATAGGGGTTTGGCAAGGTATACATATGGGAGGATCTTCACCAGTCAGTAAAAACGCATGTGTTAGTCTTGAATGGCCCAGTCGGCATCTGGTAAACACTATTTGGTCATGCCTAGATTTAAAATTTTGAGAGTAATTTCTTTGGATCCTGGGGTTTATTTTGTATAATTTATTGTTGTTGCACTCATTCCATTCTGATTGCTACTTATTGGTGATATATGAGTTTATTAATGGCCTGAGGTCAGAGTGTGGTATCAGACATTCCGAGATCTCCAAGTTTAATGCCTCTTTTGCAGCCATATCTGCTTTATCATTTCCTGCCAGACCAATATGTCCTGGCACCCAACAGAGGATAATGTTGAAATCCTTCTTCTATAATCAATGTATTTATCAAAATGTTTATGATTATGGGATGATCGGTCTCCATGGATTCAAGTGCTTGAAGGCAAGACTTTGAGTCTGAAGCGTTAAAAAGTTTCGTCCTCGACCCTGTTCAATGTTTTCCAGTGCCAGTAGCAGCGCACGGGCCTCAGCTGTGAAGATAGAGCTCTGTTCTGGAATACATATGCCACATCTCCAATCACTGCTGCTGCTGATACACTGTTATCTGTTTTGGATCCATCCGTGAATACTGTACTATGGAGTGGGAAACTACATTTCAGTTCCAAGAATTCCTGTTGATACACGTTGGGAAGTGTTTCTGCCTTTTTTAGTAGTGCCAATGCCATGATAATAGTTGTTTTTTCAAGGTCCAGGGGGGAACAGGCCAAAAATGATACTGTCTTATGTTGTCCAGTTTGATGTTCAAATTTTCCAAGTATGGTGTAAAGGCCGGATTACTTAGATTTGCTTTGAGTTTGACTGCATATTGCTATGCCAGTTTCAGGTGCCTATTCTTGAGGGAAGGTTCACCGGCTTCTGTATAAAGGCTTTGAATTGGACTTGTTCTGAAGGCTCCAAGAGCTAGACATATTCCCTGATGGTGTATTGTGTCAAGTGTTCGAATGTATGACTTCCTTGCCTGACCATACACAAGACTCCCATAATCCAGTCGGGATCTAATTAATGTTCTGTAGAGATGTAAAAGAAAGGTAGTGTCCGCACCCCATTTTGTATTGTCCAGCACTTTTAAAATATTCATTGTTTTAAAAAAGATTTCCTCAACATCTTCATATGTGGGATAAAGGTGAATTTATTATCACAGATAAGGCCTAAGAATTTGAAATCATTCACTACTTTAATGGGTTCTCCCTCCATGCTCAAATCTGGGTTGGGGTGTAAGGATTGGAGAAGTCTGGAATCTGTTCTTTATTGACCAGTTGTTTATTTTATTTATGCATAGTTGTAGCTGTCGTTCAATCATATTCATGTTTTTCCCTCTATAGCATATGCATAGGTCATCAACATATAAACTTCAAAAAATGTGGGGGTCAATAACTTTGATTATACTATTGATTTTAATACTGAATAAAGTCACTGAAAGAATGCTTCTTTGTGGAACTCCTAGCTCTTGTACATGTGGGTTTGATAGTGTAGTTCCTACTTGAAAACGAAAATGTCTGTTTGTCAAGAAATTGGAGATAAAGATGGGTAGGTTGCCTCTGAGCCCAAGTTCATACAGGTCTTTGAGTATTCCATATCTCCAGGTGGTATCATAGGCCATCTCAAGGTCAAAGAAGACAGCTACAGCATAATGAAGTATGAATAATGAAGCATAATTTTAATGAAGCTGTCCCGGACAAATGATTCAAGTCTATAAGATCCAAGATACATCACTGCTTGGAACTTCTCTGTCTGGTTACATTGTCAATATTATATCCCTTTAACAGTCATTACAAGAAACACTAAAGGAAAAAATTATAATCTTTAAAAAAAATTTAAAAAAACTTGTAGTGAGAGAAATAAAAGTTTTTTGCGCTTTTTTTTCTTCTGACCATGAATGAAAAATATGGTCTTCCTTCAATGTGATGAAGTTCAAAAGACCTAAACAACACAATGGTTTCCTGCTTAATGACACAGAGTGGGGATTTGACTATCAAGGGTCAGAAAATGAGCAAATCAGAGACACTTTTAATCTGCTACCAATCTATGGTCAACCAATGGGTTGAGAAAACAGCTCAACACTGAGTGCTAAACTCAGGAGGCCACATGAAATTAAGCATCTAGATGCTTTGAGGGGTAACAGAACAATATTTTGCTGTTTGCCCTTTTTATTGAGCACCAAAACGTGTTGCACATACACTGATCAGTGTGGCCTCATCAGCACACAGCTTGAGAACAATCAACACTTCATTTATTGGATTGTGCATTGCACATGTAAGAATATATGCTATGCATTGCAGTCTAAGGCTGTTCAAACCAAAACATTTTTGCATCTATCTGTGATGTTTTACAATTGTTTTTCAATGTAAAAATGCACTAGATGGACGTCTTTGACCAATGTGACGCATCTTGCTGTTTTTGTCAGCATCTTGTGCAGTTGCACCACATTTTTTAGATACGGTGTCTTGTTGAAAAGAACTTCAACCTTTGAAGTCTCACCTCTAAAATATGGGACAAAATGCGTTTCACATGGGATGTCATCATTTCCGCCAAAATATGGGAGGTACCAGCTTTGAAGGGATAGGTGGCAAGTCTTGAGACATCTGCTTTGTGTTCTATTTGTTGCATCTAGCTTTTTTAGCACAAGAACGCATTCGGCCTGGACAGCCCTTTAGACACACAAAGCTTTAATAGAAATTGTATACACTGTAGATCAGAAATTACTAATACAACATGGAAAAATAAAAATACCAATTTAAATGGCTATATTGTTTTAGCATTGTTCACGTACCACTGGTTTAGATGTATAATCAGAGGTGGGTAGTAATGCGCTACATTTACTCCGTTACATTTACTTGAATAACTTTTTGGAAAATAATTTTTCCTTTTACGAGCATATTTTATGGTGGGTACTTTACACTCTTACTCAAGTAAACTTCTGATGAAATTTTTTTTTACTTTTACTTTGTTACAATGGGTAGTGTTCCTGTTGTTACATTACTGGTTTTAATTTAATAAGTGTTAATAAATGCGTAATTTGAGATTTTTGAATGGGACTCTCACGACAGCGGAACTTCACAGCTGCACGCTGTCACTAGAGTCGCGTTCAACACTACAGCAGCAAGAGTGCAAAACAAACATTTCTTCACGCCACACTATGCCTTCATTTTACACCAAGACAAGGATATATTTCAAGATTAAAATTGCAGCTCCAACTACAGAAAACACGGTGAAGTAAATTTTAGAAATTGTGACAATGTGGGCTTGTATGTGTCATGGTGAAACTCATTCATTTTCAGCATGAATCTGTAACTGTGGGCTCTTATGACATTTGTTTCTAAGTTTGCATTTTTATATCAGTGCTGCAACATATCAGTGCCTACTGTATAAATCCTTGTAAACATCCATGTTAAGTGCAAATGTTTTGCCCTGCCAATAGCGATTGTGAGCATTTCTGCACGTGCAATGTTGGCACATGCACAGCGTTTAACAGATGCGGGCGGCTTTGTCTTATGGAAAACAAGCTTCCAAACACAGAGATACTGTAAGGTGCAATTTACCCTTAGTGTACAGAACTAATTATCTAAATTCTTTATACAATGAAAATGCTGGACCATCACTGAACTAAATTCATGCAGGATGTAAAAAGCTGTGAAATAAAGACAGAAGGCATGAATAAAGCATGATCTTGCTGCAGTGTATAATTAAACATTATATATAATTTGGGACTGTGTGACATTGTTCACGTTTTTCACCGTAATGATTACTAGAAAAAGGTTTCCAAACTTCTCTTCTAATTTACAGATTTGTCCAAATCTGAGAAACATCCTTAAAGTGATAGTTCATCCTTTAATTAATATTACATCATCATTTCCCCACCCTCATGTTCTTCCAACTCTGTGAAACTTTCTGTATTCTGTGGAACTCAAAAGATGTTAGCCAGAATGTTAGGGACTGACAGTCTCAGTCACCATTCCTTTACGAAATATGGAGGGGAAAAAAAACATGCAGTGAAAGTAAATGATGATTAAGCTTAGCATTCTGTCTAACATCTCCTTATAGGAATAATCTTTCCAAAATTGAAAATTCTCACATCATTTACTCACCCTCATGCCATCCCAGATGTGTGTGTTTTTCTTCTTCTGCTGAACACAAAGACTTTTATAAGAATATCTCAGCTCTGTTAGTTTATACTAGAATGCAAGTGAATAGGTACCAAAACACTGAAGCTCAGAAAGCACATAAAGATAGCATTAAAGGAATTCAAATGACACTGGTTCAATCTATGTCTTCAGAAGGGATATGATAAGTGTGGGTGAGAAACAGATCAATATTTAAATCCTTTTTTACTAATGAATCTCCACTTTCACATTTTTCATGTGTTTTTGGTGATGAAATTATTTATGCATATCGCCACCTACTGGGCAGGGAGGAGAATTAATAGTAAAAAAAGGACTTTATATATTATAAAGTTATAGTTTCTCACCCATACCTATCATATTGCTTCTGAAAATCACTGGAGTACTTTTATGCTGCCTCTATGTGCTTTTTGGAGCTTCAAAGTTCTGGTCATCATTCCCTTGCATTGTATGGACCAACAGAGCTGAGATATTCTTTTATAAATCTTCATACAGAAGAAAGTCATACACATCTGGGATGGCATGAGGGTGAGAAAATGAGAGAATTTGCATTTTTTTGGTGAACTATACCTTTAATTTGATGCATGGAAGAAAGAAGTCATATGGGTTTGGAACAACATTGTGGTGAATGATGACAACTAGATGTCTACTGTTCTCACTGTTACAAATGTGGTGGTAGTGACCATTTCTCAGCTGGATATTGAGCACAGATGCCCATGATGCATAGGGATGGTCCTTTAAACGAGGCCGGGTCACGACCGTGGGACAGGCAGTGACCAGTGCTATGGAAGAGTCCCTTCAAAGCTGTGCATATTGTGGCATCATCCGATCTGATCTACTATTGAGACATTGTGCGACTTTTAAGCAGATGTTGTATTGCTCAAAAGCATGCCAAGCAGATCATTGGACAGATCATAGAAACAGTGTAGGCCATATTCAAAGATAAACGTAAGCACTGTCTCGACTACAAAGATGCTAAAGTCAAACAAACCCACTTGTGCCGTGCTCATATGAAAACAGTGCCTTGTGCAGTGCTACCTTCAGGGTTTGCTAGTAGATGCATTATGGGACACAGGCTCTCAAGTGTGCATTGTTGGTGAGATGTGGAAAAATGAGCACTTGCCGAATGTGAGAATAAGAAATTTCAAATAATCGAGGCAATCGATGCACCTGAAGATCTCTGTCTCGTAGCTGCGAATGGTCAGGATATACCATACATAGGATGGATAGAAGTCACCTTTGGGCTAGTGCCTAATGAAAGGAAGGACAGGGAGCTCACCACACCTGTGCTAGTGATGAGAGGAAGGCATTTGTATCATCCCATCATCGGGTACAATGTGACTGAGCAGATAGCAAACAGGAACATGTTGACCCAGCTTAATACCAGTGAACAGTGATATGACTCAAGATGGCGCATATGACTCAAGATGGCGCCAAGTATGGCTGCTGCGTTGCAAGCTCCGACACAACAGTTTGTAGTTTTTTGTTTGTTTTGTTTACAATTCTTATGTTTTTTTGTCTTGGATGTTGTCTGCCTTACTGTCTAGGACAGACAAACACTTTTGGACATTGGTTCTGCAATTGCACACCATAAACCGGACTTCAAATTCCTCAATGCCAACCCGCTGTTTACAAACACAGCAGCGGAGCCCTTTGTCTGGGCAGCCCGGCCACAGAAACGCAGAAGGAAAAGGGGAAATAGAGCCGGCATTCTCATCAGGGTAAGACGATGTGCAAATTGACCCCCGCTACCCAGTATTCTACTGGCAAATGTTCAGTCTCTGGACAACAAGCTCTGCGAGCTGAGAGCGCAGATCTCTTTCCAATGAGAGATGGGGGACTGCTGCATTATCTGCCTAACAGAAACTTGGATGTCTCCGGAGATTCCAGACTCAGCCATCGAACCCGCGGTGTTCTCCGTGCACTGAGCGGACAGAGCGAAAGCCCTCTCAGGTAAAAGCAGAGGTGGTGGTGTATGTTTTATGACCAACAAATCCTGGTGTGATCAGAGGAACGTACATTCTATCAAGTCTTTCTGCTCTCCTGATCTGGAATTTCTCATGCTTCTGTGTCGACCATTCTGGCTACCGAGAGAATTCACAGCGGTCATTATCACAGCTCTGTACATCCCACCACAAGCCAATACAGACCGGGCACTCAAGGAACTATATGGGAGTATAAGCAAGCAGGAAACAGTGCACCTTGAAGCTGCGTTTATTGTGACCGGGGACTTTAACAAAGCCAATCTCAAAACAATCACACCAAAATACCACCAACATATCAGTTTCAACACACGAGGGGACCGGGTTTTGGACCATTGCTACTCTCTCTTCCGGGATGGCTACAAATCCCTCCCCCAACCACCATTTGGCAAATCGGACCACTCTTCCATTCTGCTTCTGCCCACTTACAGGCAGAAACTGAAACAGGAAGCACCCACCCTCAGAACGATCCAGTGCTGGTCAGACCAATCAGACTCTACGTTACAAGACTGCAGACTGGGAGATGTTCCGGTCCGCCTCTGATGACGACATCGAGCTTTACGCTGATAGCATAACGTATTTCATCAGATGGTGCGTAGAGGATGTTGTTCCGACCAAAACAATACGGATCTACCTCAACCAGAAACCTTGGATTAATAGCGATGTTTGCGCGCGGACCTCCGCTTTTAATTCTGGGAACGCGGAAGAGCATAAACAAGCCAGTTATGCCCTCCACAAAACTATCAGAGCAGCAAAACGCCAGTACAGGAACAAGATTGGAGGACAGAATAACATCACCAACTCTAGAAGCATGTGGCAGGGAATTACTATCATCACTGACTTTAAAGGGAAAAAAAAGTCCGCCATGAACACCGCTGCCTCTCTCCCGGATGAGCTAAATATTTTTATGCTCGTTTCAAGGGAAATAACACCGCCATTCCGAAGAGAGCTCACGCGGCCAAAGCTACAGAGGTTAGTTCACTCTCCGTCTCTGTAGTGGATGTAACCCGATCCTTCCGACGGGTGAATATCCGTAAAGCCACAGGTCCAGATGGCATTCCAGGCTGTGTCTTCAGAGCGTGCACGAACCAACTGGCTGGTGATTTTATGGACATTTTCAACCTTTCCCTCTCCTTGTCTGTGGTCCTCACATGCCTCAAAATGTCCACCATTGTGCCTGTACCAAAGCAATTCAAAATCACTTGCTTAAATGACTGGCGTCCTGTTGCTCTGACCCCCATCATCAGCAAATGCTTTGAGAGACTAATCAGAGATTACATCTGCTCTGTGCTGCCTCCCTCACTGGACTCATTGCAGTTTGCTTACCGCAACAACCACTCCAATGATAATGCCATTGCATCTACACTACACACTGCTCTCTCCCACCTGGAAAAAAGGAACACTTATGTAAGAATGCTGTTTGTAGACTACAGCTCAGCATTCAATACCATAGTGCCCTCCAAGCTTGATAAGAAACTCCCAGCTCTGGGCTTAAACAGCTCACTGTGCAGCTGGATCTTGGACTTCCTGTCAAGTAGATGCCAGGTGGTTAGAATGGGCAGTAACATCTCCTCATCACTGACCCTTTACACTGGAGCCCCACAGGGCTGTGTTCTCAGCCCACTCCAGTATTCCCTGTACACACATGTCTGTGTGGCAACACATAGCTCCAATGCCATCATTAAGTTTGCTGATGATACGACGGTGGTAGGTCTGATCACTGACAATGATGAAACAGCCTACAGAGAGGAGGTGCACACTCTGACACACTGGTGTCAGGAGCACAACCTCTCCCTCAACGTCAGCAAGACAAAGGAGCTTGTGGTGGACTTCAGGAGAAGAGAAAGAGAACACAGCCCCATCACCATCAATGGAGCACCAGTGGAGAGAGTCAGCAGCTTCAAGTTCCTCAGTGTCCACATTACTGAGGAACTCATATGGTCTGTCCACACTGAGGCCATTGTGAAGAAGGCTCATCAGTGCCTCTTCTTCCTGAGACGGCTGAGGAAATTTGGAATGAACCGCCACATCCTCATAAGGTTCTACACCAGCACTGTAGGGAGCATCCTGACTGGCTGCATCTCCGCCTGGTACGGCAATAGCACCGCCCACAACTGCAAAGCCCTGCAAAGGGTGGTGCGAACTGCCAGACAAATCATCGGAGGTGAGCTTCCCTTCCTCCAGGACATAAATACCAGGTGGTGTGTGAGAAAAGCTCGGAGGATCATCAGAGACTCCAGCCTCCCGGGCCATGGGATGCTCTCACTGCTACCATCAGGCAGGTGGTATTGCAGCATCAGGACCCATACCAGCCGACTTCATGACAGCTTCATCCCCCAAGCAATCAGACTTTGAACTCTTGATCTCTCACGATCAATATACATCAGCACTGCACTTTATTAACCTTATTATCTCACACTGGACTGTCATAAATAATATTCTCTCTTAACAACACACTGGTAACTGACTATCAACCGACAGCCTGAATGTCAATACAGTACAATACAACCTACTGTACATTTTATATATACTATATATACTATTTTTTATTGTGTAATGTGTATTCTATATTATGTGTATTGTATACTGTACATTGTATGTTATTATTTGTACATTGTGTTGTGTAAATCTGATGTTTATTGTAAATTGGTATGTCTCTCATCACTGTCATGACTGCTATGTTGCTCGGAAGAATTTCACACACTATTGCACTTGTGTATATGGTTGTGTGATAATAAAAGTGATTTGATTTTTGATTTGATTTGAATTGGTGGTGACAGCCATTCCTAATGATGAAGGAAACAAGGTCCGAGCATTCACTGAGCGAGTCCGCGTGGAAGCACATTGTGAGTTCGTAGTCAAAACCACAAAAGAAAGAGTCAATGTGCCAAAACATACCTCCATTCAAGTTGAATGTAGAATACAGGCCCCTCGACAAACAGAAGAGACAATGCTGATCATTGAGCCTAACGTGAACCCGACATGGCCCGCGAGATTGGAGTTCTGTGAAACACTCGTTAAGTTGCGCCGACAAGCCTGGCCACATGTAATAGTTAGCTTTCAAAACCCTACCGACCATGATGTAGTGTTAGCTGGCAGAACAGTTATCGGCACAGCGCAACCAGTACAAGCTGTATGCCTGGTCACCACCCTTGATAAAGATAACTCCAAGCCTGTGAAAGTAAGTCAAGTTGTGAATGAAACTAACCAAGCTTCCAATTTACCATGGGATCCACCCTTGTAACTGAGTCACCTAAGTAAATCCAAAAGACAAACTGTACAACAAATGTTAAGGATAGAAGCAGCATCATTCTCGAAATCTGATGATGACATTGGCTGTATATAAGGACTGCAGTTATCCATCTCTTTAAAAGACACCACCCCAGTCACGCGTACTTACCAGTCAGTACCCAGACCGCTGTATAAAGAAATGAAGGATTACCTACATGATTTAATCACTCAGGGATGGGTGCAGAAGTCAAATTCGCCATATGCCTTACCTGACGTCTGCGTCCGCAAAAAAGACGGTAGCTTACGGTTATGTATTGATTACAGAGAGCTGAATCGTAAGACTAACCCCGACCGACAGCCCATTCCACGAGTTCAAGATATAATGGACAGTCTCGGAGGAAATTCAAGGTTTTCACTGCTTGACCAAGGTAAGTGAAGTTAAAAGGCATATCAACAGGGCTTTATGACCAAAGAGAGTAGACCCTTGACGGCCTTTGTAATGCCATGGGGATTGTACGAGTGGATCCGTATTCCCTTTGGTCTAATGAATGCGCCTGCGGCTTTCCAATGCTGCATGGAAGAGTGTCTAGAGGATCTACGAGACAATTGTTGTGTCCCTTACCTGGACGACACGCTCGTGTTCAGCAAGTCCTTTGAAGATCAGGTTAAAGACGTGAGGAGAGTCCTGCAGCATTTGAGATGATACGGAATAAAACTTAAGCCTAGTAAATGTGAGATGTTCAAGCGGAAAGTATGTTATCTGGGAAGGATTGTGAAGGAAGCAGTTTGGACCCCGCGGACACTGCGGCAGTAAGAGTATTGAGAAAGAAAACACCCAACACGGTGGGTCAGTTGAGAGCTGTACTTGGTTTGTTGAGTTACTATAGACAATACATTCAAGATTTCTCCAAAATTGCCGGCCCACTTTATGATCTGTTGAAAGGAACAGCTGAGACAGAGGAGGAAGGACAGAATGGAACCACAGCCAGGTATGCAAAGAGGGAAAAAAAGGAGTCCCATCTCAAAAGCCCATTTCATGGACGGATCGACATCAGCAAAGATTGGAGAGACTAACAGACTGCTTAGCAGAACCCCCCGTGCTTAGATTCCCTGATTTCTCTGAACCACTCATACTCCATACTGATGCATCGAACAATGGACTTGGGGCTGTGTTATATCAGAAGCAGGATGGGAAGCTTCGAGTCATTGCATATGGATCCAGGACGTTGACAGCGTCTGAACATAATTACCATCTGCACTCAGGAAAGCTGGAGTTTTTAGCCTTGAAGTGGTCCGTCACAGAAAAATTTCGTGACTATCTGGACTATGCACCTACGTTCACTGTCTACAGTGACAACAACCCGCTCACGTATGTACTGATAAGCACTAAGTTGAATGCCACAGGATGTAGGTGGGTGGCAGAACTTGCAGATTTCCATTTCACCATCAAATACCATCCTGGCAAAGAAAACATTGACGCAGATAGCTTATCCAGGATGCCAGCAGACATTGGAACAATGATGGAGCGATGTACTGAGCAATTGACGTCGAACTGTGTTGAAGCGACTATACAGGCTATAGAAGCTCAAGATTCGATTGTGTCATACGCAACAATGGCTTTGTTCTCACACTCAATAGAACGCGCAGAGTCGTGAGATTTCTATTCCACTAACGAGATACGACAAGCGCAGAGAGATGATACTAATGTCGGACCGGTCGTACAATGTAAGATTACAGAAACAAAACCAACCGAGCGCTCATTGCAGACATTCAGTTCGCAAAGTAAGAGTCTGCTACACCACTGGGATAAACTTTGTGTGGGAGAAGATGGAATCCTTCGTAGGAAAACTGCAACAAAAACGCAACTTGTGTTACCTGAAAGATACAAACAATGTGTGTTGGACGAGTTACACTGTAAGATGGGGCATCAAGGAGTGAAAAGAACAATGTCATTGATTGGAGATAGATTCTTCTGGCTGAAAATGCAGAGTAAGATTGAACATTTTGTAACCAAAAGATGTAATTGTTTAAAGCAAAAGAAGCCAAGCAAAGAAACGAGAGCACCACTCATGAATATTGTCACGACTCACCTCTTTGTGCTTGTTTCTATAGATTTTTTACACCTGGACAAGAGTAAAGGAGGATATGAATATATCCTGGTCATAATTGATCATGTGCCACAGTACGAGCCAGTGTACTTGTATGCATGCTGAAAAGACTTTGAGATAGAAAGTAGAAAAGGAAGCAAAAGAAAGAGACCAGACTATGCTGTTTCAAACACATTCCTATATTGATGGACTTCAGACACAGTTAATATACAGTGCATACATGATTTAGAGTATTTTCATCACACACATTACTCACCTGAGAAATTGAATATCTTTTCAAAAGAAAAAGTAATGTCGGGACGACATTTATTTTTGGGGGGAAGAGTGTGGTGGCTAGAAAAAGGGAGAAGAACAACTATAAATCATATTAAACAAAAGGGAATGTACTCAAATTTATACTTCTTTAATAAACAGTGTCTATAAATTATAATACATTTGTCTATGCTCAGCCTTGAACAATCAGTCAATCACTTATTGCTTTTGCTTTTAGAGTGTTCACCTGATGGGGGAGGGGGCGCACTGCTCAAATAATACAGAGACTCTGATGGTGAAGCAGCAGCTCTGTGTCTTGTGTTTTATTTCACATCAAATTCTCCCCTCATCAGGTATGAAATACACATAATAAAGTAAGGATACATTCCAGACATGTTAGAGGTACTATAAAGGTTAACGTCACTGTTTAAATTGTTTACATTATTATTATCGAACGTTTGAAAGTTCGTTCTAAGTTTAGCTGGTCTGTCACTCATGATGCTTATGTGTACTATGCTAACATTGGGGCCATGCGGTCTTAGCAATGGAGTGATAATGGACTGAACATGAGAATATAATGTGTTTTCTTGATAAAGAACATGAAAAACAGGGGTATTGAGAGACTATATACAGATGACTATATTTCAGAGGAAGTTTATTGTTTATTGAGGATGAGAGTTACGAACATGTCTGTATCAGAAATGTGAAAAAGGCAATCCTTTGTAATGACATTATATGCCTGTTTTAATGATTATCTGAGTTTAAGGACATCAGTAACATGTTTAAAGGAGTTTATGTTGATATGTAAAAGGACTGAAGTAAATATATATATTTTTGGGGACATTAGTTAAAGAAAAACTATATGTGATTTTTCTTATGTAATATTTGATTGGTTGAGTTAAAATTATATGTTGTTAATTTAAATCTACTAACGCTGATCCATGTAAAACTTACAATATTTAAAAAGTATTTAATATTTAAACAGTTTTATTGTTTATAAAAAATAATACAGAGAATCTGATGGTGAAGCAGCAGCTCCATGTCTTGTGTTTTATTTCACATGAAATTCTCCCCTCATCAGGTGGTGAGGGCGCTACATATGCAAATCTGAATGGATGGCTACCACTGCGCTGAGTTGATGAGAAAGAGAGAGAGAAGGAGAACAAATTAAAACAATCTCTTCCAAGGGTTCTAAACAGCACATACATAGCACCATATGGTCCAGGATCTATCAAACAATTCACAGCAGATAAAATTGCTATGACCTATCACTGTGTATCACGGTTTGTTGAGGAAGGACCCAAATGCAGAAGGCAAGTATAAGGGCTTTTATTAAAAAGAACAAAAAGCAAACAAAAACTCTCACAAGAGAGAAACCAACAAACTAAAACAAAACCAAGACAGGACCGACTGGATAACTGGAACAAAACAAGGCAACTCACACGCAGTACATACACAATAGTATAAAACAATCTGGCAGAGACCTGAGGGAAGAAGGCACAATAGATAGGCAGCAAGACACATGAGGAGCAGGTGAAACTTATTAACATTAAGGACTAAATGAGGGAGAGTGATGAGGGAACAAGGAGGCAGAGTCGGGAAGCACATGGCAAGACAAACACAATAGGTGTGTTCGACTTCATGCAGCGCTACGCATACCGATTGGCGCTGAACTTGAAGCAGTGCATGCCAGTTAGAAATGTTGTTCTACTTGAACTGGCGCCACTGCCGTGTCACCGTTACGCATGCCATCAAAATACCGCGAGAGCGATTCGAGAGCAGCCATCTGGCACAGCCTCTGCAGTTGTTCCAGAAGAGCTGCACAAGCTCTTAATGATGACACAGCTCGACTGGCGAGACTCACAACATGACAACGGTTACACGTGTTCCATGGGCTGCGTTCGCAATTGCATAATTCACATACTACTCTTACTACTTCTACTATGTCTGTCTATGGCAGAAATAAGAGTAATGTAGTAGCATGCCATTACCATGGTATTTATTCTGACATCTCCAGTTCGGCGAAAACTCTCACAACTTTTTGTGTTTTTATAACCGTACATCATGTTTATATCATGCTATATTATGTTTGTCATAGTAATATTATGTTTATTTATAAAAAATAAAAAAAATAAAAACTATTAAAAACACTGACTCCTTTATTGATATTAAAATAATCCAGGCTTTCATTGGACTTTCTTCTTGTAAAAACAACAGGCACTATATTAAGTAGCACATAACCTTTTCAACTTAACAATGTTTCTGGTTATTTTATATAAAATTCAAACATCTGTCTATCTGAATTCCACTTTGTCTGCAATAAAGAAAACAAACATCACATGATCTTCCATGACTGGCATGGGTTCAGCAGACGATGAGAAGCGCAAGTGTCTGGCTTGACAGCTCTCTTTTCAACTCCTCCCGCGACTGTAACCGGCAAATCTAGATGCATTTCAAGTCGGACACACCTAATGACAAGACAATAGAGCACATGGCAATGAAGCCATCATTAGCCTTGTGCTCAGACAAAAGATAAGACCAGACATGAGCGCATGGTAAGAGAACCGAAACCGAACATGAAGCCATGCACTCACAAAGACAAGACATAGAGCATGAGCGTCCAGATCCTGAGAACGAAGACTCAGGATTCAGACACCATGCTCTAAACATGGAACACAGACTAGACAGAAGAGCACATGGCAAGGTAAACAACCAAAGCCGTGTGCTCACACAGAGACACAGAACATAAGTGTCAGGATCCTGTCGCCACAATAAACATGACTGACAAAGGTGACAGGATCCTGACACTGTCATGAACTGCTGTCGCGTAGGCGCCAAATGTTCATCATTTAAAAACTGCTCCTCAGCATTACTGGAAATGGCACAAGGAAATGGCATACATTTTAAAACAGAACACTCTTCGACAGGGGCACTGTTGCTGCCGTGTTTTTATCAGCTGTCAGGTTCAAAGTAACAATGGAGCTTTAGCATTGCAATCTCTGTTGATAATCTCAACGAGATAAAATACAATCATTTTGCCTCTCTAATCTACTTGAACAGACTTCCGCTGAGGTTCTGAATGTTGACAGAGGCACAAAGCTTTATGCATTTTAAAGTTCCCTCAATAGGTCTGCTGCAGACAATAACAGACAAATAGAGATTTAAAAAAAAAAATTGCCTGATTCCTGACCCTCTTTGATGGAATGCGGAATAGCGGATAAAAAGTCTGATTTTGTTATTGAATTGGAGATGAGGTGGATGGGAGAAAAAACAATTTATCATCAATTTGAAGTGAATGAAAAACATGCAAATAACATGGCATAATGGAAAAGGCTATATCACACGGAATGAGGGTCTGATGATAGCGAATCACTCAGACAGATAATTGCATTGGCCTCTGCCTGAGTCCTTGACTAATCTATTTGTTTAATAACACACACACATTCAAGTGTATACACGCCGTAACATTACTTTGGCAGCCAGTTTACACCTGGTATTAACATCTGTTTTAGGCAATCCAATCAAAAGTAGTCAGCACTAAATACAGGTGTAAACAGGGTCCAAAATGTTTTGTGATCTGATAACTGAAACCACATTCTGAGGAGATCGAAAATGCATGTGACACTGTTGTATTTGTAGTGTGAACGCCAATCTGTCCTGATGCATCACGGACAGTTGTGAAAGATTGCCTTCTCAACAGCCAATCAACCACTAAAACAAGTGGTTTTAAACTTACATGTGATCTTAAAAGAAAATAATCGGCAGATTGGAAAATTTGAAAAACATACATATATACTGTATATGCACGCAACATCACAAAACTTCTGTAATGTGCCTGATAACAACATGCAATGACAAAGATCATGTTAAACGCACACATCGAATTTCACTTAAAGGGGTCATTAAATGGAGAACATATGAACTCAAAACTTCCTCCCCAGTCTAAAAAGAGCATTTATAGTTGCCACCCTGCTGAAACGTCTCGTTTTGAAATTTGTCTGTTCATGACATCATGAAACATTGCTCATTCGTATTTACACATCCCACAACATGAATCATTGCACCCTTGGCCCCACCCACTGGCACGCAGTTCGAGAGAGGAGGCCTTGTGTGATTAACTATTCCTAACATAACACCTAAGGAGACCCATCTGGACTATTTTGAATTATTTTGTATATAAACATTAACTACGCAGACTCTTTGACCGCCGCCATGTATCTCGCCGCTTTTAAAAGACGCAGTGTCAAGTTACAACTCTGAAAGGCAATTCTATGTAGCCTTGTTAGGAGATGATCAATGTTATTTGTTTCACCTGTGAGTGGTCATATTGTTTTGGCTCATCAGTGTATGTAAACATGTATGTCACAAGGTTCAATGAATGAGGAAGCAAGAGACGGTGATTCCAACTCAGGCATGTCACTCTTTATTCTCATAAACATATATACGTTCGCATAAGGCGTAATGGCGTAACAGTGAAGACTCAAATCAAGTACGGCAAAGGCTCTCCATGCTGCATGTGCCGCTGTCAATCATTACTATAAATAATGATGTCATTCAAATAGGCAGTGACATACGCAGCATGCGGTCTGAGGACCCTGTCCATAAGATGCTGAAACATAGCCGGGGCCCTAAACAAACCAAACGGAACAAATTTGTGTAAACCAGAAGGTCGTTTTTTTTTAACATGGAACATCGGCATTAAGGGGATCTGCCAATATCCCTTTGTCAAATCCAGTGTCAAATAAAAGTGAGCCACCCCAATCAATCAAGCAGTTCATCAATGCGAGGCATTGGATAAGCATCAAATTTTGACACCATGTTAATTTTCCTATAATCCACACAGAACCGGACCAAGCCATCACTCTTAGGTACCAGAACCATCGGGCTGGCCCAATCACTGTGGGATTCTTCTATTACCCCCATATCGAGCATGGCCTTTAATTCTTCCTGTACTACCTGTTTCTTATGTTCGGGTAAGCGGTAGGGACGACTATGTATCACTACCCCTGGGGTTGTCTCGATGTGGTGTTTTATGATATCAGTGCAGCCGGGGAGAGGTGAGAACACATCAGAGATATTATTTTGCAACCTGGCAACCTCCGTACATTACGACAGCGAGAGGTGGTCTCCATAAGTAATTGGATTCACCTCTGGTCTGAGCTCTTCCCTCTCCGGATCTACTGTCGCCAAAGACGGGGACTGCCTCTCTCCATGGTTGAGGTGGTAAATCTGACATGCCCCGCACCTCTCCGTACAGACCACCTCATAGTCGACTTCCCCAACTTGCCGTATGACCTCAAAGGGCCCTTGCCACTTCGTGAGTAATTTCGAGCTCGATGTGAGCAGCAATACAAGGAGCTTATCTCCCGGTGCAAATTCCCGTAGCCGAGATCCCGTTACACAGCCGGGACTGACGTTCTTGTGCCTGTAGCAAATTCTCCTGTGATAGAAGCCCCAATGTGGAGTTTTGCTCTCAGGGCAAGAATGTATTGAATTTAATTTTACTCTGTGAAGATCCCTCACAGAGTAAAAATGCCACAGTACTTATGTCCATACAACAATTCAAACGGGGAAGATCCCATGGCAGCTTGCGGGACCTCTCATACTTCAAATAACAGGGGATTGAGCCACTCAATTCCAAGCATCTTCGTGTTACGAATCATATTTTTTAAGGTCTGATTAAATCATTCGACCAAGCTGTCCATTTGTGGGTGGTACACACTTGTCCAAATCAACCTAACCCCCAGTAATTTGTGCAGTTCACATAGTGTATGTGACATAAAAATAGTGCCCTGATCAGTAAGGATTTCTTTCGGAATCCCCACTTGGGAGATCATTTTGAAGAGTACTTCTGCAACATTACGTGCTGAGATGTTGCACAGTGGCACTGCTTCCGGATATCACGTTGCGTAGTCCACCAGGACTAACACAAAGTGATACCCATGTGCTGTCCATTCTAATGGCCCGATGACATCCATGGCAATTCATTCGAAAGGAACCTCAATCAACGGAAGGGGGCGCAATGGCGCTTTTAGAGTGGCCAGCGGATTCACCAGCTGATATTTACGGCATGTCGCACACCACTGGCGAACATCCCCGTTAATGCCCAGCCAATAGAAACCGGCCATGAGACGACATAGTGTTTTCCCCTGTCCCAAGTGACCTGCCATCAGATTATGATGAGCCGCCTGGAATAACATTTCCCTACGGCTCTTTGGTGCCAACAACTGGGTTGTATCTTCTTTCAGGCGAGTGTCCTATGTCACTCTATACAACCGATCTTTTATAACTGAAAAATATGGATATATGAGTGTGATCCCCAGCTGAAGACACTGACCATCAATCACTATCACTTGGTCAAACGCGTGCCTCAGGGTTTCGTCTCGCAACTGCTGAAGAGGGAAATCCCCTAGCGAGAATTCTCTAAGGGCGGGGGAGGATGACACCTTCCCTTCCCCAGTGTCAGCCTGATGTGGAGCAGCCACAGATGGCCCAGGCCACGCCTCCTCAGCCAGCGCTTCACACATCCCACACTGATTCACTTTCTTGCAGGACCCATTCACACACAACCCCTTCAATAATGATCGAAAAGCCAGCCAATTAGTTCCCAAAATTAGCGGATGGGTGAGGCGAGGATTAACCACCACCTCAATATTATGCTTTTGTCCCCGGAACATTACTATGACAGTCACTACAGGATAATCATGAATATCCCCATGCATGCACCTCTCCCTCACCCGATTATTTGCCTCCAATGCCCTGTTTTAAACCAAGCATTGATGAATGGAGGTTTGATTATAAACTGAATCTACTGGGAGATGAACTGCTCCAGCACCACCAGGTTGATGATGTCATCTGCGTCGCAGTCCTCCTTAGCCAGCACCCACCGCATAGAAGAACACTGCCAGCACTTCCGCTCCTTGACACTGAGCGAGGTCGGCCGACTGTTTACCTTTGCCCAGCAGCTCCGCGATGCCTGCTGGCGGTTGGTGCTGGCTAAGGAGGACTGCAACACAGATGACGTCATCAACCTGGTGGTGCTGGAGCAGTTCATCTCCCAGTTGCCGAATGGCACAGCCGAATGGGTCCAGTGCCACTGACTGGCATAGCTGGACGAAGTGGTCCAGCTGGCGGAAGACCATCTGGCAGCATATCCCATGCCCTTTCTCAAACTAATGTCTCTTCCCCTGTTCTCACCCCCTCCTTCCTTCCGCCCTGTTCCGTTCTCCCGGAAACGGGGGGAAATTCCCCCGCAAATGGCTCCCCGGTCTTGGGGGTTGCTAACCCTGTCTCTCCCCTCTCTTCACATACATTATCATAGTATAACATTGGACCTCAGAAAAGATAATTAAATTACAAAAAAAAGCACTTCATGACCCCTTTAATACAGGTACTCCACTAAAATAACTGAGACTTCTGCTTGAAACTTCATGCTTGTGCTTAAGATTAAAAATGTTAATAAAGTATTTTTGTTCTGATATACTTTTTTCATGCTTTTCTTTTTTTTTTGTGCTTCATCAACAAGAACACTGACGTAAAGATTGATGTATGTTTTCATAAAATCAGAGACACTCCCCTCAAAATCCAATCACAAGTGGTCACAGGAGACGCATTCAAGCCAGTTTAAAACAGCAATGTCTCTCAGCTGATCAGTTGTGATAAATTACCAGAAACTGATCTAAATACCAGGTTAGGACTGAGATGCACATTATTGTACAGGGAAGATATTTGACACTATTGCTGTGCATTCAAGGAACATTTTTAGAAGTGTAATCTAATGCTCATCTGCAATGCCAAGAGACACCAATTAAATTCAGTGCACTTTTTTTTTTTTTTTTGCTACTGTTTTGCAATGTTTTTGGAAATGTGTTCTTAGCCTGAGGTTAAATAATGGAGGAAAAATATCTGTTGCTATAAGTGACACCCTAATCAACACTTATCTGCCACTGATAAACAAGTATTTTTTAAGCAATTATCCTGCATAACTTTGCTGATGGCAGTTTAAACTTGCTGTAGACAGATGTTTACTTGCTGTATTGTCCTCAGGGCAACCTGTCTTTGCAAGAAAAATCTTAATTACATTTTAACAAAACCTTTTTCCAAATAGTGAAAAAAGTGACTCATCTGCACAAAAAGGTTTATATATATATATATATATACATACATATACACTGATCAGCCACAACATTAAAACCACTGACAGGTGAAGTGAATAACATTTATTATCTCATTACAATGGCACCTGTCAAGAGGTGGGATATATTAGGCAGCAAGTGAACAGTCAGTTCTTGAATTTCATGTGTTGGAAGCAGGAAAAATGGGCAAGCGTAAGGATCTGAGCAACTCTAACGAGGGCCAAATTGTGATGGCTAGATGACTGGGTCAGAGCATCTCCAAAACAGCAGGTCTTGTGGGGTGTTCCCAGTATGCAGTGGTTAGTACCTACCAAAAGTGGTCCAAGGAAGGTCCACCAGTGAACCGATGAACTGGCAACAGGGTCATGGGCACACAAGGCTCATTGATGCACATGGGTAGCGAAGGCTAGCCTGTCTGGTCCGATCCCACAGAAGAGCTACTGTAGCACAAATTGCTAAAAAATGTAATGCTGGCCATGATAGAAAGGTGTCAGACCACACAGTGCATCACAGCTTGTTGCGTATGGGGCTGCGTAGCCACCACCAAAAATGCCTACAATGGGCACGTGAGCATCAGAACTGGACCATGGAGCAATGGAAGAAGGTTGCCTGGTCTGATGAATCATGTTTTCTTTTAGATCATGTGGAGAGCCGGGTGCGTGTGCGTCATATACCTGGGGAAGAGATGGCAGTAGGATGCACTATGGGAAGAAAGCAGGCCGGCAGAGGCAGTGTGATGCTCTGGGCAATGTTCTGCTGGGACACCTTGGGTCCTGGCATTCATGTGGATGTTACTTTGACACGTACCACCTTCCCAAAGATTGTTGCAGGCCACGTACACCCCTTCATGGAAACGGTATTCCCTGATGGCAGTGCCCTCTTTCAGCTGCCACACTACAAAAATTGTTCAGGAATGGTTTGAGGAACATGACAAAGGTGTTGACTTGGCCTCCAAATTCCCCATATCTCAATCCGATTGAGCATCTATGGGATGTGCTGGACCAACAAGTCCGATCCATGGAGGCCCCGCCTCGCAACTTACAGGACTAAAAAGATCTTCTGCTAATCTCTTGGTGCCAGATACCACAGAACACCTTCAGAGGTCTTGTGGAATCCATGCCTCGATGGGTCAGAGCTGTTTTGGCAGCACGAGGGGGACCTACACGATATCCTCGAATCTGATTGGACGAGAGACGTTCCTTGATTGCTGATGTTTCAGAACAGCAGTAGTCAGATGCTTCACTCCACTTTTGTTCGCGGCATTCTAAACTAAAATGTAAGAACAGCACAGATGTGTAAAAAGCTAGATATGTATCTTTTCATTTTTCCCCTGTGACATTAAATTATTTTGCCAGCAGATGGTGACAAAAGACCATTTTTGTGCGTTGTGAGCGTTGAACTGACGTTCATTTTAGTCAGCACTGAAATGGCACGGCACTTGTCCGCCTGCGGCTGAATCACAGCCATGTTGATGTAGGGCCATACAGCACTCTTGCTCCAGTGATATTGCTTAAATAAATATATATAAACTCCTTTTTCAGGACACTGTATTTTAAAGATAATTTTGTAAAAATACAAATAACTTTACAGATCTTTATTGTAAAGGGTTTAAACAATGTTTTCCATGCTTGTTCAATGAACCATAAACAATTAATGAACATGCACCTGTGGAACGGTCGTTATGACACTAACAGCTTACAGATGGTGGGCAATTAAGGTCACAGTTATAAAAACTTAGGACACTAAAGAGACCTTTCTACTGACTATGAAAAACACCAAAAGAAAGATGCCCAGGGTCCCTGCTCATCTGCATGAATGTGCCTTAGGCATGCTGCATGGAGGCATGAGGACTGCAGATGTGGCCAGGGCAATAAATTGCAATGTCCGTACTGTGAGATGCCTAAGGCAGCGCTACAGGGAGAAAGGAAGGACAGCTGATCGTCCTCGCAGTAGCAGACCACGTGTAACAACACCTGCACAGGAGCGGTACATCCAAATATCACACCTGCGGGACAGGTACAGGATGGAAACAACAACTGCCCGAGTTACACCAGGAACGCACAATCCCTCCATCAGTGCTCAGACTGTCTGCAATAGGCTGAGAAAGGCTGGACTGAGGGCTTGTAGGCCTGTTGTAAGGCAGGTCCTTATCAGACATCACCGGCAACAACGTCGCCTATGGGCACAAACCCACCATCGCTGGACCAGACAGGACTGGCAAAAAGTGCTCTTCAATGACGAGTCGCAGTTTTGTCTCACCAGGGGTGATGGTCAGACTCACGTTTATCGTAGAAGGAATGAGCGTTACACCGAGGCCTGTACTCTGGAGCGGGATCGATTTGGAGGTGGAGGGTCCGTCATGGTCTGGGGCAGTGTGTCACAGCATCATCAGACTGAGCTTGTTGTCATTGCAGGCAATCTCAACGCTGTGCGTTACAGGGAAGACATCCTCCTCCCTCATGTGATACCCTTCCTGCAGGCTCATCCTGACATGACCCTCCAGCATGACAATGCCATCAGCCATACTGCTTGTTCTGTGCATGATTTCCTGCAAGACAGGAATGTCAGTGTTCTGCCATGGCCAGTGAAGAGCCTGGATCTCAATCCCACTGAGCACATCTGGGACCTGTTGGATCGGAGGGTGAAGACTAGGGCCATTCTCCCCAGAAATGTCTGGGAACTTGCAAGTGCCTTGGTGGAAGAGTGGGGTAACATCTCACAGCAAGAACTGGCAAATCTGGTGCAGTCCATGAGGAGGAGATGCACTGCGGTACTTAATGCAGCTGATGGCCACACCAGATACTGACTGTTACTTTGTAACCCCCACCCACCCCTTTGTTCAGGGACACATTATTCCATTTCTGTTAGTCACATGTCTGTGAAACTTGTTCAGTTTATGTCTTAGTTGTTGAATCTTTTTATGTTCATACAAATATTTACACATGTTAAGTTTGCTGAAAATAAAAGCAGTTGAAAGTGAGAAGACGTTTCTTTTTTTGCCGAGTTTCTGTAATGAGTCAGGAGAGAATGGAGGATCTAAATGCAGCGTCTTTAATAAAACAAAAGTAAACCAGGTAACTCAGAAAATAAAGAAACAAAGCACAGGGAACAAACGTACTGAGTAATACATGTAAAGACTGACAAAGGAAACGGGGAAAACAAGGGCTTAAATACACAGGGGCAAACAAGGGAATGAGGAACACCTGTGGAAACAATCAGGGAAAAACCAATCATAAAATGAAACTACAAAAGGACTACAAACTAACAGGAAACAGAAACATGGGAACTAAACAAGAATTTCAACATAAGTCAATACAAAAAACAGGGAATATGTGACAGAGCCCCCCTTTTAAGAAGCGGATTCCAGATGCTCCAAAAAACAAAACAAAAAACAAAAACGAATTGTCCATGGGGTGTGGGGGAAAACAGGTAGTTCAAGGGGGTACAAGGGGCAAGGGGAGCAGAGGAACAAGGCAAAGTCAGGGAGGCTTGAAACCAAGGCGGAGCCGGAGTGATGGAGAGCCAGGGCGATGCTGCAGGCTCGGAGGACCAAGTAGACCAGAGCAGATCAGGCGGGCAGCCAGGAGACCAGGGAGACCAGAGCAGATCAGGCAGATGGCCAGGAGACCAGGGAGACCAGAGCAGATCAGGCGGATGGCCAGGAGACCAAGGAGACCAGAGCAGATCAGGAGGATGGCCAGGAGACCAGGGAGACCAGAGCAGATCAGGCGGATGGCCAGGAGACCAGGGAGACCAGAGTAGATCAGGTGGATGGCCAGGGGACCAGGGAGACCAGAGCAGATCATGCGGACAGCCAGGAGACCAGGAAGACCAGAGCAGATCAGGCAGACGGCCAGGAGACCAAGGAGACCAGAGCAGATCAGGCGGACGGCCAGGAGACCAAGGAGACCTCCTCAAGGTGGGGACTGGGTTAGGAGTCCTGGGAGGTGGCCGCAGGGCCGAGACAGGGTCAGGAGGCCTCGGAGGTGGCCGCAGGGCCGAGACAGGTTCAGGAGGCCTGGGAGGCGGCCGTAGGGCCGAGACAGGATCAGGAGGCCTGGAAGGTGGCCGCAAGACAGGGACTGGGTCAGGAGGAGGAGCCTCTGGGGGAGCGGGCAGAGCTGCTGGGGAAATAGTCTCTGGGGGTGGAGCCATGGAAGACTCTGGGGGCGGAGCCGTGGAAGGCGGAGCTGTGGAAGGCGGAGCCGTGGGAGGCTCGAGACAAAGAGTCCTGGATGAATGGAAATGACCTCCATGGTCGCAAACATGGGAAGACACTCGAAAACGACCCCTGTGATTGTGGGCATGGGAGGAGACTCTGGAACGACCTCTGTAGTTGTGGGCATGGGCCAAGACTTGGAAACAACCTCCATGGTCATGTACATGGGAAGAGACTTTGGAATGACCTCTGTAGTCGTGGGCATGGGCAGAGACTCGGGAACGACCTCCGTGGTTGTGAACATGGGCAGAGACTTGGAAACGACCTCCATGGTCGTGTACATGGGAAGGGACTTGGGAACGACCTCTGTAGTCATGGGCATGGGCAGAGACTTGGAAACGACCTCCGTGGTCGTGTACACAGGAAGAGACTTAGGAACAGAAACTTTTCTTCTCTTCCTCCTCCTCTGGATGGCCGAAGTTGGCAACGCAGGCTCTGGGACGGACAAGGCTGGCAACGCAGGCTCTGGGACGGACGAGGCTGGCAACACCGGCTCTGGGACAGATGAGGCTTCCAGCTCATTGGCCGTGGCAGGTATGGGCATTGGCTCGTTGGCCGTGGCAGGCGTAGGCGTTGGCTCGTTGGCCGTGGCAGGTGTGGGCATGGGCGTTGGCTCGTTGTCCGTGGCAGGCGTGGGCATTGGCTCATTGGCCATGGCAGGCATGGGTGTTGGCTCATTGGCCATGGCAGGCGTGAGTACTGACAAGCTGTGAGGAAGGGTCTTCGTGACCCTACGCACTGACATAAGTGGTGGATAATTTAATTTGGAAACAAGGGCCAAGGGAGGCTTGAAGGTGACATGGCGTGGAGTAGACTTAAACTTGGCGGTGACATGGCGTGGAGCAGACTCAGGCGTAGCTGTGACATGGCGTGGAGCAGACTCAGGCGTAGCTGTGACATGGCGTGGAGCAGACTCAGGCGTAGCTGTGACATGGCGTGGAGCAGACTCAGGCGTAGCTGTGACATGGCGTGGAGCAGACTCAGGCGTAGCTCTGACATGGCGTGGAGCAGACACAGGCGTAGCTCTGACATGGCGTGGAGCAGACTCAGGCGTAGCTCTGACATGGCGTGGAGCAGACTCAGGCGTAGCTCTGACATGGCGTGGAGCAGACTCAGGTGTAGCTCTGACATGGCGTGGAGCAGACTCAGGCATAGCTGTGACATGGCGTGGAGCAGATTCAGGCGTAGCTGTGACATGGCGTGGAGCAGATTCAGGCGTAGCTGTGACATGGCGTGGAGCAGACTCAGGCGTAGCTGTGACATGGCGTGGAGCAGACTCAGATGTAGCTGTGACATGGCGTGGAGCAGACTCAGGCGTGGCTGTGACATGGCATGGAGCAGGCTGAGGTTTGACTGTGACATGGTATGGAGCAGGCTGAGGCATTGCTGTGACATGGAGTGGAGCGGACTCAGGCGTGGAAGACTTGGAAACCGGAACCAGGATTGAGAGAGGAGGATCCTCTGAAGCGAATGTCTCTAATATTAACTCCACATATTCCTCCCACGTATAATCTCCGGTCTCCAGCAATTCCCTCCACTTGTGAGCTATGAGTCCAATCTGATACAGGGATTTCAGGTGGGAATCGGTAAATCCTGTGTATCTGGCGACGGTGCAAAACAGATGAGAGTATTCCCTAATTGGTAAGTTTGCTCGGCTCAACTGGATAAAGAACGCTGCTAGATCAATTTCGGAGGGGTCAGTCTTTCTGTAATGAGTCAGGAGAGAATGGAGGATCTAAATGCAGCGTCTTTAATAAAACAAAAGTAAACCTGGTAATTCAGAACATAAAGAAACAAAACACAGGGAACAAACGTACAGAGTAATACATGTAAAGACTGACAAAGGAAACAGGGAAAACAAGGGCTTAAATACACAGGGGCAAACAAAGGAACAAGGAACATCTGTGGAAACAATCAGGGAAAAACCAATCATAAAATGAAACTACAAAAGGACTACAAACTAACAGGAAACAGAAACATGGCCTATATATATATATATATATAATAAAGTAGTCGGTGAGTCTATATACAGTATATACAGATAAGGACAGTCCACACATTATTGTATGCAATGTAAATCAAAACTTAAACAAATAAAAAGTACTATCCATTAGACAAACAGATATTATTGATGATAATTAACTACATACTATGAAAACCCAAGAATAAAATAAAGTTGTTTGAGTAAATGATACTCATTTAAATTGCAAGTATAAAAGTTTGTCAGTCATTTGCTCTTTGTAATGTGTTTTTGCCTGGGGGTGAAAACACATTGTGCAACTGATGGTTCACAGACTATGTCTACAACATCTCCTACAGGACCTGCAGTGGACAGGTTTTGATTAAAAAGGTTTAGATCTTGTAGTATGGCCTGGGAGTTGCTGTGACAGTCTGTCTGCAAAGATTTACACAGAGGATGGTATAGGTCAGAACTTTGAGAATTTTTTATTCTGTACTTCTCTGACAACTCTCTGAGGTGCTATATAAGACAGTGACACCTGTGGTAAGATTGCTCTCAAAAGAACATTGGTAGTGCACCCCTCTGAAGACCACAGAATACACAAACTCATGACTGGCCCTACTAGTGTATTGCATTTTGGTTTGGCTAAAAACATTGTTATTAAATTTATCACATAAATGGAATACTGTAAATGTTACACTACTTATTAGGAAAATTTTGCCTTCATTGAAATTAAAGCTAATTTTAGCTACATATTTTTTTTATTTTTTTTATTTTTATTATTATTTATTACAATGCGTGATTCATTACAAGGCATACCAACATTTTGTGAAAATACCAGAATTTAACAGATAATAACAATTTAAATTTTACAATTTTAAGTTTTCCTACCAATCCCATCAATAAAAGTGCCAAAATAAAAATGAGTATTAAAAACAATTGCTGGAGTACTTTATCCACCTAGTTAAAACAAATATCCAGAGGTTATTTTATGTAAACATCCTTTTCAAATGAGAGTGTTTCCAAAACTTTGATTCACTCTTCTATAAGGGAAGATCATCTCAGTACATACTCAGATAATTTTGACCTGCATCTCACACCTAAGCCAGAGACGAAAGTTGATGGCAGAGCTTTGTGTGTCAGATCTCAGTATGTGTGCATTTGCATGATCAAACAAAGGCAGAGAGAATCTCAGTGCCAAGAGACAAGATGTGAGAGGTTAGATCTTCCTCACTTGTCTGCTTCACAGATTCCCTGCCTAAAGATTTGAATGACACAAACTCAAGTGAGGAATGAGGTTTACATTCTCACAGTGCAAAATCTGTGCCCTTTGATCATCGGTATTGTACATACACCTGGGAACACGGTCTTTGCTTGGTATTAGTGTACAGCATGTGTGGGTCAGTTACCCCTTTTCCATTGAAAGGGTGCTGTTGCCCAATCTGGTTTTGCAAGTTTTCACCAAAGAAAATGTAATTCTGGCCCGCTCTAATGTCTGTGGCCACTATCTAATGTTGTCAAACAACAACAACTCAGTCTGGTTGGAATGTGCCATGGGAAATGGACATGAGTGAGCAAATTGGGTGTGAATCGTTTCTGTTATTCATTATCCATTACTGTAATGTTACTCTGATGTTCCTGTGCTACTCGAAAACACAGTATGACTACTACCACACTGTTAATTCTTGGTCAGTAGTCAAGATTGTGATCCCCAGATGTTGGCAGATTGCATTCTTTTTTGTGTTAGTGTTGGTGAAGCTTCTTTCACTATACACAACCCATAATTTAAATTAATTTAACTGATCTCAGTTCAGGAGACTCTGTGCTGTCAGTATAGGATTACATTTCGATGCACAGAGTCACGTGACAAAACAACATGGCACCGGCCACAGCGTAGTTTGTTACTAGACAAAGTGCTAACAAAACTACATCTGGTAAGAAACCTAATTAAGTTTTACATTAAACCCTGTTTGGGTAAAAAGATCAGTTTCTAGTTTCATCCGATATGGCATTTTTTTAATTTGATCAATTAATCATGAAACACCACGCTGCTAAACACAATACACAATAATGTGTACTTTAGTGCAGTGTTTCCTTAGAAATTTTATATTAACTGTGCAGTATCACATTGAGAATCTATGGGTTCATCCAAAAGCTGAAAAATGTTGCTTTCAGAGGCTTTATATGGAGTTAGGTTAAAAAAAGGACATTTTGAATTGTTCTGAGACCAGTGCAGACAGACAGCACACTGGAGGTTAAGACGTCCACAAAATAGGGAGCAAGGGACCATCCTATAGCTCTCTATCCAGCCAAGTGCATTCACTCCTAAAATCCGACCAAACGTTCAGTTTCAAGCTTCAGATGTTTGGACCACTCAACATGTTTGGCAGACATGGGACAATGGTAATCAGTACATAGATTCAGAATTTATAATGTATAATTTTATTTTAACGTGGTTGGCAGTGATTGGATGAAGCTGGCCATTACTTTGTATCAGGATAAATTATGCTCATTTCTGATATGTTTGTATCGTCTCAAAAACTTTGCTCTAGAAATTGTTTTGTTTGCATGTTTATTAGGTGCTACTAGTTACAAAAAGGGACATGGAAAATGCACACAGCAGTCACACACATGTCTCAGGAGGTTAAACTGTAGTTTGTCAAACTAAGCTACTCATAATTTAAAGTAGTTTAACTATATTCAAGTTACCATTTTGCAAGCAAGTTGTGAAGTGAGTTGTTTTCAGTGTACAGGTAGTATTACAGTAGGAATGCATATTTTATGAACTGTACCCCCAAACTCCCAACACGCTTCCGGTCGCACCACAGGACAAGTTAAAGACATGTCTGATAGGAGATGGCGATTGTTAGTGAGTCAGCATAATGTGGCAGATCCTATGGTACTGGAAGTATAGGAAACAACAACATCCCGACCTCTCGTGTGATCATGTTAGTATAAATGAATGTCTATAGGCAGAGAACAGACAAAAGAATGATGATGAGAGGCGTATCTCACTTTGTGCAGATGTGTGAATGGCTTTCGATGGCACATGAGTGAAAAAGCATATCAAAAGAGTATGGGCACTTAAAGAGTATTTGAGTAGATTGTATTACTTTTGAACACTTATTAAACAAAACAACAACAAACAAAATTGCTGACGAGCTGTTACGAACCACAGAAACAAACACCTTCATTTAGGCCAGATTTTGTTAGAAGTGACGTTCACAATTGTTCGTTCTTCAATTTTGTTTGAAGTATACCAGTGCCTTAAGGCGTTCTTTTGTTCAGTCTGTGACACACAAACAACTACACACAGAAATCTTACAGAACAAAATTTCAGCAATTGGTCTAGCAGTGCATGAATCTATAAAAAAGGCCAGTGCAACTCCTAAATCAGATTCTCAGCTTTGTGAAAGATGTCATTGTGTTCACATTCATTTTCTGTTTCTCTCTTTGCTGTGGGAGAGCTTTACCATGACGGTAGGTCAGGGTTGCATTGAGTGCTGCAACAATAAGAAAAGTGGATGTGCTACAAAATAATGTTTTGTGTGGGCGGTGGGATGCAATTACACAGATTGCATCTCTCGTCTAAATGTGTATCTACCTTGATAATTAAGGGCTTAGGTAAGGCTTTAGTGCATTTTCAGGCTGCACTACATAACTTTGTGCTCTCTAGCGACATCTGTGGTCATAATGTGTTATTTTCATGTTGATATTATGTTATACGATTAAACATTTGAAATGGAAATATTACTTGCTTTGATGAATATAAACAACACTCTTATTTACATATTTGAATGAATTTTACACTTAAATAGCTTTTCTGACACTACACTCAAAGCACTTTTAAAAAGAGAACAGGGGACTCTCCTCAACCACTACCAGTATATCTTAATATGATTAATCAAGTGTTTTATCTACTATTAATATTTGAATTGTACTACAAATTTCTATTTAAGAGGTTAAACTTGTGATATGGCTGATAGAAGTTCAGTAGAAGAATTAATTATTTTTATACTATATTGTCCGGCCTCAGTTACAGCAATAGCATGTCTATGCAATGCACACAATAACACCGTAAACTAACAACATAAAATGAGGATTCAATAATAATGGGGATAAAATATACTTTATTAAATGTAAAAAATAATGTGCTTAAATGTGCAATATAACAATTACGAGAAGTCAATTTCAGAAGTCATCCATATTAAACGTCACAGTAACTTCACCGGACAACGTAGATACATCACGATCAGTTAATACACGAGAAATTTTCGATTCATAAAAGCATGACAAGCAATATAAGCTTTAACAACCCTACAAGAAAACATATCCAAGCATTACAACTTCATTCATCCAACATCCATCTAGACTGCAACGATGCTGTCCTGAACTGTGTGAATGGTAATGAACTGAGCTGAACAGTGTAGTTAGTTTCTCTAGCCGGAACATAAGACAGCCGGCACTTCTTTCCTGTGTGCACAGACATGACATAATAATGCTAGGATGAACGTCACAAGGCAGCGATTTCGTGCCAAATCGAACCTGACAGCTCAAAATACATTTAATTTTTATAGGCTTACCTTAGTGAATCGGGGTAAGGAAAGGACATTGTTTTGAACTGATTGTTTATGTACTCAATCAATAATGGCAATTTGTGAATTTTTAACCAAAAATCTTACATAGTACAGCTTTAAACTCTGCTCTATAACTTCAATGCAGCTTAGTGTTGACATGTCACAAACAATACCGTACCCACATATACACCACACTACAGTGCTTTTTAAACGTTTTTTTTTATTTATTTTTTTAGCCCAGATACTGCTTTAATTCATCCCCACAAAACATCACCTTGAACTAAAACTGCTTACCAGTCCTCTTGTGCTTGTATAAAAATGAGAACAGACTGTAGAGGTCATTTATAAAATAATGCATTTCTGTCCAGAAATTAACATTTAGCCTTTACGTTTCCCTGAACTGGTGGCCCCAATTGGGCCAATCATCTGAAATCATGTCATTATTACAGAGATAATTATTTTAATGGCCAAATGACTCAGCATGCCCACAGCAGCAGAGAGCCAGATCACGTAAACTTTTGAAATGGGCCATTATTATGGCAGCAACATGTAATAAAATTGTTATATATAAAATTTTAATATAGAAACTATATATACTTATACTGTACATAAGGCTTGCATGACTACTCATTTATACAGGTCAACTAGTCCCAAAAAAGTGTCCGGGGCAATGTCTACCTTATTTTAAAGGTTTAATTTCCCCCACGACTTTAAAAAAAAAAAAAACACTGATGGATAATTCCAAACGATGTCCGTCATTTTGATAGATAAAATGTAGGCGCTGATCCCGTGGGTGCTCAGGCACTCGAGAACCCATGACAATGGCTGAGCACCCACGGAAAAGCACAAGATATTTCCCATTAATTTTCTCTATAGGCATTTAAAAATTGTTTTTTTATATTTCTCAGCTTTGACCCAAGCCAGAAAGCTCTATTATTAATTAACAACATTAAAACATTTGATTTGAAGCAAATAATTTCCAAAAAAAAAAGAAAGAAAGAAAAAGAAAAAAGCGATTGTTAATTGGGAACTTCTCTGATTGGTGGATCTCACTTAGAGATCGCGGTTCCGGCGGGAGATCTGGACCCAGAGGAATTATTCGTTGGATTTTACAAAACTGCAGATTGAGCTCTTGAATAATAAATTCATCAAGCACACCACAGCACGGATAATTTTTTTTTGTAATTCAGCAGACTGAGCATGCACAATGTTATATTCCTTCCTAATACTCAGGATAAAATGTTTTATAGTTACTGGGCATTTGTTGCGTGCATTGAAGTGTTTGTGCACATACCGTGCCCAAATTACACTGCTTTGTTCACACTGCAGGAAAATCTGATTTTTATTTTATTTTATTTTTTTCAAATAAAAATGTTTTAGACTGACTGTTCAAACTGCAGGTTATATGTTGACAGATTTTTTTTTTTTTTCTGTTCTGACTGCAGTCGCTTTTGCAAGCATGTCCACATAAGTTGTCATAGTAACGATGCAAATTTGCATATGTTCACCATGAGTTTTTATGGATGTTTTTCATGAGGGCAGTATCCAAATATTAACACATTCTTCACAGAAAACTGCTTAAAAAAAATGGGAGAGGTGGCATATGCAATGTTTATTGCTGCTAAGGTTTACAACTGTCCTGTTTTTGCCAGACGCCCCGTATTTTATCCCATAGGCCTACAGGATACTAACGTCCCGTATTGAAGGCTTTGTGTCCTGTGACAGCAAGACTCTTGAAGAGGACTCACATCCTTAATTGAAACACTCAAAATGCTCAAGCGTCCCGTATTTGCGTGAAACTTTTAACCTTATCACGTTGTGATGGCTCGCAGCCAGTGTGTTAACGCATCTTAGTGCATCTCTTTGGGTGAGTAAAGCCAATGTCTGTATTATTTTAAAATATGTTTTCACTGTTTTGTCTGCACTCGAGACAAAACATACTTGCCCCCATTATGTAACATACTTGACATAATTGGTGTGTTCCATTCAGAAGTGATAATCCCTATGCCCCTCATAGACTTTACCTTCCACTGTCAGAGGGCTGAAAGATGTAATAAAATGGTCATTCTAAACTCACTTTTTAAGTAATTTTTTATTTAAAATTCTCTTATCCTGCTGTGTTGCCATCATTATAGTTTTCCCTTTGAAGTGCACTGTGAAGGCATCATTTATCCCATTTGGAACGCAGTATATGTCTTCCTGTCGCAACACCTGGGTCATTAGGGCACACACCCACGGGGTGCCCAAACTAGGGCCCGCGGGCCAAAGTTGGCTCATGATGACCTTTGATTTGACCCGCCTTTCCATAGATGACAAGAGGGAAAAAAATAGAAGAAAAAATATGGCATTGATGCAGCTCTTCGTTTTTAATTAATCTTTTTGTTTTAACATTTTTTTTTTTTTTTTTTTTTGTATTACAAAAACTATAGCTTATTTGAAAAGTAGAGAGTATAATTGATTTTATTTTTTTAAATGTATATGCGTTCTTCAATTACCTTTAAAGAGCCCATATTGTGCTAATTTACAGGTTCATAATTTTATTTTGGGGGTCTACTAGAATAGGTTTACATGCTTTAATGTTCAGAACTCTCGGTAGCAGATAAATCCACAAATATTCAAACATACTTACAGGTTGTGATCCTGAAGCACCAGATTGTCCCAACAAAGTGGGGACTGCACCATCTTTCAGGAGTAACCGTCTTGAAAATCCGACATTGGTTGTGGTTGTTCTGCTGAGAAAAAGTGCTAAAAATAAATTTTAACCACTGATTCTTCAATTTGTCTGCCTTTGGAAGTCCAAACAAAGATGTTTTGCTTTCGCAGTGAAGAAAACAGCGTCTTCTCGACATGGCGACAACATTAACCCAACTCATCCTGGCCTCTGCTATAACTATGTTTGTTTGAGGGCAGGCAAAAGTAGCCCTTAGGCGGGTATTATGCAAATGCATTACATAGTGACGTAGATACTTTACGGAAGAAATGGCTGGACTACAATCCAGCCGTTTCTTGTAGTTCTTGAGCAGTGTTGTCTGTGGGAGAGAATAACTCCCTTTTGCGTGGACTTTGTGCTTTGTAACTTTGCAGACATTTTACATGCACAAAGAGCTATATTACACACTAAAGGAAAGGTAAAATCCCAGAAAGCATAATAGGGCCTCTT
Source organism: Myxocyprinus asiaticus (assembly GCF_019703515.2). Taxonomy (NCBI): domain Eukaryota; kingdom Metazoa; phylum Chordata; class Actinopteri; order Cypriniformes; family Catostomidae; genus Myxocyprinus; species Myxocyprinus asiaticus. Next base: position 13,329,946 of record NC_059381.1, read on the forward strand.
TACATGCTGTCTGAAAGTTTGCTCCATTGGCCATCCCAGGAGCCACCCCAAAATCTTCACTATGATTGGCCAGCTCCAAAGTCGGAGGTGGGCATTCAATACCACCAGACAGAACCTAGTTGGTTTAAAATGGAGCTGGAACTGAAGCAGTGTCAAGAAATGACAGGTAATTAGGTGGACTCCCGGAACAGTGCGTACAGTCATCCGAAATGAAATATGGCTTGAACACGCACTATACCTTGTGCGGCATTTCATATCCACATGATCACGACCACTGAAGCGCACCCGTGAAGCAGGCTTGATAAAGTCAGGTGAGGGAGCATTTCGATATAAACAATGGTTCCATTCACTCCAAACACTGCACAACATTACGACAAGTACTATAATTGAACAGACCAGTACTCTCAAAAATCCCTTTTCTGCCCTGCCAGCTAGACAAAAACAGTAATGCAGTAAACTAATTCTTCATATTTCATCTTCTTATTCTGACTAAAAACCATTTTGGGGTGTGTATAACATATGTGTGCATCTGACTCTAATTCATTTGTCAAACGTGAGGATATCTCGTTTACTTGCAACTGTCTGCCTAAAAACAGATAGCTGCAAGTGTTTTAATAACCATAAGATAAAATGCCATATATCGGCAGGTTCTTAATCATAATCATATTTTGGAGTCAACAATATTAATAGGCCTCTCAATTTTTTATTTTGCAGAAATGTGCTTTGTATCTTTTATTTCCTTTAATAATGTAATGCATTCAGCATTAATCCATCGCCTCTTAAGAAAAGAAGCAAAAGTACAATTCAAGTTTTTGATATCACAACAGGAAAACAGTTTTAATGTCAAATAAAAGTAAGTAGGATAAATGCATTAACTACGCAAAAACATTTTACAGCATTATTTAATTCAATAATCCTATTAAATTTGGCAGTCCCAATAAATGGTAATACTGAGTGAAATCCAGGACAATGTGTAGCCTAGGTCTATAATAAGGAATATCTTTAATATCTTCTTTGTCACAAAACAAAATGTCTTGGTTACTAATGTAACCTCTGTTCCCTGTCTGTCACTCACTCGAAGTTGTGTTAATGTAGTGACACTAGGGGTTCGCTCTTGAGAGCCCCAATCACCTTTGCTTTATTCAGAAAATGCCAATGAAAATTGGCAAGTGGAATTTGCATGCCACTCTCCGCCCTGGACATACGGGTATAAAAGGAGATAGTGTGCACAACTCATTCAGAGTTGTGCTGAGGAGTCGAGAGAGAGTTCCAGCCATGTCAGCGGTTGGTTCAGCGCCGCGGCAGGAGGGACACAACGTCTCGTTCCCTCCATCAGGGAACAGAGGTTACATCAGTAACCAAGATGTTCCCTATTTGTCACTCACTCAAAGTTGTGTCGATGTAGTGACACTAGGGGTTCCTATACGAAACATTGCAGGCGCTGAACTGTGTCACGAGGTACAGAGGAGCAGACATGGGCAGGCTGCTGCGTGCCTCACAGCGAGCGCTCGACCACATCGTGACCTTCCAGTGAGTTAGGTAAGGCATCTCCCTGGTCCCGATAAGGGTGGGAGGAGGCACTTACCCGAGGAGGCTACAGGCGGTGGCCTTTCCTGATTTTGGTATTAAGCAATTTTCTGCTGAGCACCTGCTAGAATAGCGCTGAGGAAGTGCTCTTCCCTCTTCAGGAGGGAGAGACCACATCCTACCGGAGGGAGGTTAACATGGAGAGTACCTCTTACCGACAGGGTAGTTCACATATGGAATGATGCCACTGGGGAGGACCCTATTTACAGAGAGGGTACACAGCAAAAGTGGCCGAGGCAGAGCAGAGTTCTGACGAGGGGAAACACAGGGTTCACCTGAGGGGATACCGAACAGTGGAAATGCATCATATGGGATTACCAAGGGGGGAATCACCATGTATGGAGCACTGAGCCCAAGTACACGGGCTCACCTGAAATGGGGCATACCACGAGTACTGGGCCTGGCGGCATTACTCCTCCGCCGAGTTCACACCGAATAGTGCTTAAAGAATTAAAGAGGTGTCCAGTGTTCACCAGCTGCGGGGAACTGTTGTGGACAAGATAGTGCACATTATTACCTTAAAAAAGGGGAAAGGCCCAATGCAAGCGATACACCTGACCGGCTGCCTGGCCTACCTGTTGTCACCCCGTAACACTCGGGTTGAAACCGGTTCTATGCGCAGGTTGTAGAACCTCGCAAAGGTATTGGGTGTAGCCCAACCCGTTGCTCTGCATATGTCTGCTAGAGAGGCGCCCCTCACCAGTGCCCAGGAGGACGCAACACATCTAGTGGAGTGCGCCTGGACTCCCAAAGGGCACGGCAGGTCTTGTGATTGGTAAGCCAGAGAAATGGCATCCACAATCCAATGGGACAACCTTTGTTTGGAGACAGCTTTCCCCTTCAGCTGCCCTCCAAAGCAGACAAAGAGCTGCTCCGAGCATCTAAAGCTCTGCGTGTGGTCCAGATAAATGCACAGGGCATGAACTGGACACAGCAATGACAAGGCCGGGTCTTCCTCCTCTGAAAGGAGCGCTTGCAGGTTCACCACCTGATCCCGGAAGGGAGTGGTGGGAACTTTGGGCACGTAACCGGGCCAGGGTCTCAGGATCACGTGAGAGTGTGCCAGCCCGGACTCCAGGCATTCACTGGTGACAGAGAGCGCCTGAATGTCCCCAACCCTCTTGATAGAAGTGAGCGCCACCAAGAGGGTCATCTTTATTGACAAAGTGCTGAGCTCGGCCTGCTCCAGGGGCACAAAGGGGGCTCTCTGTAAGGCACGTAGGACCACAGAAAGATCCCAAGAGGGAACCAGGCGCGGTCTAGGGGGATTCAATCTCCTCGCACATTTGAGGAACCTTGTGATCAGGTCATGCTGCCGTGAGAGTCACCCATCCAGTGTATCGTGATAAGCTGCTATAGCAGCCACGTACACCTCCAGGGTAGAGGGAGACAGCCATCTCACCAGCCCCTCCTGAAGGACAACACAGACCGGACTGCACATCTCTGTGTATCTTCCCCGTGGGTGCCCTGAATCAACGGCCGAAGCCTCCGCAGGGCCAGCGATACTGCCAGCAGCTCTAGGCAGTTGATATGCCATTGCAGGCCCTGTCCAGAGCCCCAATACTGCCTGCCCGTTGCACACATCGCCCCAGCCCGAATTTGAGGCATCCGTCGTGACCAGCCTCGAGACCTGCTCTAAGGGAACCCCTGCCCATAGAAATGCCAGATCTGACCAAGGGCTGAAAGTTTGGCAGCACCGTGGCATGATAGTCATGCGCTGGGTGCCGTGGCACCATGCCCACCTCGGGACTCAAGTCTGTAGCCAGTGCTGGAGTGGTCTCATATGCATCAACCCGAGGGGAAGTACTGCCGCTAAGGATGCCTTATGCCCCAGGAGCCTCTGAAATTGTTTCACCAGGACCGCTACCTTCTGCCTGAAAGTTCTCAGGCAGGCCAGCACCAACTGTGCACGCTCGTTCATAAGGCATGCCATCATGGTGACCGAGTCCAACTCCATACCGAGAAAAGAGATACTCTGCGCAGGGGAGAGCGTATGGGCTCCAATGTTGGGGGAGCTGGGGCCAACACTGCAGGAGTACGGCCCTGCAGACGTGGCGTGGGACTTCGGAGGCCTGTAGGCGGCCGAGTCACGCCACGGCAAGATATGTTTGATGGCCTCCGTCTGCTTCTTCACCATCAAGAACTGATGGGCGAAGTCCTCGACAGTGTCGCCAAAAAGCCCCCCTTGGGAGATGGGCACATCGAGAAAGTGAACCTTCTCTGCTTCACACATCTCTGCAAGGTTCAGCCACAGGTGCCACTCTTGGACCACCAAGGTGGACATCATAAGCCCTGGGTTGGTCCTACCCTCATGCAGATCTTTAAGCACCTTGGCCTGGTGGAGCTGCAGGATGGCCTTGGCGTGCAGGGCAGAGGCGGCCATGCCACGAGTGACAAAGAAAATGTACACGCCTTGGAAGGGAGCCTTGGTCGGTTCCTCCAGGTGGCATAAATGCACCGCTACGGCATGCTCTACCTGGGGAAGTTCAATGTATCCCTTAGTCACTCCGCCATCGAGGGTAGTTAAGGTGGATGAGCCGGCGAAGCATGTACGGGCAGAGAAAGGTGCCTTCCATGAATCTGTGAGCTCCTCGTGCACTTTCGGGAAGAAAAGCACCGGGGCAGGGCGAGGCCGTAAGTGGCGTTCCAAACCCAGAAACCAATCAGCCAGTCGTGAAAGCTCAGGGCAGGGCGGAGGGTTCCACTCAAGCCCAATGTTCGTGGCCGCCTGGGCAAGCACGGCTGCCAATTCAACTCTACAGCCCGAGAGCGGGAGCTCAGAAGATTCGTCCCCTTCTGAAAGCAGAAGCCCACCCTCCGCTGCGACCGATAACTCATCCTCGTTGCGAGCCCCGAATGAGATATTAAATCCGCCCTGAGGCGGATCGCCTGCCTCGCTCGTGAACTCTACTGAGCAGAACGAATGTGCTGGGTGATGGGAGGTCCGCGGGGACTGAGCCGGCAGAAATGCTCCCATATCCATATCCAGATCGCCTGTGGTGCTCGCCGACGCAGCCTGGACGTCCCTGGACGGACCGGGTCGGGAAGCAGCCGCGGTGGCTCTGTGCTTCACAAAGAAGGAAGAGAGCCGTGATTGCAACGTTCTCATGTCCCTCCACAAAAGCTGCCTTGGCGAGCTGGTGACCCAAGCACTCGAGACAGATTTCGTGGCCATCCGGTGGGGAGAGATAACGGCCACACCCAGTAGCACAAAGGCGAAAGGACATCTTTAAAAAGACGCCAATCGTTGGTGTGAGCTCTTTCAGAGAAAATATACTCTTTTAAAATATACTCTTTTAACACCTGTGGACTCGGCGCTGATATGTGCCATAATTCCAGCAGCGATAGCAAGGTGACGGGACGAACACACACATGCACTCGGCTCTGAAGAACAAGTCTGAATGAGTGGTGCACGCCATCTCCTTTTAAACCCGTATGTCCGGGGCGGAGAGTGGCATGTAAATACCACTCACCAGCTTTCATTGGCCTTTTCTGAATAAAGCAAAGGTGATTGGGGCTCTCAAGAGCAAACCCCTAGTGTCACTACATCGACACAACGTCGAGTGAGTGACAGACAGGAAACAATATCCTACTCGATAGTATTACATCATGCCATTGTATCTTCATCTCTCCAAAACTGCACAGAACTATGTGTTCAATGTGAGGAGACATGCTGTTCTTAAAGAGACAGTAACAATGTTTTAAGAGACGCTTACATTCTTAGCAGACATTTAATCCACAGTGACTCACAAATGAGAAAGACACAACATACATACAAATTATTTTGAAATCAGTTTTGTGCATTGTGCAAGTATAGGTCACTTGATTATTTTAATTTTAGAGTTCTGTGTGTTTTGCAGTATTAATATTTAATTTTAAAATAATACAGTTTGATATATGCAACGTTTACTTTTGGCCCACTGCCCTCAATCAAGTTAGATTTTTGGCCCTTCATAGGAAAAAGTTTGGGCACCTCTGCCATAGACATTTTAACCAAATTTCATTTTAACTATCTTTAATGTCCATGATATGTGCGGCTTCTCTCTCTTCCTGCGTGGGCTTAAAAGAGAGAGAGAGAGAGAGAGAGAGAGAGAGTGCGGCTGAGGTGATCAGAAATTAAGTATGCGTACCCCCATTGACAGATTTATTTGGCTTGTGTTGTCAAACAGTCTTGTCCCTACAGTTTCTTGATTAGTTTAATTGCTTTTCGCAAGAATTTTGGCTTGTGCTGAATGTGAAAATGTACACTGTAAATGTCTGCTACACGGTTCCCTCATACTTCCCACAGCTTTGAAAATTTTATTTTCATTTTAGCGTAATTCCAAACATATTTAATTGTTATTCGAACACATGAGTTTTATCACAGAGGTACTATGCATATTTACTTTTACAGACATCACCCTGAGAAACAGTTGCCATAGGGCTTATGTCTTTAATTGCAATCTTTAATTCACTTGATTTTTTGTCATATTACATAGCGCACAGTCTACACACCACATTAATACAAAATCATTATTATAAAAATTAGGCTAAAAGGCTCCTGCTTTGTGGCCCTAGAACTTTGCAATATTGAGTATGCATGTTCTAAACTTCAGGAATGTGCCATGAGAAATGGACATGAGTGAGCAAGTGGGATGTGAACTATTAATGTTATGTGTTCTCTATTACTGTAATGTTACTTTGATATTACTGTGCTACACAGAGACACTGTATGACTAATACCACACTGTTAAGTCTCGGTCAGAAGCCAAGATTGGGATCTCCTGGTGATGGCCTTATTGCTTTCATTTGGTCCTCATACACGTAGCATTATTGAAAAAGATAAACACATTAAAACCATGTTTAAATCCTAAGCATAAAATCCCCTACTGATGTTTGGCATCATCAACACATGCCAACACCTTGACGCTCCTCCATGTGTTTATTATCAGATTGCCTGCCAGCTCCGGAACACCTTAAATGATCTTTGATTGCTGCTCCTATGAATCAGGAACATATCCAGGCCCCATATATCCACTGTCACCCATCTACATTAATGTATCTTAACCTAGAGGTGAGAAAACACCCGGTGAGATCATTAGTGCGCTTCCAGCAGCACTCATCAGTTGTTATCAAGAAGTTTCCTGCCAGGGAAAAACACATTCATATTCAGTGTCATGGACTGATTTAGGGATACTGCGATCTGGCTATTTGGGAATTATACTCCACAGTGTGTTGTAAGCCAAATTAATTCTCTGCTCAAGGAAAACAGAAGTACATTTTGCCAGTAGAATATCAGGTTTTTTATTACACATTTGATTTTCTCTGTGCAGTACCTATAAAAGACTCATGACCTTCACATTGTTTAGGGACTAGGTTGAAACTACAGTAGGTTGGGTTATGATGATAGTACATGAACATGCTGATAGTACAAAAATATTACATGGATATTTAATAGATTGTTCAAGGTAGTCAGATGCTGTGCCATACCACTGCTGCAATCACTCATGTTTCATGTAATAATAATCTTTAATAAATCAATCTTAATAACTCCTATTATTTATTTATAGCAAGATTAAAGGTGCTATATATTTCGTTTTATATCATCCTGTGGAGTTTTCTGCACACCTCAGCTTTAGAAAGTATGCACAGAATACAGGTCCACCCTATTTCACCAAGCTCCACCCACTTGGAGATTTCTCACCTTGCCACTGAAGCACTTTCATTTATGACAAAGTTTTGAACTTTGTAGTAGTTCAGTTATTATTCTTAAGCAAAATAATTCCAACCAAGTTTTGTCGAATGATTTTCAAGGGCAGACCACAGTTGTTTCTCAACGGCTTATGGGTTAATACACCATCTGTCAGCTGTCCGCATTTTTACTGTAGCTACAAAATTGATGTTTAGAGACAGCCATGTTCCTAAATGGCTGGGAGATGATGGAATGCCAACTAACGCTAACATGCTATATGCTACATGCTTCTCCATGGCTCCAGAAATGATGTACACTCAAAATCCTGCAGTCCAATTATTGTCGCAGGGCCTGTTCTCAAGATGGATATCCCCACAGTGGGCCATCTCTCTCTCTCTCTCTCTCTCACACACACACACTTTTCCGCAGCTAAAGAGAGGAAGGTCGATTTCATTGAGTTGTAATGTGACAGACAGGCAGCTGTGCAAGCCTTTTAAGAGCCTTTAAGACATGAGGGCACAGGCTAAGAGGACAGCACCCAAGAGCCTAATATCATAGCCTGAGGACCAAAGGCTAACTTATTGTCCCATTAACACCGCCTATTAGCCAGCATCCTTGACATCTCGCTGTACAAGTTGGCCTATCATAAGGCACACCTACATCTGACTGTATTAGCCTCACCCCAAAGGGACAGACAGAACCAAAACCATGCTGAAGGCAAACTGTCTTCTTTTATTAACCATCAATTATACTAAGGCCATAAGACTTTAAGAATCCCTGTGCTGATCCCTGTACCAGCACTTATCCATAGGCTGAGTGGCGAGGCAGTGTGTCAGCACTTAATTTTAGCCACAGCCCCAAGAGAGCAGCCTCTGTCACCTCCCCAGGTATCTCATTCACAGATACAGGCCTGAGAGATGTAACCTCAAGTCTATAGTGGTGGCTAAATGTCATCTCATAATGGAACACTGGTGACCCTACAGGCACAAAGGAAGGCCATCAAGGCAACTGGGCAATTTATTCACTGGGTATTTAAAAGCAGAATCAGTGCAAATTGTAGTTATATTTGGCAAGCTGCTCTGAATATCTCTTATGTGTGGAACTCTCTTTGACCATTCTAAATATCCAAAGAACGAAATCCGAAAACAAACTAAATTTTTTGCAGAAAGTAACCGAAAACCGTAACAAAGTCTTTTTCAATTGTTCTGGAGCAAAAATGTAATTTTTTAATGTTGGTAACCGGTTAATTTTGTTCCGATCATTTTTTTTATAAAACCAAAGTCTAAATGGTTTATCACAGTACATTTTTTGTAATTTCACCACTTACTGTTGCCCAGAAAATTAGGCTTCTCCGTTTTTAGCATATGCTTTGATTCTGAAGGAAACTTCTGCAACACACATTCCTTTGCCTTTATGCACGTTGTGGATTTTGGCTTCTGTGACATGCTGAAGACCTTTTAGATAACAATATATAATATATAATATATATATATATATATATATACCCACACACACATGCACGGTTAATACAGACACAAGGAAAAATATAGAGGTAAAAAGAACATTTCTCAGTTCATTCCAAGTCTTCACAGAATTTTTGTTAGATATGATGCATTACTACAGATTTGATGCTGCTGGGTTCTGACAAGAAGCAGATCTGTGATTAAAACATAATTAAAATAAAATAATTTGGCCCACATAAGATGACGTTTAGTCCAAACATGCCCAAGCAGTGTGTGCATGCATGCAAGAGAGAGAGATTTTGGCTACTATTATAACGTTTCCGAGCTGGCTGAAGACGATGAAGTGTGAGAACCCAAGTGCAGTTTATTTACATGAAGAGTGCTATATCTAAAAACGTGAATCCAAAACAAACATAAATGACTTGACTTGAAACAACGTTAAATTAACACAATACTTGACCATCGACAATGGCAAACATGAGAGCTTAAATACATAAATACAAGATAGAGACAACCAATGACAAGACTAAACTAATGTACATGATAACAAGGCAAAGAAACAAGAACCAATGATAAAACAGAACTGATAACAAGTCTATTAAACATAGACCAATGAAGAGACAGGACTAATAAACATAGTGGAACAAGAGGGTCACATGACAGTAACATGACAAGGAACCAATAAGAACAAAACACATGAAAACATGGCAGGAACAGGAAATCACATGACAGGAACAAGGAACTTGGTTTTCAAATAAAAGACATGAACAAAAACACATGAAAACGTGACAATTAGTTGATTTTAGATGGCCAAATGTATTTTTGCTGATAATTCCCCCTCATGGGAAAAACATTTAATTGCTTATTTTCACTTATTTTGGTTCAAACCAGGTCTCTTTTTCTTTCTTGAGAGATCTGGTAATACTGCAACTGGTATATCGCCCACCCTTAGCACATAGTACTCTCATTTTAAAAACTTTGTTCTAACCAGAACCAGAACGTACAAATATGGTTTCTTCTCAGAGCGAATTGAAATTAAAAACATTTTGTTTTTAGTCCCTGTGCTGAATTTCTTTTTAAATTGACACAGAGTCTAAAACAAAATGCATCACCCACGAACAAGTCACTGAAAAAAACAAAGAGACACGGCGCAACAGTCAAAGATGTCCATCTAGTGCATACTTACATAGAAAAAGGTGGACGCGTTCAGAGTGAACAGCCCCTTAGGTGAAGGTCTTTGGCGGTTGTGTCTTGACAATGTCTTGGCTTGCTCTTATGAGCATCTCCATGCATAAGTATTAAGTACATACAGTACATACAACTGTTTTTAATAATAAATACTGTGGTACCACTGGTATTATGAAGCTCGAGTCTAAAGTACTGGCACTAGTATAGGCTAATGTGCAACACAACGTTAACACAGAACTGTCTATTGAAGCATTTCTTTTCTCATTTTACTTTTTACTTAAGATTTGAGAATATTAAAATGAACTATCTAGCTATCTATACTCACAACTGCAGTATCCTGGGCATTAGAGAAATGTCCTGTGTAAAAGAAAGAAGCAGAGAGGGGGAAACTAAGAGAGAAATAATACAGAAAGAATAAGACCGACAAAAAAATGTCAATAAGCAGGAGGACGTTTAGAAGAGGAAGAGATAAAGAAAAGACAGGAGAGAGATAAGATGTTGGATCTTGCAGTAGACACATGCTGAGACAAAGAGAGAGAGAAAGAATGGATCCATACTGCCCAGATCAAATGATGCAGATTTGAGACAAGTGGAACTGAAGTGGAGATAAAATGACAACACAGGCTTTTTCCAACGACCTTGGGCATGTAAGCCAGGCCATGAGTAGGTCAAAAGTAAGCCAGGCTTAGGTAAAACTTGAGAACTATTAGAAAAATTTAAATGGGCTTACTTTTTAAATCTGTATTTATTGAGAATTGTATCTTTCCATTTGCATGGCACTACAAATCACACACATACAGATGCGTGCCCACATTTTGTCTGTTGTCATATCTCAACAGAAATCTGCATTGGGGACCAGACCTTTTGCCATTAGTCAAAGGTCTGGCTATGTGTGACTGATTTCAGGGTGACAATTCCCATGCCTGCAAATTTTGCACAGGAACTCTTGAACTACTCTCCTTTTCTTTTCATTCTCAGTCCATCCATCTCCTCCCTGTTCTTGTTTTTCTATTCTCTTTAGTGAGTTACCCTTTTATGGCTTCCCCTTAAAACCCTCCACATCCAGACCAACCAGAAGCTCTCTGGACTGAACAAATGCACCTAGTTTTAAGCTAAACGATCAGCCTAGACATCCAATTGATCGGCTGAGATTAACTAACTAGTTAATTGTTGGGAACTGCTGTTTTCACACTGCAGAGTAAATCTAGGTTTGAACCACATTCCAAGCAGCAACAATTACACAAATCCCTTGTATATTATTAGTGCTAATATGGCAGTTTTATCTCAAGGAACCAATCTGTTTTACACTTGAAAAACAAGCTGACAGGCATCATTCCCAAGCCTCATGCAGTGTGTAATTAGAGATTGTACTGACTGCCGTCTAACGGAGAAACATCTCGGAACTGTGGGCATGGAACATGAGGCATAATATGTCCTGGAGAGCAAGCTATACATAAAAGTAAATATTATTATCCATGCACATCTGACAGCATTATTCAGTACACAATCATTCTTTGCCCTTTTGGTAAAAGTAATCTCCTTAAAATAATGGACAACACTTCTGAATACCAAAGGGTATGCTGAATGATAAAGGTCAGTCACAGCCACGAAAGCTGTTCCATGAATGAATAGGTGCACTCATTTAACTGTTAGTTTCAGTTAAGTTTCTGACCTTTTTAAAAAACACCTCAACTGCAGCTTTTCCCAATTCTTACTCAGAAGCATGCAGAAATCTTGGAAGGAATTCAACAGTTCTTTTCATTACCATGTTCATTGTTCCCCACATACCGTATTCCTGGGGAAAATATGGTACTCAGTAAGGGCAATTAAATATCACTCTTTTTAACAGCACACCTCCAAGAAATTCTTTCCTTCAAATTGGATCCAAAAGCAGGGCTTTTGATAACTGCCTTTACCCATCTGAATGGTCAAAAGATCATTTTTTAACAATATGTACTGAAAAGTACTGCAAATTTCAGGCTTGACATGTGGATGGAATAGTTACCACTGTATATAAAACCAAATGCACTCACAAAAATTAAACGTGGCTGCTGTTGGACCAAAGAATGTAAACTAAAGTTAAGACTAAATACTGCAGTCATGTATGTACATTAAAAGTGAAATGACTGCAATGAGAAAAATGTAGTTAGTTGTCGTATTTACACGGATATCTTCAGTTAGGTGAATTAAACTTCCCCAAACTGATTGGGTTGCTTATGTAATACTGCACACTGGTCGACAGGTGGCGCTAAATTTGCCCATGTGCAAATGGAAAACACGTTCTGGTCTCTTCTACACTCAAAAAAATGTACTTTCACTGTTGTCAGTATTCAGTGTTTTACTGCATACACCTTTTGCTCATATTACTCAAAACATGCATGTAACAAGTCAAGAGTTGTTTCAACATGAAAAAAATCTTGTCAGCTTATTTTAATTAGGAAATGTTTTGTTCCCTATTTGTCACATACTCGACATTTTGTCGATTTTTGTGACACTAGGGGTCACTCTTGGGAGCCCGAAACACCTCTGATCTTTGAAAAAAGGCCAATGGGAATGGGTTTTACAACCCCTACTTCATTGTACCGAAGAAAGGCGGTGGGTTGCGGCCAATCTTGGACCTGCGAGTACTGAACCGGGCTTTACACAGACTCCCGTTCAAGATGCTGATGCAAAAACGCATTCTAGCGAGTGTCCGACATCAAGATTGGTTCGCAGCGGTAGACCTGAAGGACACGTACTACCACATCTCGATTCTACCTCGACACAGACCCTTCCTGAGGTTTGCCTTCGAGGGTCGGGCATATCAGTACAAGGTCCTCCCTTTCGGCCTGCCCTTGTCCCCTCGCGTCTTCACGAAGGTCACAGAGGCAGCCCTTGCCTCGTTAAGGGAAGTGGGCATTCGCATCCTCAACTATCTCGACGACTGGCTAATCCTAGCTCACTCTCAGGATGTATTATGTGCGCACAGGGACCTAGTGCTCACGCACCTCAGCCGACTATGGCTTTGGGTCAACTGGGAAAAGAGCAAGCTCCTCCCGTTTTAGAGCATCTCTTTTCTCAGCTTGGAGTTGGACTCAGTCTTGATGATGGCGCACCTCATAAACGAGCGCGCACAGTCGATGCTGACCTGTTTGAAGGCGTTCAGACAGAAGACAGCGGTTCCACTGAAACTGTTTCAGAGGCTCCTGGGGCATATGGCATCCTCAGCAGTGGCCACACCGCTCGGGTTGATGCATATGAGACTGCTTCAGCACTGGCTCCAGACTTGAGTCCCGAGATGGGCATGGCGCCGCGGGACACATCGCATGGCCATCACGCCGGTCTGTCGCCGCCTCTTCAGTCCTTGGACCGACCTCACATTTCTACGGGCAGGCGTTCCCCTAGAGCAGGTCTCCAGGTGCGTCGTGGTTACGACAGACGCCTCCAAAATGGGCTGGGGCGCTGTATGCTCCTGGACGGGCCCGCGGCTACGTTGGCACATCAACTGCCTCGAGTTGTTGGCAATTCTGCTCACCCTGCAGAGGTTTCGGCCGTTGATCCAGGGCAAGCATGTGTTAGTTCGGACTGATAACATAGCAACGGTGGCATACATCAACTGTCAAGGCGGTTTACGCTCCTGTTTTATGTCACAACTCACCCACCGTCTCCTCCTCTGGAGTCAGCAGCACTTCAAGCCACTGCGAGCCACTCACATCCCGGGCGACCTCAACACTGTAGCGGACACTGTAGGAGAGAGTGGAGACTCCAACCTCAGGTGGTCCAGCTGATTTGAAGTCGATTCGGGTAGGCACAGGTTCGTGTCCCAAGAATCCTCCCACTGCCTGCTCTGGTATGCCCTGACTGAGGCACCCCTCGGTATAGATGTGCTGGCACACAGCTGGCCCCCTGGACTACGCAAATTTGCGTTTCCCCCAGTAAGCCTATTGCACAGACCCTGTGCAAGGTCAGGGAGGACAAGGAGCAGGTTGTCCTAGTAGCACCCTACTGGCCCACCCAGATGTGGTTCTCGGACCTCACCATGTCTGGCCCCTGGACGGGAGGCAGAAGACTTAAGTGGCCTACCACCCGCAGTGGTAGACACGATCACTCAGGCTACGGCTCCCTCTACGAGGCGCCTGTATGCCTTGAAGTGGCTAAGTGGTGTTCTTCCTGACGCAAAGACCCCCAGAGATGCGCAGTCGGATCGGTGCTTTCCTTCCTGCAGGAGAGGTTGGAGGGGCAGCTGTCCCCCTCCACCTTGAAGGTGTATGTAGCCGCTATAGCGGCACACCTCGACACAGTGGACGGTAAGTCCTTAGGGAAGCACGACCTGATCATCAGGTTCCTGAGAGGTGCCAGGAGGTTGAATCCCTCCAGACCGTGCCTCATTCCCTCATGGGACCTCTCTGTAGTTCTTCAGGGTCTACAGGGAGCCCCCTTTGAGCCCCTGGAGTCAGCTGAGCTTAAGGCACTCTCTTTAAAGACTGCCCTCCTGACTGCACTCACTTCCATCAAGAGGGTAGGAGACCTGCAAATGTTCTCTGTCAGCGAAACGTGCCCGGAGTTCGGTCCGGGCTACTCTCACGTGATCCTGAGACCCTGACCGGGCTATGTGCCCAAGGTTCCCATGACCCCATTTAGGGATCAGGTGGTGAACCTGCAAATGCTGCCCCAGGAGGAGGCAGACCCAGCCTTGACATTGTTGTGTCCGGTGTGCGCTTTACGCATGTATTTGGATCGCACGCAGAGCTTTAGAGTCTCTGAGCAGCTCTTTGTCTGCTTTGGTGGACAGCAGAAACGAAGCGCTGTCTCCAAGCAGAGGATCGCCCACTTCATTATAAAACTAAAATTTTTTGAAATTGATGACTTGGACCAAATAATAAAGAAAAGCAGCCAATAAGTGCCCAACATAGATGGGAACTCCTTCAATACTGTTTAAAAAGCATCCCAGGGTGATACCTCAAAAGTTGGTTGAGAACATGTCTGCAAATTCTAGGCAAGGGGTGACTACTTTGAAGATGCTAAAATATAACACAGTTTTGATTTATTTTGGATTTTGTTTAGTCACAACATAATTCCCATAGTTCCATTTATGTAATTCCATAGTTTTGATGACTTTACTAATATTCTAAAATGTGAAAAAAAAAAAAAAAAAAAAAAAAATATATATATATATATATATATATATATATATATATATATATATATATATAAAATAAAGAATGAGTAAGAGTTTCAAAACTTTTGACCGGTAGTGTAATATATATATATATATACACATATACACCGATCAGCCACAACATTAAAATCACCTGCCTAATATTGTGTAGGTCCTCCTCGTGCTGCCAAAAGAGCACCAACCCGCATTTCAGAATAGCATTCAGAGATAATATTCTTCTCAGTACAATCGTACAGAGCAGTTATCTGAGTTACCGTAGACTTTGTCAGTTCGAACCAGTCTGGCCATTCTCTGCTGACCTCTCTCATCAACAAGGCATTTCTGTCCGCAGAACTTCTCCTAACTGGATGTTTTTTTTTTTTTTGACAACATTCTGAGTAAATTCTACTGTTATGTGTGAAAATCTCAGGAGATCAGCAGTTGGCACCAACAATCATCCATGTGATTATGTAATCAGCCAATCATGTAGCAGCAGAACAGTGCATAAAATCATGCAGATATGGGCCAGGAGCTTCAGTTAATGTTCACATCAACCATCAGAATGGGGAAAAATGTGATCTCAGTGATTTGGACCGTGGCATGATTGTTGGTGCCAGATGGGCTGGTCTGAGCAAAACATCCTCTGAGTGGCAGTTCTGTGGATGGAAATGCCTTGTTGATGAGAGAGGTCAACAGAGAATGTCAGTTTGAACCAGTCTGGCCAAAGTCTAAAAGTTTGGACACACTTAACTGAATTTATTTCCCATGAAATATTTTGGATCTAAAGGATTGTCCTTAAATGCTTGACATTGTAGACAAATATAATCTGTGTCTGTATGTGCATTTCACTATTTAATTTATTAATTAAATAAAAAATGTATGGATTATGGAGCAGATAGTGAAGGAAAAGCAGCCAACAAGTGCCCAGCACATATGGACTTCAATACAGTTAAAAAAAAAAAAAAAAAATCATCCTGGAACATCATGATTCATGAAGTTGGTTTAGAGAATGTGCAGAGTGTTCAGTAATCTAGACAAACTATGGCTACTTTGAAGAATCTAAAATGCTAGTTTTTATATGTTTAACATTTTTCCATGAAAAAATAATGCACAAGTTGTACAATTAATTCACACACCACACACTGATCAAGCTGATGGAAACTGGATTCAAAATGAGGATACTGATATTTTGCTATATTGCTGGGCTGAAGAAAGGAGCTGACCAAGGTTTAGACTGCCTTTAAAACCTGACAGTTTTTACCACTGTGCCTGGAGGAAACACAGTCACTTCCAAAAACATTACCAAAAGAGTTATCTGGCTTTTCCCACAAAATCCATTTTTAAGATGGTTAAAAACAAACTTCACATCTTCACACAAAATCACATCTGTTATTTTTTGCTGGCATATTCCCAAAGCTCCTTTTAATAATGGTGTATGGCCATTCAGAAAAGTATTATTTGCTTAAAAGAGGCTGATTGCAAGGCTGAGCTCTACATGAGTTAAAGGGATAGTTCACCCAAAAATTTAATTATCATTTACTCATCCCTATGCCATGAATTTCTTGTGTTCTGTAGAACACAAACTAAGATTTTTAGTTTTTTTTAATATCACACCTCTGTAGGTCCATATACATAAATCACATAAAGGCAGAATAAATATAATCCATAAAACTCCTGTTGTTAAGTCCATATCTTCAGAAGCGATATGACCAGTGTGGGTGAGAAAAAGATCAATATTTAACTCCTCCTTTTCTATAAATCTCCACCTTTGACCAGCCCCGACCAGTAGGTGTGCATATGCAGAAAGAATGTGAATTGCTAAAAAAAACTAAAGAAGAAGAATGTGAAAGTGGAGATTTATGCTAAAAAAGGACTTAAATATTGATCTGTTTCTCACCCACACCTATCATATCACTTCTGAAGATATGGATTTAGCCACTGGAGTCTTATGGATTACTTTTCAGCTGACTTATGTGATTTTTGGATATACAAAGTTCTGGTCACCATTCACTTGCATTGTATGGTCTTACAGAGTTGAGATATTCTTCTAAAATCTTTGTGTTCTGCAGAATAAAGAAAGTGATACACATCTGGGATGGCATGAGGGTGAGTAAATTAATTCTTGTAGCACTTCCCTGGTAGCACAGGAATGAGGAAGTGGGAGACTGCGTAACAAAACCACGCACAGTGGATATTTATTTTTGCTTCTCGCTTTTCAGCTATCTTTTTCAAGACAACATAAACACACAGGTCTGGGTCTCTCTCCTTCTCTGAGGTTCTCATCTCCCCTTTATCTGTCTCGAGCCACTCAGAGCAACACAGAACTGCTGTTAGAGGAATTACGCGCAGGTGTGAGTCCTTACCATTCCCCTCTCCCAACCTCGCTCTCCATTCACAAATCTGCGCTCGACCACGCCCCCGCCTCCACATATCTTTTTAAGATAATATTTAACTTACGTACTTTGTAAAGCTGCAGGCCTGTGGTAAAGACAAAAACTAAACAGAAATTCTGGTTTGTGATTATACCTCTACAGTGGCCCTAAGAAAAAGTATTTGGAAACTTAAAGCTGCACTACGTAATTTTGTGTTCTCAAGCGACATCTGTGGTTGAACTTAAAATTGCAAGCAATTTGCAAGCATCTATTGATATTATCTTATACGATTAAACATTTGAAATGGAAATATTACTTTCTTTGATGAAGATAAACAACACTCATTTACATACTTGAATGAATTTGACACTTAAATTGCTTTTCTGACACTACACTCAAAGCACTTTTAAATAGAGAACAGGGGACTCTCCTCAACCACCACCAGTAGATCATAATATGATTATTCAAGTGTTTTATCTACTATTAATGTTTGAATTGTACTACAATTTTAAATTGAAGAGTTTAAACTCGTAATATGGCTGATACGAGTTCAATAGAAGACTACTATTATGTCCAGCCTCAGTTACTACAATAGCATGTCTATGCAATGCACACAATAACACCGTAAACTAAAAACATTAAATTAGGATTCAATAATGATGGGGATAAAATATACTTTATTAAACGTAAAAAATTATATCCTTAAATATGCAATATAACATTTAAAAGAAGTAAACTTCAGAAGTCATACACATTAAACATGTCACAGTAACTTCACCGGACAACGTAGATACATCATGATCGGTTAATACATGAGTAATGTTCGATTCATACAAGCAATATAAGCTTTAACAACCCTACCAGAAAACCTATCCAAGCATTCTAGCAGGTAAACAACTTTGCCAAACAGATAACTGATAAACATCCATCTAGACTGCAATGATGCTGTCCTGAACTGTGTGAATGGTACTGAACTGGGCTGAACAGTGTAGTTCGTTTCTCCAGCCGGAACATGAGACACTTCTTTCCTGTGTGTGTGGACATGACGTAATGACGCAAGGATGAACGTCATAAGCCAGCAATTTCGTGTCAAATCGAACCCGACAGCTCAAAATACAAATAATTTTTATAGGCTAACCGTAGTGAATTGGGGTAAGGAAAGGACATTGTTCTGAACACTGATTGTTCATGTATTCAATCAATAATTGCAATTTATTCATTTTTAACCAAAAAATCATACATAGTGCAGCTTTAATCCACACTTAAATATATATGAATGTCATTGCATTAGATAACAAAATACCACATTGGGAATGATCATATTTTACAAGATGAGCATCCATGAGTCCCACCATAATGTTGTGAACTCTGGATTTTTCTAAGCAAATTCTTAAATGTCAATTAAATAATCATGGCAGAAGCACATTGGTATTGGTCATTATTAAAGGAATAGTTCTCTAAAAAATTTAAATTCTATCATCATTTACTCACCCTCATGTTGTTCCAAACCTGTATTACTTGTTTTCTTCCATGGAACTTAAAAGGAGATGTTAAACAGAATGACAGCCTCAGTCACCATTCACTTTCATTGCATGTATTTTTTTCCACCAGACAAGGAAAGTGAATGGTGACTGAGGCTAACATTCTGCTTAACATCTCCTTTTGTGGTCAAAAACAAGAAAGCTATTCCTTTTGTTGTACTACTGCCAAAACACTTTCTGTGTTTGTCAAGTAGTGAAAGAGAAAGAAATATGATATTGCCCAATACATCACTTTGAACGCTCATCATGCCCTAATTACGATTTCCGAATTTATAAGTAGAAACTTCTCAGAAGGACTTGAAGGTAGCATTAATTCTAAGGAAAGGTCTAGCATATTTTGTTTGTAGTATCATTTGTTATTTTGTTATGTATTGCAATGAAATTCATACATTTTTAATAGTGGATTACGTGCCTAAATACTTTTTCATGCCACTTTATAATTGGGGCATTAAAATGTGTAATTAGTGTAGACAGAATAAAAATGTGGCTATTGTTTAGAGATAAACTATCTGGTGAAATCATATTGATGAGCAGTTAGGCTGCAAGAAGCAAGTTAAAAATCAAATGATGAATATGTTTCGATGGGAACACTCTTTTCACAGTTATGTGTTGTCTCCCTGTACTCCTCTTTACTACCTCTCCCTCTGGCTTTCATGAAAAGTGGAGACAATGAGAATCACTAAGTAGTTATAGAAAATTAACATGCCCAATCTTTCCATTGCAATTTAATGCTCCCTCTAATGCTCCTCAACTCCCAAACCCAAACTATTTTATATCAACCGAAATCATCCCAGCTATATCAGTCCCATTAGTGGGAGCACCTTTAATATAAAATTTGAGCCCCTTTTCATCTATATGGCTGAACTACAGCCACACAAAGAAACAGACAAAAAAAAAACACTCTTCTGGATGCTGGCTGGCAATCCTTCTCTAAATTGTAATGAATTGCTGTTAGTCTGCAAGTTGGTTTTGGGTGAAGCGGTTTGTGTTCAGAGCTATCGGATCCTAATTAGCCCGGCAAAAACGAGAAATAGATTATATTTGTGTTAGAGAGTTAGAAAGAGAGAGAGGGCTGACCAAATGTGCAGAAACACCCCCTTTGATACCAGTGGTTCCTCTGTTCTTATTGCTACAAAAGACACAGATAAACAGTTTTGACAGCAAACAACTGACCAGGGCTGTGTGCTGTATCACAGGATAATCATGAACCTGGAAGCCTGTTTGCCTGCTGTCAGGGACTTTGATACTTTCATTTTTTTATAGACACCGCAATGCATCAGATCTTGGTTGCACCAAAAGACTGCAGAAGAGAACTGCGAGAAGATAAAGGAGGCAGAAAGAACAATTTCAATGCTGGTTGTGTTAAACGTTATGGCATTTTGTGAATATGAGATAAATATACATATATTTTTATGCCACTGCACTGTTCAAAGTTTAAGGCTTAACAACAGAGTTTGCATGTGTGTCTATGATTTTATGTGTGTTATGAATTGTGAACAGGTTTTATTTGATCACAGCATATTTTCCAGTTTACGTAGGAGGTTCCGCCCCTGCTGTTTCCAAGGAAAGCTAAGTTCAACCGCTCTACATTTTGGCAAAATCTACCCTTATAAAATTCTTCAAGAAGTCTTAAGCTTTGTAGATCTCCAACAGAGCATGTTCCAATAGTACAGAGTACAGCTCTGTAAAGATAGGCCAGCAAGATACCTCGCACAGCCCGTCAATGCTTTTCCTTGCCATACAATCATTTCCATTTAGCAAACCTCCTTCAAGGCATCCTGAGGGGCAGAATACATTAACTCATTTACACTGTGCTACAGTTGATCAGAAGTCAGAGCCCTATGCAATCCACTCTCTCAGACAGTATAATAAAGTGAGAGTAGGCAAGTAATTCCAACCGTTCCAAGGAGAGAGCAGGAGTCATAAAATTGTGCTTTTTGATCTCTGTGCTTTTTTGTGTTGGAGTCTTTTTCCTTTTTGAAAGCTTGAAGTTAACATCACAGGGATATAGTTACGTCTTTGTCTCTTTGATACATACATATACAAATTATAGAAAATCTTTTTAGGTGTTTCTCAAGAAAAGATGATACTTGAATGTTTTATTCCACTCTTGGAGGTATAATCGTTAGGTTTGCTCCTTTGAAATACTTAAAGTAGGTCATTTGTTGGGAAAAAGATAACTTTAACTCAATGACACTCTGTGAAGGCCAATAAAGAGAGACATACTCTTTTGTGAAAGAAAATGCCTGGCCTCTGTGAGTCTAAATATGTGTTGACAGCTGATGCAACTCACTCATTTAAGACCACAGCGTAAAACATGCAAACAAACTTAGCCAGGTTGCTAAGAGACCATGGTCGTTCTAAGTGTTTATCAGCACACAATGATCCCAAAAGTGCTTCAAGGTTAGTAATTCCAGGCATCCAGAATATTCAACACCAAGTTACAAAGGAGCAAAAGTGCTTCCAAATCTGTATTGCCAATTATTCTATAGTGCTCTTAATAGGTTTATTTTACATGGGCAAATCCAGGCTTATCACCAATACTAGAAATAGACTCACTGAGCACTTTATTAGAAACACTATGGTCCTAATAAAGTGCAGCGTCATGGTCTTCTACTGTTGCAACCCATCCGCCTCAAGGTTTGACGTGTTGTGCATTCTGAGATGCTATTCTGCTCACTGCAATTGTACAGAAGTGTTATCTGAGTTACCATTGCCTTTCTGTAAGCTCGAAACAGTCTGGCCATTCTCTGTTGACCTCTCTCATCAACAAGGCATTTCCGTTCTCAGAACTGCTGCTCACTGGATGTTTTTTGTTTTTGGCACCATTCTGAGTAAACTCTAGAGACTTTTGTGCATGAATATCCCAGCAGATCAAGCAGTTACAGAAATATTCAAACCAGCCCGTCACACCAACAATCATGCCACGGTCGAAATCACTAAGGTTACATTTTTTCCCCATTCTGATGGTTGATGAGAACATTACCTGAAGTTCCTGACCCGTATCTGAATGATTTTATGCACTGCACTGCTGCCACATGATTGGCTGATTAGATAATCGCATGAATAAGTAGGTGTACAGGTGTTCCTAAAGTGCTAAGTGAGTGTATACCATTAGAATGATACATAGAAAGATAGAACGATAGACAGAACAACAGAACAATAGGTAGACAGATACAGACAGACAGACAGACAGACAGATAGATAGATAGATAGATAGATTCAATTTGTAAATTGTCAGCTTTACACTAAGCTAAAATTCTGTTTCTAGCCATTTTACATGCACGTTACCAGACACGGTCATATTTTTTCATCAAGAAAATTCACGTTGGATCATAATTTCTTTTTTTCTAGTAAGAGCTTTGATGTTATGGCAAAAATAATATTCTTGATAATACTTTTTTTATTGTTTTCCTGTAAAAATATCTAAAAATCCTTAAAACAAGATCAGTTTGATTTATCTTGTTTTAGAAACAACACTGCATAAGATATTTAGGTTTTTCAGATAACGTATTTTTAATGTGTATTTTGTCTTACTGTACTGGCAGAATTTTTATAGTCAAAACAAGTGAAAAAATCTACCAATGCTGAAGAAGTAATACAAAGTATTTAGAATATGTTACTGACTTTGTGTAATCTAACAGAATACATTACAAATTAAATTTTACAGCATGTATTCTGTAATCTAAAGTGGAATAAATTTAAAAAGTAACCCTCCCAACCCTGCACACAGGCACACACATACAAAGTAGGAACACTAACAAAAACTTCCAAGCATCTCTAATGATGAATCTAAGAGAGTGCAATTATTGTGTAAAAAGGATGTTCCATTACTGAGGAGCACATGCAGATGACAATCAGCTCCAGCTGCAATTTCTTTAATCTTGTTTACCCAAAAACACTGCAATGCACTTAAGAGGTTGGCACGAGCCTGACCTGGGTCATGTTCAAATCCCATTCACCCTCACCCACTGTATATTCCTCTAAATAGCCCTCTAAAATATTGTATATTGTATATGTGTGTGTGTTTGTGTGTGTGTTATATATAAAGGGAAAGAACAAGTATATCAAGAAATAGTAACCTACAAAAAACATATAACAAAACAAGTCACCAACATATCAATATTCAATATAATGTGTTCATAACTTACATATAGGCTACACACAAACACATGATGTGTCTATCACAGGCCCTGTTTCCACCTGGTATTATGATGCATCTCGGTGGATCCGATCACATGTGGTCAGGTGAGACACATCGCCTGATTACAAATTACGATATAGAATGTAGATTACGGCCATTCACATACATTATTACAGACACAGATGCAGCAGAATTATGATACTCCTTGTCTGTGTTCTCATAACATGGGTCTCTATAAGCAATTTTAACAGTACTGTAATATAGTTTCCCCATTTTTACCACCATAAAAAAGTAAAACTTGCCTTCTAATGCTAACAGATAATGTACCAACCACATTGCAGTATCCATGGAAACAATACCTGAGGCAATTTCAATGGTGGAGCCCATGGCAAGAATGTGTGTGTGTGTGTGAGTGAGTGAGAGAGAGAGAGAGAGAGAGAGAGAGAGAGAGAGAGAGAGAGAGAGAGAGAGAGAGAGTGAGTGTGTAACTGCTAAGCCACTTCGATTACTTTAGTTCAATTCAGACCTTCTCTGGTGGAGCCACAAAGCCAACTGGTTGCATGTACTCTCAATATCTGTTGCACAAATCACAGCCTTTCTTTGTCATACCTGGCTGATTTCATTCGTGATTCAGGTAAGAGTAAGTTTGGACTCAGGCTACTAGCTGCCCGAGGACAAAACCCGTCGCCAGATGGTCATTTTGTGTCTGCCTTGCTGTTCTCGGTAGGTTTCCTTTCACGTCTCATCAACACAACATACGGTTCTGGAAGACCAAACATGGCTATTTTCAGCGATGCTCTGCTGCCGCCTATCGGTTAAAACGGTTAGTCCACTCACTCAGCGCTTGAAGTAAATTGTTTGCCGTAATGTAGCGCTGCTCTAAACAAATTCCTCACAGTAGGTATGAGTTATTTTAGTAAATATTATTCTGAATGAAAAACAGAAGAAAGCTTGTTCTAAAACAGAAACCAATGCTGTTTAAATTTTGAATTTGAATGTTTAAACAAGTGAAAAATGGCGCGAAGCCGCTATTGTGTCTTATCATCGCCGTCAGAATACATAATGATATAGAGAGTTCTGTGCATTCAAAGCCTACAGTGATTAATTTGACTGCAAGGAGAGGTAATATCATGAAATGATGGTGTTTTACAAGGGAAAAAATTAATTAACAGGTTCCTTGCCTTCATCAAAGCAGATTGAGCTCAATAGGCTAGATTCAATGCAATGAATGTTTAATTATTTTTCTATCCACATGTTAATTTGAAGCTTATGCCGTTTGTTTTTAAATAGCCTGTTTTACTTCAAATGATAAAAACAGCATTTCAGAGTCCTTGTGTATGTAACTGTGTAGATGTGACAGTGCGAAGAGGCCTGTCAGCAACCATGGTGGACAGTTTAAACTTTCCCTTTCATTTGTGAAAAAATATTAAATATAGATACATTTATATTAACAATAACTCACTCACATTTATGCATTTGGCAGAAGCTTTTATCCAAAGCAACTTACAGTGCATTTAAGGTATACATTTGATCAGTTGTGTGTGTTCCCTGAATCAAACCCATGATCTTGGCATTGCTAGTGCCATGCTCTACCAGTTGGGCTACAGGAACCCCCACAGAAGGATGACTTTTAGTATTTTTCCTAAGTTTGCTTCATTGTGTCCTGCAACTGTACCCAACTTGGGTCATCAGATGTGCATACATTTCTCCCTCTCATTTGTACCCGTTTTTCATAACTGTCTATAAAGTAAATCTCAGCACTCCAAGAGATTGCAGAGAACAAATACTGAAATTAGAAATTATATGAATGAAAAGGTAGCAGACAGACATATAGAAACAAAGTCATGTACTGTAGGTGTGAATAAACATCCTCAATGTATCCTTCAATAGGTCATGACTTTTCCGAGTTCCTGTCTAAGATACTTCACAAACACTGCCATACTTTTAGAATAACCTACCCATCTGTCATTTAAATGTTAATTCAAATACCACTTCATATTGCCTTTAATCCTCTATGGTTAAAAAAGGTCTGTCAGGATTTTATTGACATTCAGTCAGTGGGGTTGTTCTTTCAGAGACTAGTATCCCCCATACGTGGGGGGGGTTGGAATTACAACCCCAATTCCGAAAAAGTTTGGACAGTATGAAAAATGCTAATAAAGAAATTAAAAAATTAGTGATATGTAAATTATATTCACCCTTTGCTATATTGAAAGCACTACAACTACACATTATATGATGTTTTAACCTGTGAATTTCATTGATTGTTTTTTAAATGTACAGTAATTTTAGATCAGATGATTGCAACACATTCCAAAAAAGTTGGGACAGTCGAGTGTTTTCCACTGTGAAACATCACCATTTGTTCTAATAACACTTATTAAGCATTTGGTCACTGAAGACACAAGTTTGTTAAGTTTAGATAGTGGAATTTTCCCCCATTCATCCATTATGTAGATCTTTAGCTGCACAATTGTCTTCGTTGCTGTATGGTGTGCTTCATAATCCGCCACACATTCTCAATTGGAGACAGGTCAGGACTGCAGGCAGGTCAATCTAGCACCCATACTCTCTGCTCACATAGCCATGTACTTGAAATCCGGGCAGTATATGGTTTGAAGTTGTCCTTTTGGAAAATGCTGGGATGTCCCTGGAAAAGACAGTGCTGGATGGCAATATATGTTGCTCCAAAATTTGTACATATCTGTCTGCATTCATGGTGTTCTCACAGATGTGCGAGTTACCCATGCCATGGGCACTGACACACCCCTAGACCATACAGACACTGGATTTTGGACCTGTTGCTAATAACAGCTTGGATGGCCCTTTTCCTCTTTTGCCCTGATAACACGACGGCTGTTTTTTTCAAAAACTTTTTGAAATGTGGACTTTGGAACAAAAAACACAGTTCCACTGTTCTACTTTCCATCTAAGAAGAGACAGAGCCCAGAGAAGTTGGCAGCAATTCTGGACAGTGTTGATGTATGGCTTCTGCTTTGCATAGTAAAGTCTTAACTTGCATTTGTGGATGCAGCGGCAAATGGTGTTGACTAACATAGGTTTACTAAAGTAAATATGTTCATGATATCCATTACAGATGAATTATGTTTTTTAAGACTGTGATGTCTGAGGGATCAGAGATCACACGCATTCAGAAGTGGTTTTTGTCTTGCCCTTTACGCACCAGATTCCTTGACTCTTTTAACTATATTGTGCACAGTAGAGGGTGAAATGCCCAAAATCCTTAAAATTTGTCTTTGGGGAACATTGCTCTCAGAGTGCTGGATTATTTGCTGAAGCATCTTTTGGCAAATTGACTTGTCTTGAATGATCCTTGCTCTTGAAGGACTAGGCTGTTTTTGGAGGCTCCTTATACAGTATACAGTACTATGATACAACTGCCTCACCTGTTTAACATCTCCTGTTTCACATCGCTTTGTTATTTGAACTCGTCAAATTGTTATTAGTCTTAAATTGCCCCTGTCTCAACTTTTTGGAGTGTGTTGCAATCAACTGATTTGAAATTACTGTACATTTAAACAAACAAAAAAACAATGAAATTCACAAGGTAAAACATCATATAATGTGTAGTTGTAGTGCTTTCAATATACCAAAGGGTGAATATAAATTACAAATCACTCCTTTTTGTTTTTATTAGCATTTTTCATACTGTCCCAACTTATTTGGAATTGAGGTTGTCGTTGCTCTGTAATCATTGAACTAACAGGTCTCTGGCTAATTTGCTGCACTCCAGTTCTTTCATGCAGTTTATTTTTGTAACTTTACAATGCATAAATTCATTTTTCTAATCTGTATTTTCTTTTTTTTATTATTATTATTATTATTACAGTCATATCTAAACATCCTTAAAACAAGATAAATGTACTTGGGCAATATAAGATATTAAGACTTGTATCTTCAGAGAATCTTATTTAAGTTTATTTTTCTTACTCCATTGTCAAATGGTTTTTCTTGTCTCAAACATAAATCTACCAAATTTAGTGAGGTTTATGCTTAAAACATGAAAGAACTATTTGCTAATGGGTAAAGAAAAAAATCTTAATTCAAGGTACATTCTCTGAAAAAAAGTCTTACTATCTAACACAATTCCGCTATTAATTCCGCTGTTTATCATGCATTAATGACATTTAGATATTTTTACTGGAAATCAAGACACAAGTACTGATTAAGAAAATATATTCTTTTTTGCAGTGTACCTTGTGTTTAGTGCCATAACATAATGATTTTATGCATGAAGAGCAAAGGGTTTATTTTCATGTTTGTTCACTGTGTTTTTCTATCAATATTTGGATGCAAGTCAAAGAAGCTAAATCTCCTCTGAGAGAGCAGACTACAAACTATAATGTTGACCTAAGAGCAGATGCATTAAGAAATGAATGTGTTCTGTTCAGTATTCATTTGACGCTCACTTTAAGTGCACTGATATTTCAAGCATGTCCTTTTACTGAAGGTGTCTAATCTTACCCAGAAATGTTTTGCATGAGCGAAAATATTGAAGCTGATGGAAACAGAAGATGTGGTTTGGAAGGTCGGGGTCTCTAGTTTATATAGGGAGATGTTAGGAAGAATGTTTGGAACGGGCATCCTCAGTCACTATTCACTTTCATTGCATCTTTTTTCCATACAATGAAAGTGAAAGGTGAGGCTTACATTCTGCCTAACGTCTTCTGTTGTGTTCCACGGAGAAAAGAAAGGATTTGGAACGACATGATAGAGAGTAAATGACGACAGCATTGTCTTTTTTGGTTGAACCTTTAAGGAGAGGAGTTGGCAGTAAGGTTACTGTGCCAACATTAGCCTCACACAGTGATAAGTGAGCCATATATGTTTTAGAAAAAGACTGGAGAAAAGATCAATAAAAAGATGAACATGTAATGAAGGTTAGGTAATGAAGCTTGAAGGAATGAGAGCGAAATAGATTGCTACAACATAATTGGATGGAACCCTGTTGTCAGGGTAATGTATGTACCATACATCTTTCCAATGGATAGCTCAGCATCGGCCAAATAAGTTTTCTGTAAATTACTGTTTATATTATTTTTTTCCAGCAGGCTACTGATAATTCAGTATATGCTAATATAAACAGCGCTCCAGACTACGACTAAAATGGTCGCAAATGCGACCAAAAATAATTGATTGTGACAATAATTTAAAATCGTCAGATATTATCTTGTGAGTTATTGAATACATGTATAGAGCGCGCACCAGTGTGTCTCACGCCACTTTTCACCCGTTCTGTTTCTGACCAGCTTGCTGCACCACAAGCAACAACAAACACAGCGCGAGAGAGTCATGAACAAATGACTATTTTGAACCGGATCTTTTTCATGAATCACCCGAAAAGAACCGAGGGTTTGAACTTAGGAGCTCACGTTTGCAGTTTGAATCAGATTCACTTTCTCAGCGAATCAGCCGTCACTGAGCTCACAATTGGGAGTGCATACATTTCAAAATAAGAGTCCCATGTGTATTTCTGGCTTCTTTATAATTAAAAGTTTCGTATTGTTTACCACTTTTTTTCTTCTTCTGGTAATTATTGATTGGGTTTGGAGTAGCATAGACTGCATCTGGAATTTCATTCAGTTTGCACTCTTGTAGTCTCTGTGTCTGGGCCATCCGGTAACAGTAAAGAAAGACTAAGGCAATATTTAAAACAATTAAAATTATATATATATATATATAAGATCAAGCTTTTGACACTTAGGACAATTGAGGGACTTGTACACAACTATTACACAAGGTGCAAACATTCACTGATGCTCAAGAAGACAACACACTACTATATGCATACTATACTTTATGTAAATATTTGTTATGTAGATTCTGAAGAGCAGTACTAAATAAAATAAATCTTTTATCTCTTATATTTGTATAAATTATGAAAGGGGTGTGAACATTTATGAGACAAAAGGAAATGCAAACTTATCTTCTCATCTATATATACTGTTTATTAAACCTTCGATGAATGGGTTATCAGCAGACTTCCTTTTCTTTGGCTTTCTATCTTGTTTCTGAACAGCAATCTAAATCAAGAAAATCTGTGATTTGGCGACTAAAAACAGCCATTTGGCTCCTTAATGTTTCAGTTTAGGAGCCAATGGGGATGTCATTTTTGTAAACCTTAAAAACCTAATTTGCTTTTAATTACACTATTGGTTAGATTTAAGGTTTAGGGAGGTAGGTTTTTTTATTTAAAACTCAATAGAGCATTAATCATAAAGACCTCACCTGTTTAGGAGAACATTTAACTTGCTTTTAGCGCCAGGCAGTGGACATTTCACCTTAAAACTGCCTCGATACATGTAATGAACCACTAGATTTTTTGATCACAAGAACGCTTTCTGTCTGAACAACCCATAAGAAATGCTACAGAATTTCTAATAAACGTACTGGGCCCTGTTTTACACGGTGTGTATATATATACAGTATTTGTGCACTTTATGTGCAAAGTTTATTGAGTTTGTCCCCTTGTAGATTAATAAAGAAGATATATTTTTCAGCATTTTATATCATGAGACATTGGCTTTGCTAGTGTGTATTGTACCAACAAAGCAGGAAATGAATGCAAAAGATTTTAGGTAGACCACACTTACTAGGTAGACCACAGGAAGAGACTACAGTAGTAGTGGCTTGTTACTAGCCACCAGTGTTGGTTGTAATCT
The DNA here is from genome assembly GCF_019703515.2 of Myxocyprinus asiaticus. Classification (NCBI taxonomy): domain Eukaryota; kingdom Metazoa; phylum Chordata; class Actinopteri; order Cypriniformes; family Catostomidae; genus Myxocyprinus; species Myxocyprinus asiaticus. Next base: position 13,359,732 of record NC_059381.1, read on the forward strand.
GTTTACTAAGTAATTAATAACTGTAATTTAATTACTTTTGTAGTCAAAAGTAGTGTAATGCATTACATTTTAAATTATTGTAATCAGATTACAGTTACTGATTTTCAAAGTTAATTTATTTTAAGTACATCACTTCGGTAAAACATATTTCTAAAATTATATTATTTATATAGAGGGCTGTCCCCTAATAGTCGACCAAACATTAGTCATTGAGAAGAGTCTTGGTCGACCAAGTTTTGATTTGGTTGGTCGCAGAAAAAAAACTCCACAGGAAACCGACTAATATCGGTATTATCGCTGGTTGGACGCTAGGTGGTATGGGGTAATTTTCGTTAAGCAGGGTTAGGGTTAAGCCAAAACAATAAAGCAAGATACGTTGACTTCAAACTTTGAACTTTATTTTGTATTTATTTTAACTAAAAATTCAAATGAAACTGGAAAAAAAAAAATTAAGTACAATTAAAATGTGTGTTGTTCAACTTTTTGAAAGATGGTTTTACAACAGTTTTGAAGGGCAACATCTCTCTGGCAAAGAACATACTTCATCTGTGCATTCTCTACCGGTCAGGTATTTCATTGTAAATACTTCATGTGTGAATAAATTCGTATTGTTCCCTCCTTCACGATACATATAACAATATCCAATTACATCGGCAACCCCTGGGCTGAGGGATCGGTGAATATTCTTGCTTTAGTAATTTGCATTGAAAATTAAATTAATTTATTTAAAAAATGAAAAACCTAATTCAAATACATTTTTAAATTCAAATTGCATTCCAAACGAAACGAAAACGCAATTAAAATAATGAAATGATAATATATATATATATTTTTTGTCAGGCAAGTATCCGTCTAAACATGCAGGCGGAAAATTACTTAGACAAATTAAGGCATAAAAACATTTATAAATGTAAAAATAATAATTATAATGATGATAATAATCACTGAAATATAAATCATGGTTCGAGATGAACGTGTTTTTGTATTATTTTATGTTTTAATCACAGATGTAGGCTATATGCTGCAGAGTTGTGGTCACAATGAACTGCTCTGTGGAAATAAAGCGAACTAAACTCAAAGCACCTCCTGAGCTGAGACATCTGAGGTCACAAACAGTGTGTCATACATGCGCATAGACGGCTTTTCTGTCATCTGTTCTTAATAATATAATAAATTGTTTCTTCAAGCACGTGTCTATGTGCTGCGGGGCAAATTATTTGTAATATAAATTTGATAATAATAATAGCCTAATAATAATAATTTAATACATTAATGGGAAAACAAGCCAAATAACGTCTTGACATTGTCAAAGGCATCAGCTATTGGCGATCACTCTGACCATCGTCGATCCCCAAGATCATCGTCTGTCAGCACAACCCTAATGTGCATTTCTCTCCATAAATTAACAAAATGTTCAGACAGTCTCCTTGCTGGTTTTTCCGACACATTCAGAATCATTATTGCTTTTGCCGGTGTCACTGCGGCTCGCTTTGTGTGTGTGCTTGTATATTTTAAAGGCTCATTATTTCGGTTTAATATTTCTCTGTAATATAGAACAGTGTTAGCAATGTTACTTATAACATTCTTTCTCAGCCCTGGAATCCAAACCATTTTCTGATACCCCCAAAAAATATATGTTTAAGTAATTCAATTAATATCATAAATGTGTGACAACTACTAGTCGACTAGGAAAATCTTTGGTCAGGGGCAGCCTGTTATTTAAAAACCATTTAAAACATTCATATGTAGGCCTACCTCTATGTTTATGTGGCAGCTGACGGGACAACGACAGTGAACAAGGAGGAAATATAGAGATTATTTTGAAATCATTGAATGGAAAAACAAAAACTTCTCTGTGAAAATTGTTTTATAAAGTAACTTAAGATCAAAGTAATTTGTAATGTACTTTTTCCATTAAAACTGCACTACGTAAGATTTTTTTGGTTACAATGAACAAAAATTCATTATTGAGTGAGTACATGAAAAAAATCCATGTTCAAAGCCATGCCCTTGTCTTACCCCGATTTACTACAGTAAGCCTACAGTAAAAATAATTCAGTTGTCGAGTCAGATTTGGTGCGAAATAGCAGCCATACGTCATTCATCCTTGCATGTTTACATCATATCCGTAAGCTCAGAAAGAAGCTCCGGCTGTGTCGCAACAGCTGTTCAGTCAGTCCAGTTGCGGTTCCAGGAGTCAAGAACGCAGTGGAGTGAAATTACTAATTAATGGATTTAACTGTTTGTTACTGTTTGGCGAAGTTGTTTACCTGCTATACTGCTTGGATATGTTTTCTGGTAGTGTTGTTGAAGCTGATATTGTTTGTCATGCTTTAATTAATGAATGTTTTAAATAATTAAGTGAACTGGGGCCAATTTTTGAAGGTTAAAATACTCACTGTTTCAAAAGTTAAGCCACAAGACATAAACAATGTGCATGTTAACATGATTTTAGTGTGATACAATCACTTACTAACCTTTTCTGTGTAAAGTTATAGCAAATTTTACAACTTCATTGCCATGACGATACAATGTCAACAACCCCTAAAATTACCACAAAAATGACTATTTAAACAACTTTACAGCCCAAATAATATATGAGTTTTCTCAAAATAATTAATGTAAGTGCTTTTATAAAACTATTATATAATATTTCTACCTTTAATCCCTCAAAACATTGGCCACATTCACTTCCATTGTAAGTGCCTCAGTGTAACCTTTATTTTTTATTTTTTATCCCCTTTTCTCCCCAATTTGGAATGCCCAATTCCCAATGTGCTCTAGGTCCTCATGGTGGCGTAGTGACTTGCTTCAATCCGGGTGGCGGAGGATGAATCTCAGTTGCCTCCGAGTCTGAGACGGTCAATCCGTGCATCTTATCACGTGGCTTGTTGAGCGCGTTACCACGTAGACGTAGTGCGTGCGGAGGCTTCACACTGTTCTCCGCGGCATCCACGCACAACTCACCATGCGCCCCACCGAGAGCGAGAACCACATTATAGCGATCACAAGGAGGTTAACCCAGCGTGACTCTACCCACCCTAGCAACCGGGCCTATTTGGTTGCTTAGGAGACCTGGCTGGAGTCACTCAGCATGCCCTGGATTCGAACTCACAACTCCAGGTGTGGTAGTCAGCGTCAATATATTTTTGCTTTTTTTAAAGAAAAGGAGGGACAAGTCGAAATTCATTTTTGTGGTAATCAACATTATACCACAAATGCTTAACTTGTAGCTTAACTTGTACTGAACCTGGAATATTCCTTTAAACAGATCTAAAAAGCCACTATTGACGTTTCAGTGATGTCACCTTTCCCCTGCAGCTGCCATATTTGTGACCATCAGTGAGAGGAAACAATGACGGTGAATGGAAAAACACCCATAAAACGATATCAAGAAAAACCTCAAAAAATGCTTTTGGTCCATGCCAAGTCCCAGAAAAGGTGTATACTGGTCTGAAGTCAGCACAAATATTGCCAAATTTGTCTTTCGCGGACATTTAAATATATTTTATCCACGATTTACTTATGTATACGGTGGCGAGTGTGATGTGTAATCGGCGAGTGCACACGACTATCGGTACATACCTGTGAACAAGTTATAAATGTTTGTGTTGTTTTCTGCTCTGATTCGGTCAAAATATTACAAAACGTCTGTGATGATCCCATCTGTATGAATGTAAGAGCTGCTTTAACTAGGGATGGGCGATACCACTTATTTTCTTTTCGATCCGATACCAATAATTTCAAGTCCAATATCGTCGATATCGATACCAATACCAATACTTCTATTAAACTGATTTTTTTTTTTCTTCTTCTTCTTCTTCTTCTTGGGATAAAATGGGTAATTTAAAATATTATTTTTAGTCATTATTCAAGTCATACATTTTTTTTTTTTTTTTTTTTTTACTTTTGTGAGCATAAACAGAAAATTATTAGACTTCTGTTTTGTTCACCCCTACAAAAATTAACCATGGTTTCACTACAGTAACTATAGTTTAACCATGGTATTTAGTTAAACCATAGTTACCACACAATATTACTGTAGTAAAAGCATGGTTTCAGCCCAAAAACAAAAAAGAAAAACATGGTTACTACAATATTACTTTAGTAAAACCATGGTAAACTATTTTATTTCATTATTTAATAACAACAATTACCCACAAACACATTATAAGAAATGTCACTTTTAGATATGTTGTTATTTTAGCGTGAATTTACTCCAGAAGCTGTTTCTCTGATTTTCTATCATTACCTCTACAAGGCACTGATCCCTCTTGTTTGAATGAGCCTTGTGACAGCGCAAGTGTCTTTCAGCATACGTGCATGTTAAGATGAGCAAAAGAAGAAATTAGTTCCCATCCTGCACAAATATTTGCTAATATAGCCTAATCCTTTTTATTTCACTTTGAAGCTTATGATTATTGTTCATGTTCATGGTAACCAAATAATATCCTAGTTTAAAAAATGTTTTAGAATTTATATTTTTGTGTGAGGATCGATATTTTTGATACAACATCAGTATCAGAAGTATCGATACTTTAGGATCGATCCGCCCATCCCTAGCTTTAACTCATGAAGAATACACAGAAAGCAACCGAGGCATATTAGTGAATAAGACTAATGTTTACATTGTAGTCTGGTGATGTGAATAAAGTCTGTGCTTCATGATCTTATGATGTGTTGTTTATTGACTAACATTAGTATATACACATTAAATATATACTATATATTTCACATTATAGTGCTTTTTTATTTATTACAACGTGTTACAATTATCGTATACCTTTATACTGTCTGGGTTTTATAAATAACATTGTCCATTGTGCATTTCCAGTATCTGAATTATGTTGACATTATTTTCATGTTCAATAAAGTATTTAAGCATTGTTAAATCCTCGTTTTGCATTTTTTATTGTTTGCAGTGCATAGACCTACTATTGTATGTGTATGATTCACTTGCATTGTCCACTGAGGCTGTACATTGTAATCTAAAAATAGAGTGTCTTCAATTGGACTCATATCAGCCATTTTCACCTCTTAATACTGTATGATATGTGTAGTACAATACAAACATTGTGTAGTGGATAAAATGCTTTAATAATAATATTAAAATATAATTAAGAGTGTTGTTTATCTTCCTCAAAGTAAGCAATATATTGATTATCAATTTTGAAGCGAATAACATAACATCAACATGTAAATAGCTTGTCATGACTCCGCTCTGCAGGTAATCTCCGAGTCCTGAACCATGAGATTCATCTGACAGAAGAGCAGTGCCTATCACAACAGACGATTTGTTCTACCGCAACTAACTTGCAGTTTTATGTTTCAACCGCTAGAGGGCCAAAAGTTGCAGTGCAGCTTTAAGTAATTGTTAAAGTAATCCGATTACAATTTTAGAGAAGTAATTAGTCATTTGTAATTTTAGAGAAGTAAAAAAAATATGCAGTGCATTCAAACACTTGCCAAACCTTACCACTGGTTAAATACCCTTAAATTCCCTCCAACCTAAGAAATTCACTTGGAAATGTAAGTTAACCATAACCACTGTCCTCACGGATTCAGTTCCAGGCATTCCTTATGGGGTTACAATCCACACAGTCAGCAAAAACAGTACTAGCAGAAACAATATAATTTTTGTTTAACAAACCCTAGAGGGCTATCCAGAACTGGATTTAAGAAACACTTATCTATTTGAAGTGGAATAACTCCACTATCACAGTCCTCACACACACATTAATAACTAAGAAAAAGCTGGTGGAGAAATTAGAGTTTGAAATGAAGAAAAGAGAACAGGACGAAATGCTTGTGAGATGGGGGGTGGATGTGGGAATGCTGTTTATGGATTTCATTTTTCTTCTTTTTTGACTGGAGGGAGGGATCTTTTGAAGTACATATAGGGCCTGAGCTCAGTAGGAAAAGTTGTACAGACACACTTACTGTGTGGAACCTTCATTATCATAATCACTAAAACTCCCTATAATCAACAACATTAAACTATCCTGAGGCATAATGGGAAGACAGAAAGTGCTCCTGGAAAAGATAGCTCGGATCTTTCAGGTTCGGAACATGCTGATGCGACAGGCACTGGCAGAATGCCTGGGCACCCTCGTTCTAGTGGTGAGACACTTCTTTTGTTTTTGTCATTGAAGAGTTAGTGATGAGAACATTGGTTTAAGTTATGATGAAATTACAATGCTACATAGCTTCAGATGCTTCGCAAACTATTGCTGGTTCTCTTGTTTTTATGGGGTTTATGTTCTTTTTCACCCAGCTGGCATTTAAATAAGGATATTTGTTTCTAGTTCCTCTCAGCTTTGACCAATAAAGTCATGATGATAAAGAATTGTTGTTAAAGGTGCTGTAAGCGATTTTTTTCATGGAATATTATTTAAAAAAATTAATACTCCCTGAAAGACATTAATGAAATTAGTCTTGTTAGATATCTCACCGGTCTCTGTGACAGCACTAGACTGTATAAACAGCAAACAAAAATGTGTCCGAGGGCCGCAGTCTCTGATGCTTTCCGCCTGTTAATAATTTTGTGTGTTCTCATAGTATTGTAGTTGCAGTAAATTATTGAGGCTTAATGTCATTGTTATGGCATGTTGTTCATAACAGTTGTCAGTTGAGGCCGCTACTGAGGCTCAGTGTCGGTTTTAATAAAGCTCATTTGGTATCTTTGGAGTGTGGGGATTTGGAAAGAGGGGGCGTGGCTAATCCAGTGTCTCAACTTGTGGAAATTCTAGAACAGCTAAAATTGCTTACAGCACCTTTAAAATAGAATACAGACTTGTGTTGTGTTTTTAATGAATCAAAACCAAATGTGTAGGGCAGACTGTGAAAAGACATAATGGCAATCTCTGGTGCTGCTTACTGACTCTGTAGAGTGGGCCATGACAGATGTCCTGAAGTGAAGGCAATTGAGTTAATGTAACCGAAATACTGTGTCAATGAAATTGTTTAAAACCAAACAAGCTCTCAAAAATATGATATAATTATGCTGAAATATTCTGGGCCAGCCAGGTCAGTCACAACAAATTCTCAGGGTCATGTGGTTAAAAAATAAAATCTGTCTTAAACTCCTTGTATAATTAAACCACTGAACACAAAGAAAGAATAAAGAATATAATTAATGATTGTGTTAGTGTCAGACACCTCAGTTTGTAGCTGTTAATTTGTTGAGGAAAGCCGTTGCTACTGAGATTAATTTTCGCATCGACAGAACGATACAAACATCAGAAGTTGACTTGGAATAAATGAAACATTACCCATCATCTATTGGCAAAACATTCAACCTGGTCTCATAGAAACACATTACTACACCTACGTTTTTGCCAAATGAACGTGTCACTGCAATGTTTTTGTGAAATGAATACTAGATGTGCTAAAACAACGACTTTCACGAGTAAGAGGGCAGACTATCAGTCCATAAACACTTACTTTTCATCATGTTCCTCATACAATACTATTTTATGACAACAAAACACCTTTATGCATTACTTGTAAGGAGATACATTTTAATGTTTGCATAACATAACTAACTACATTTAGAAGATTTACATAACCAGCTTCATTTTGAAGAGCGTTGCGCTTGCAATGCAATGGAACGGGGTACAAGTTCTTAAGAGCACCCAACTCGACACATGAGTCAGAAGTGTCTCAGAAGCACCTCAAAATGATGTGGTTGCTTCAGCAATTGTGTTTTTCATGTCACATTTGCTTTTGATGACACAGTTGGTTAGGTTTAGGGTAGGGAGGTCGTTTTTGTTTATTTAAAACTCGAAAAAGCATTAACCTTTAAAATCTCATCTGTTTGGGAGAAAATTTGACTTGCTTTTGGAGCCACATAATATCATTTTGCAAAAATGTCACCACAATCATGTAATTTTCATGGCATCAGGCTCAAAACATTTAATATTCGTGTACTTTTTTTGCCCTGTAATGTCTACAGTAGTTAGTAAAATGCAATTAGCAGGTAAACATAAAACCAGTGTCCATAACCAACAAGAACTGGGCACAACAAGGTCCAGAATTAAAGGCAGCCCACATCTGGACTGAATTTGACACACCGCAAGGGGATCCCAGGTTAAACCGTACCTCATCATCTGATTTCAATGGAAACTAGGACTCAGAAGTAGCAATATCTGTAGAAAAATAGAACTCCTCCATGTCCATCTGTTGTTTTCTGATGGTTCTGTGCGGTCTTTGAACCCCCCATCCAGACATTGATTATGTGGCTTAATAACGGCTGGCAAACACAGACAGGCTAGAGGGCATCAAGCAATGGGATAGGGAACAAGCACACACACGTGCACACTCATACACACTATCTATCAAATCCACATGGTGCCCATAATGTTCCACATTCTTCAAATGCAGAAAAACCTAAGACAAATACAGGTACATGAAGCCAAGGAGAACAGGCATACTGCAAACTAAATCCAGCAATTATTCAGTAAGGTACTTTATTCGCTGGTTAAATACAATACTTTATGACTTGTTTGGGTATTTTTAGGGATGTCTAATAAGTGGTGCTTGACTGAATATAACACAACAAAAAGTTAGCCACATAATTAGATTAATAATTGATTTTATCTTCAGTTCATCACCAAACTTTGCTAATTTTTGCACTTTGGTATAGGCATATTGTGATGGGGTTTTTTTAGCAATGCTTTAGAAACAGTGTACACTCTAAAGCATTTAAGGAAAATAGATGTCTCAGTGTTGACTGTTTAAAGATCTGTGGTGATTCATCTTCAGCATAATTAACTTTGTTAGTTATCTAACCAAGCAATGCCATAAGACATCTGTCTAGTGGTATATATAAAGTTCTCATATCTGACATGTCACAGTAAAAGCTGTCTTTATTTTGGCACTAATTCCAATGTTGAATTTCAGTTAAAATTACACAAATATAAAACAGTGGTTGTGGTGCATGGCCTGTATTGTTTTACTGTCTGAGATTAAAGATTGAGAAAATTTAGATTTTCTTTCTTGATTTCTCTCTTTTTAGATGTTTGGTTGTGGTGCTGTTGCCCAGTTGATTCTTAGTGGGGGCTCTCATGGAATGTTCCTGACAGTGAATTTTGCTTTTGGATTCGCTGCTACTTTGGGGATCCTAGTTTGTGGCCAAATTTCAGGTAAGGTTGATCATAAGCAGTGTGTGTATGTGTGGGCAGGTTTTGGTGGTTTACGAGGAAAAAAATGTAGGTTTCAAACTGGTAATTACAAGGCTATAATGCTATAAGTGTGGTTTATGAGGGCATTCTAGTGTCCCCATAATTCAAATCGCATAAAAAACATACTAAATTATGTATTTCTTTTTTTTTTTTTGAAAATGTAAAAATGTAGAAAGTTTTTTATGATGGTTAGGTTTAGGGGTAGAGTTAGAGTTAGGGGATAGAATCTATAGTTTGTACAGTATAAAAATCATTATGTCTATGGAGAGTGCTCATAAGGATAGCCGCACCAACATGTGTGTGTGTGTGTGTGTGTGTGTGTGTGTTTGTGTGTGTGTGGGCAGGTTTTTGTGGTTTACAAGGACATTTTTTTAGGTTACAAACTGGTAATTACAAGGGTATTATGCTATAAATGTGGTTTATGAGGACATTTCTCATGTCCCCATAATTCAAATGGCTTAAAAAACATACTAAACAATGTTTTTTTGAAAATGTAAAAATGCAGAAAGGGGTAGGGGTAGGGTTAGGGTTAGGGGATAGAATCTATAGTACATACAGTATAAAAATCATTATGTCTATGGAGAGTCCTCATAATGATAGCTGCACCAATATGTGTGTGTGTGTGTGTGTGTGTGTGTGTGTGTGTGTGTGTGTGTGTGTGTGTGTGTGTGTGTGTGTGTTTCACTTTAAAAATTTATTGGCAGAAGACAGGAAATTTCAAATTTCAGATCTGGCATTTTGTTACAGTGAGTCACATAACGGTTGAGGCATAACCACAAAACAGTAAGAAGATATTAAAATGTGAAGACTTTCACCTGAACATTCACCAGATGGATATAAACTAGTAAAATTCCACTGCATTCCTTTCCTGTTTTAGAGCACTTTATTGACAGATATTATTGGCTGGAATAAATTTGCCTCATAGCTAAAGTACACTATGATGTACCTGAAAGGTTTAGCCCCATTTCTGGTCTAATAACAAAGGGCTGAGGAGCAAAGATAGCAACAACAAAAGGCAGTTTTAACATTACCATTTAAAACAGCAGAATATTGAATAGAAACAGGTGTTTACTTGGTCAGTGAAGCAATGACCAAGAGTAAAGGAACTAGCAGACAGTTGAAGAGCCAGTTTCCCAGACAAAGATTAAGTCTAATCCATGTCAAAAAACAAAAAACAAACAAAAAATGATGACTTCACAGACTGCTGTATCTGTCTTTGCATCCATCTGTTCTTGTTTTACTATGTCAACATGCGCAAGATTGTGACGTGTCTCTATGTTTTTTCATCATTTTGGGCATGAGCCAAGCTGCGTTCCAATTCACAGGGTCCCTATGCAGTGTTCACTGCTCCCTATCAATGCTCCCTATCATTCTATCAATGATCAAATGACATACAGTACATTGAAGTTCACTTCACTTGACTAAATGCATTCATGTGGAATACCATGCAACGTCATCAAACACAGACAGTGGTTGAGTCGCGCAGATTACGGGTTTCAAGTAAGATGACAATATCGTAATGAAATATAAATTGCCTTACTTCCATATATATACTGTATATATACATTTATATGATACATCCATGTGTATTCTTATCAAATATCTATTTTTATCAATTTAAATTACCATATTTCTCCAGACCTGTAACTCATAAGTAAAATTACTATTTCTGTTAAATATAAAAATAAATGTTTTTGGGTTAGCACCAAGTTCTTAAGACACTGTATCAATTTAAAAGGAGCTCATCTTTTAAAAATGTGTCTCAAGATATCTGCATTGGGTTTCATTCATTTTCCTGCATCTGTCATTTTTAATACAAGAACATGTTCAGACTGAACGGCCCCTTAGGACACCTATACACTAGGGAAAGCTCAGATAGAGCATTTGATGGATAGGAATACATCAAGGTTGTTGATAGAGCTGTGTCAGTTTTAAATAAAGTGGTAATACAGCAAATTTGATTTCTGAAAAAGCACAATTGGTCCCTGGTCTCTGAGATTCTCATTGATCAATGGATGTCTACATTAGGGTTGCCAACTGTCCCATATTAGCCAAGACATCCAGTATTTTGGCCAAAAACTGTCCCTTATTCATGTGGCAAAAAGTTGGCAACCCAGCCTACATCAGAATGCACTGTGGCAAAAGTTGAAAAGTTCTTAGCGTCACTTTCACAAACCTTTGCGTTTTCCCTCTCCATCTATCGAATGCACCATCCCAGTTGAAATCATATAGATATATATTTACTAATTTCAAATAAATCAGATTAACATCTTGTTGAGACCTCTTTCGTGACCTAGAAACCTTAACTCTGAAATGCACATTTGTGTTTCACAGGAGGTCATATAAATCCTACTGTGACCTTTTCCCTGTGTTTGTTGGGGAGAGAGCCCTGGAGGAAGTTTCCTGTCTACTTCCTGTCCCAGACTCTGGGGGCCTTTCTTGGCTCAGGGATAATATTTGGCATGTATTTTGGTGAGTAGATCAGTGAAAGTATATTTTGATTGTGAATATCAGGACTTTTTTAATATCCTGGTTCAGTCCGTTAAAGCCAATGTTGCAACTGGTCTTGCTCTATTTATAAAGGTTGTGGTAACTTTATCTCTAAGAGAGTCTTTCCAGCTAATGTTCACTTAATGCTTTGCAGATGCACTGTGGGACTATGGACAAGGCTCTTTCGTCGTTGTAGGGGACAACGCAACAGCTGGAATTTTTGCGACATACCCCTCTAACCACCTTACTTTGCTCAATGGCTTTTTTGATCAGGTAAGACACAAAAGCCAGGACTGCTTTCATTAAATTGTATTAAGTGTCTTTAACACAAAAGTCAGTTACTCCCTTTTTGAACTATAAGTCAACTGTGAACAATGCTCTAATGAAAAATATCTCTGGTCCAGATGATTGGCACTGCAGCTCTGATCGTATGTATCCTAGCCATTGTCGACCCCTACAATAACGCAATCCCACGAGGACTGGAGGCTTTCACAGTGGGGTTTGTGGTTCTGGTGATTGGTCTGGCCATGGGTTTTAACTCAGGTTATGCTGTAAACCCAGCCAGAGACCTGGGACCTCGGATCTTTACTGCACTTGCTGGATGGGGCTCAGAGGTGTTCTCGTGAGTCTGCAAACTAAATTTACATTTGCTTTAGTATATCCCACTATACCAGTTGTTCTACAAGTTATTGTTGGTGCTTGTTAAGGCAACCCTCACTATGCCTATTTCTCATTCTTAGGGTTAAGGATTTTCATAAACCCCTAACCCTAAGTTTTAAACTTTGACATTTAACCAGACTGCACTGTAAATTTGGCAACAGCAGGCTGAAAGTTTAGCTGCTGAAATCAGTTTGTGCTTACAGAAATTTGAATCACTGCCCCCCAGTGGCTGAAGCTGGAAGTATTGTTGAACATTTGAGCATGTGTGAGCTCCAGTTTCCGGTTGAAATGTCTAGAGAGTGGCACCAAAAGCGCGTTGTATTTTTAGTTGTAAATGTAATACAGTCAACATGAATAAAAAAAATTTATTACCTCTACCCCCTAAAACAAACCCCAACCCTAAACCAAACAGTCAAAGTTTAAATTTAGAGTGAAAATGCAGCCTCCAAATCGTGCTCACCATTGTTAATGTGAATGTGATGACTTCCTGGTTCCCATGGTTCCTCCGAGTTTAGCGATAGTGGGAAATGTGACCACAAATGTCTGATGGGGGCATGGCGCTCTTCATTAATTGCCAGTATGGGTTTGATTTCAGGGTACTGTTTGTGTTACAGCCCTGAGTGATGCCTCCAATCATTTAGGTAGATTTATGATGATGTCATATATCTTAGGACCTTGGGTGTGTTTTTCTTTTTACATGGGCCAGTAAGCTACCACCAAGCCACCGCCTAGAACACCCTAGCAACCACCTAGCAATGCCCTATCAACCACTTAGAACACCCTAGCAATCTCAAAGTTATGTCCTTACAACCACCCACAACACCCTATCATTGTAGCGGCAAGTTTTGCACACTCAAGCACCACTTACATTTCTTTCAGAAAATCTAGTTTAATTTTGTTTTTTATGCATCTGTTTCACAGTTGGACCTTCCATGAACACTCACTGTTCTAGGTTTCATACAAGTGATATTATCATGATATAGTCTTAATATTTCATTCTCTGGTGACTAACAATGGTGTATTTCACCCCCACAGAGCGAACTCTTACTGGTCCTTTGTACCCATCTTTGCCCCATTCATTGGTGCCGTGATTGGTGTGATGGTGTATCAGCTGATGGTGGGATATCATGTGGAAGGAGAAGTGAGAGATAAAAGGGAAGCTGTTGAAAGAGAAGATAAGGAAAGACTCAAACTCTCTGCTATTTCTGATAAGGAGACAGCATAAGTATTGGCTAAAATTGAGTAATATTCCACAGTTCTGTTCAGCCCTAAAATTAAATTCATGTTCAGACAGAGGACGATATATTGCACCAATATCCTGGATTTTTGTTCTGAAGGGATCAAATTTGGAACTGACAAAAGACGATTTAAATCCTAACCTTTGACAGCAACTGGGCAGCTGTGCCCTTGACATTATGATTAGACTCAAACAAATTTTTCTTGTATTATTTTTGTATTATTATGCACAATCAGTTGATGTTCTCCCAATTTAATTAATGAGTCATAAATTACATATCATTCTACTAATCCTGACCAGCTTGCATTAACATCTCTGTTTTTTGTACCCTTTAGTTATCTTTTTCAATTTTTCAAATATTTGTCCAATCATAGCCTAAATGAATTCAACCAATCAACCAAAAAGTCAGTTGTTGTCACACATTCATTTTGTTGCTAATGCTTATATCTGCATAAGAAGTCTGAACAAAAGATATGAGTTATGAAAATCTTCATCATTTTTATGCCTACTGCATCAAAATCCTAGAGTACCTGATTTAGGACTTTAGTATCATTTATTAACAGTTCATATGTGACAGCATATGTCGATTATCGTGTTGCTTTTATACTATACACTCTCACGGTGAAATCGTAAGGATTCATACGACTTTTCTAAATTTGTCTAATTCATATGATATCGTATGACTCTACCTGTATGAATTCATAAGACTTTCACTACAGCTAATGACGTCGCTGGACATCGTTTCCATCTAATACACGACAATTACTTGCTTCTGTCACACACAACAGCTTCCCATCATGTTTACACACTCTACTGATTGGTTAAATTTAGACAAGGGGTTTGGTTAAGGGCATAATATTAATAAGCATGTCCTTAACTCCTTGTGCGTGAAACTCAGGCTTACTTCTGCATTAGACATCCAGGCATTTGCACGAGATGAAATCGTACAAATTTATACGAACAAACTCGTATGAAATCATACAAAATAGCCAACTTGTAAAATATGTATGAATTTTCATGAGACTGGGTTTTTTTATATGCTCTTGTGGGAATGTACTTGTTTTGAAAATGTTGTGATCTGTTACATGCAAAGTGACAGTAACAATGAGTTTACACTGACTATTCATTTGATAAATATTTCATAATGCTCATTTGTGTGCTTAATTTTTCATTTTACCCTCTTTGAAATAAACTGCATTTTGCTTACACGTGCATTAGGATTTAAATTTAGATGGATTTGTAGTTTTATCTCTGACATTCCTATTTATAAGAAACAGCATGCACAAAATTATTTTTGAAATTATCTGGTCTTTTTAACTCCAGGTGATGCCTTTGTTGTCCATTTCATGTAGTTGCTTAGTACACATCAAGATTTCAAGAGGAGACTCAAGCTTCATTAGCTATTAAATAACATGACAGATTAATGCAAATATGTTTATGGTTGTTGTAGCATGTGGGCCAGATATAAAGAAGCAAGTTTTATTAATTTAATTTAGTTAAAAATTACACAATTAAATTTAATGGAATATGTATATGAAATTTAAATGTGTAAATCTTTTATGTATATATATATATATATATATATATATATATATATATATATATAGGCTAATATATAGAGATTTCTGAGTGCATAAATCAACCAAAAAGCATCTATCCACAAATAAGCATATACTTAACCTCTATTCTGTCTCCTCAGTCTGCAAAGAGAATTGGCAGGTTGAAGTGGACTGAAACAAACCTCAGCTTGAAATCATGGCAATAAACACAATACAAGTGCTACAGAAGAGCTATAATTTAGCTTAAAGCTGAGCGGACACAGTTTCTACTTACTTGAAATATGATGATCCAACTGTAAACAAAGAGACTTACAATGTGACTTGCTGGGTATAAAGCAATTCTCAGGTGGGCTTAATTCATGTTTCAGGCTGGTTACAATAACGCATAGGGGAAAGAAGACAAATATGTAATTTCTAGATCCTCACGGTACAAAATCTTTTTTTCTATAAACCTAAATGTAAGGACATCAGCCCATAACTTTAAAATATATTCACCTGAACTTAACCCAATTCGATCAAAGATTATTTAAGCATTCAAATAGAGTTATGGAAGTGCTTTATTTGATTCTATCTTGATTCTTTACACCATAGTGGAGATATTGCAATCTAATTTCTGACACAAATAAAAGTAAAGCCTATATATTTTTGGGTATATCACGTAAAACTTATCTGCATTGATCACAGCTCACTCTCACGTAAATCTTCCAAATAAAAAGGACAGATTGCAGTAGCTTTTTAGTTCAGTGAAGGGGATAATGGAGAATGAAAATAAAAGGTGCTTATTGGGAAGAGATGGTTGGAGATAAATCAGACTATGAATCTTAAATCAATGAGCACACATGGTGTTGGTTCATAGGTTTCTGGAAAATGCATGCAGACGTTAAGAGCAATGTTTGTGGAATTGAGTTTGGGAATTTGAGATGAGATTTGAGGCAGGTTAATGGAGGCTTTTGAAACCATTAAACCAATTTTCTTGTTGTCTGTGGATTTTTGGGTCCGGAACAAAAATAGTCTTCACCCACAAATGTACTAAAGTCTTGAGGTTTGTTTTGATGTGTCAAAACAATATAAAACATCATGCTGCACGTTAAATCCAAATAATATAGCTTAATTTTACCTTTTTTTTTTTTTTTAAGAGGGTTACAAAAATCTAACGTGTGAGAATTCAAACTGGATTTTGTTTCCTAAATAACATTCATCAGTCCTTGGGGATATTTTTATCTGCACATAATAGTCTGTATATCAAAACACATAAAACTTCAGTCAGGATAGTATGTGACTATTACCATTCTTCCTTAAGTTTGACTGAGGTTCCTATGACAACTGTTGTTCCTGTTGATTGCATTCCTCTTCCATGTCAAGTACACTAGACAAGAGTCAGTATCATGAAACGAAACAGTTACAGAATAGCTTGTTATGCCATCAAGCCCGAAATGACTGACAGTACATAACCTGAAATACTGTACTAAAATAGAACAGAATATACATATATTCTATTCATATATATTTATACCCACTGAGAACTTCATTAGGAACACCCGGACGCCTACTTATTCATGCGATTATCTAATCAGCCAATCGTGTGGCAGCAGTGCAATGCATAAAATCAAGCAGATACGGGTCAGAAGCTTCAGTTAATGTTCACATCAACCATCAGAATGGGGGAAAAATGTGATCTCAGTGATATCGACCATGGCATGATTGATTATTTCTGTAACTACTGATCTCCTGGGATTTTAACACACAACAGTCTCTAGAGTTTACTCAG
Source organism: Myxocyprinus asiaticus (assembly GCF_019703515.2). Lineage (NCBI taxonomy): Eukaryota > Metazoa > Chordata > Actinopteri > Cypriniformes > Catostomidae > Myxocyprinus > Myxocyprinus asiaticus. Next base: position 13,376,628 of record NC_059381.1, read on the forward strand.
AATGGTGGCAAAAGTGGAGTCATTCGGGTTCCTGGCCTCTACCATCTCTCAGGATCTGAAGTGGGACACCCACATAGACTCCATTGTGAAGAAGGCTCAGAAGAGGTTGTACTTTCTTCGCCAGCTGAGGAAGTTCAACCTGCCACAGGAGCTGCTGACACAGTTCTACTCAGCCATCATTGAATCTGTACATCTATAACTGTCTGGTTTGGTTCAGCCATGAAATCAGACAGAAGGAAACTACAATGGACAGTCAGGACTGCTGAAAGCATTATTGGTGCCCCACTGCCCACCCTCCAAGACCTGTACATGCAGGTAGAATCACTCTGGACTAGGGTTGCAAAATTCCGGGAAATTTCAAAGTTGGAAACTTTCCATGGGAATTAATAGGAATATATGGGAATTAACGGGAATTAATCGGAATAAACTGATCATGATATGATGTTAGCCTATAACAGGGAACTTAAATGTAGTTGAAAAAAAAAAACATCTTACAGCATAATCTTGGTAAAAACAACCAGATTTAATGCAAATTCAGTTTAATTTCTACCCTGCGCATTCCTCAATCACATGCACACAGCACACTACTTACTGCAGGCTACATAATACAGCAGGAATATTTAAGCCACACTACTGCATTTGAGCCCAAGGACTACATCCAGTCAAGTAATTTTTGATGATATTACTAGGGTAAATATATTTGATCTATGGTATTAAAGTTTAACTTACAAATACTAAATCAAAATGTGTTTATACAGTAGCTAACTAGCCAGTAAATCAGATATGCTAAATGTAAGCTAGCTAACACCATTTCATTGACAATTTAAGAGGCTAGCTATCATGGTGATAGCTAGCTCAACTGTGATGCTGTTTCTTCTGCCTTCTGCTAGCCAGTTTTCTGTTATCATACAAGAACATATGTTATAGTTTGATTTAGCATGCTGATTGAGGAGTGTTCTTCTATTCATCTAGCCTATTTCTATTCATTTGTCCAGCATCAATTGTCAAATATTTTTACCATTCCAGAATATTCCAATTGTTTAGCTAACTATTTATATATCTGTGCATGGCATTGCATTAGTGTATTTTACAAGATTTTTTCTAATCTTATTCTACAGAACAATGCCACATGTGCCATCTGATGTGTGGATACATTTCACCTCAGCCATTGTAGAAGGAAAGGCTGTGTACATTTGCAAATACTATGCAAAGACCTATGTTAAGAATGCCACAAAGATGCAGCAGCATATAGCCAAGTGCCCAAAGTTTTTTCCAATATTTCCAAAATTCCCCAGCTTAACTTCCCATGGAAAGTTTCTGGAAAGTTTCCGGAAATTTACCGAAAATTTTCCGCCCTTTTGCAACCCTACTCTGGACTCCACATACCCTGCCCACTTCCTCTCTGTAACTACAGAGCACTGAGCGCCAGGACATCCAGGCATAAGAACAGTTTCTACCCTCAGGCCATTTTCCACATGAACGATTAAACTCAGTCTCAGGACACAACCATAGTACAATAATGTAAATAAATATCTCATGTACATATGTAAATTCACTCAGATTTAATTAAATAACTGTACATACCCCTACCTTGCACATGCATTACCACTTGCACATGTACATATGCCATTCTGTGTTATATGTCTTATTATTTGTATGTCTATTTATACTCTTACCTTGTTTTATATTCTGTGTCTAATGTTCTGTGTGCACTTGTTTCTCCTATCACCAAAGCGAAATTCCTTGTGTACGTGAGAACACTTGGCAATAAAGCTCATTCTGATTCTGATTCTTCTGAAAACCAAAAACATCCAGTGAGTGGCAATTCTGCGGATGGAAACGTGTTAATGAGACAGGTCAACGGAGAATGAGCAGACTGATTCGAGCTGACAGAAAGGCTACGTTAACTCAGATAACCACTCTGTAGAACTGTAGTGAGCAGAATAGCATCTCAGAATGCACAACATGTCAAACCTTGAGGCGGATGGGCTACAACAGCAGAACACCACGTTGGGCACTTTATTAGGACCATTGTGTTCCTAATAATGTGCCCAGTGTATCTGAATAGAATACTACACAGACTTTTATACAGACTTGTATACAGTCTGATTGAATGTTACACTTTTGAATATGAACTATAAATGCACATACAGCAAAAGCTTGAGATGTAAAATTAGGGAACATTCTGATCCATATTGGGAAATATCACTATCTCTCACGAACATGCAATGTCACAGAATGACCTAGGTTTGAAAAACAGCTTTATTTCATCCACTTTTGTCTGAAACCAATCAGAAAACCATTTGTGGATGCTTATTGTGAAAAAAGAGTGAATTGTTCATTCTTCGCACAGCACCATTTAAGCTATTTAACCCATGTTGTAAATCCTTCACAACCACTATTCAAATTTTTTTTAACCACAAACAGCTTTGCAGAAAATACAAAACATCTCTCAGAGATTTGAACTAAATGTCGGTGGTGAAATAAATTGTGGATGGGAAACTGCTTCTCTGGTCCCCACCTACTGCTCAAACTTCAGAGAGGCGCTTGACATTTAGAATTCCTAAACGACATGGCCTTTCAGCAGCGCTGATTCCCAAACAGATCTAATGTCAATCAAACACCCAGCATCCCAGACCCCCCAACAATGGCATTCTAAAAGATCTATGCCAACTGAGGAGGCATAGCTGTAGTCTTTCAGTCAGGCAGACATGAAAAATAACTAATCAATCCCTAAATGTAAATCTTCAACCTTTTATTTCACATTTTGATCTCTGTAAAATATATCCAAACTTGTTTTTAAGGAGGTCATATTATGCATTTTTCATTATTATTTTTTTTCCAAGAGGTCAATTTATAATGTTAGAGATGTTTATTTGCATCAAAAACAATTATAATTTAGTTTTCATGCCCATTTGCACCCTCTCTCTGATCCTTACAATTTATCTGGCTGTTTTTGCTGTTGTACTTATAAGTAAACACCCTCTTCAGCATGTGAAATAAACAGCGCTGAGCTGCGGGTTTGTTGTGAAGTCCAATATAGTTTTAACTACCCCATTCTTCTTTGCTAAACCTGCGTTACATTGTGACAGGCTCACAATACACACTAAAATGTGATAGACAAACAAAATCAGACTGAAATGTTCAGGAATCTTATTTAAAATATATTTCAACTGCTCTTAGGATTCTTCAAAAAGGATATGCAGAGTGAAAGGTGCTTCACACAGTCAGAAACATCTTGAAGTTTAATAAACTTTACCATAATTTACTCTAATAATTAGTTTTTCTGGCATTAGGAATAATAGTATCAATCCTGTTCTCTGCTAATTTCCTCATTGCCATGAGACTGGACAAGTTTCTGAACACCATATAGGCACCATTGATTTATAAATGTTTATAGCTTAGTTTATATATATAAACAGCCGTATTTTACTAGGAAAACAGTTTTAAGTTCTAATCTAAAAGGTCAAGAAAATTTTATTTCTCGGGATATGACCGCTTTAAACATATACAAACACATTAGCTCACTATTTATTGATACCTTGTTCAACATTTGGACCGGTGATTGCTTCTGTGAACTGTAGAGAAGTAAAAAGAAAGTTGAACATGCTCCAGTGCTTGTGTGTAACCTGTCAACCATCTGGGACGCCACTCTCACTGACACAAAAAAAAAAACTGCAATCAAAAGCTCGCAAAATCACACTGTTACACCCTAACTGTGTATCCAGATGTGAAAAATAACTTAACTTTTCAGAGGAAACAATGCCTAAGGTTTACTGCAAAAAGGAGCCAATAGAAGAAAGAGACAGACAGCGATCTCTAAAAGACAACTGAGTAAATATTTATAAATATTTATGATGAGGCAAATGGGGGGGGTCATCTGTCAATCAACATACCAAAGAAACAGTGGTCTCATGCGAAATCTATGAACTTAAATACAAAGGAAACCAACAAGGAAAACACCATGTTGCAAAACTAAACATTCCTACTATGCTGGCCTGTCTGAAAGATACCTGTGACTGTGCTGAAAAAAGGTGAAGTGTTTTTATGTCATGAAGCTTCAAACACACAACTAAAGAGGTTTTGCATCCATTTCTTGTGGGAATAAGAGAGTTAAACAAAACTGACAGTTTTCACTGCTTTCTATGCTTTATTAAAATTTTGAAAAGCCTTGGTGAAACTATCAAGGATCAAGCGGCGACCTGTGGCCTATAGGTCCCCAGGTATGAACAGTGATGAATTAAACTAAAAAGGAGAGCAAGGAGTGCAGACCAGAAAGCAAGGCATACAGTTTAAGATCACAGCACTTTTAAACAAAGCTGATGATTTTAAGCATGTTCAGTCAGTGGAGTTTATTAACATAAGAATGTATGTCATATGTTTACCAAGACATCTATGAGATGCTTATTAATGTTTTTTTTTTGTTTGTTTGTTTGTTTGTTTGTTTTAATGATCCTTTTCCCTGATCAAATAGTGTCACTATGTGGTCAAAAGAGTGAATTGCAAGAGGAGAGAAGATATCAGAATATCATTCTGAAAATTACAGCTAAAATCAAAGATAAAATTAAAGAATTTTTTTTATTATTTTTTTTATTTATTTTTTTTTTTTTTTTACATTTTAAGCAAACTGTGACCAAAGCTGAGCAACAAAACAACACAAATATGAATGTGAATAATAAATTCCTTTTTTTTTTTTCTTGCGCTTACACTTTTGGCACTGTTTGTGTCATGAACAGCAAAACAGATTTACCGCGAAGAATCAGTCTGAATGTGTAAAATAAATTACGGCAAAAGTGTAAATGATTTTTGTTTGTGGCATATATATTTTCCAGAAATAATCCGATATACACTGTTCCGTCTTCCCTTTGTTGCGCTCACACTTTTGCCACGAATTTCTCACTGAAAAGAGTTTTGCAAGCGCGAGGGGGAAGGCGGGTCTACCTGCTTTTAGTAACCAATCAAATGAGCTTTTCGTTGACCAGTTTACTCTGACCTCATTGGTTTAATAACGTGACAGACAGCTTGTTCTTCATATGGCTCAGCGTCGTTCCTCTGGGTATCTCTCCTCTCTTACACATTAAACTGAAATATTAATACATACACGTTCTTTTATTGTGAGTATAAAGTTGAGCTGACACCATTCATTGATATAAATCTCAATCTGGTGTTTAAATGTTTCTTCTTGTTGCTGTTCATTATTTTAATTATATTTTAATTACTTTCGATTATCATTGGCATGGTAAATGTATGGATGGATGGAACTTGCTGGTATCATTGAACTCATTCTTAAAAAACAAAATGATACAAGTTTTGTTTTAAATATCAATTTGTTTTCTAGCACGAGTTCTGTGATACCAGCAAGTTCCATCCATCCGTGCATTTACCATGCCAATGATAATCAAAGTAATTACAACATAATTAAAATAATGGACAGCAACAAGAATGAAACACTTAAACGCCAGATTGAGATTTATATCAATGAATGGTGTCAGCTCAACTTTATACTCACATTAAATGAACGTGTATGTATTAATATTTCAGTTTAATGTGTAAGAGAGGAGAGATACCCAGAGGAACGACGCTGAGCCATATGAAGAACAAGCTGTCTGTCACGTTATTAAACCAATGAGGTCAGAGTAAACTGGTCAACGAAAAGCTCATTTGATTGGTTACTAAAAGCAGGTAGACCCGTCTTCCCCTTCGCGCTTGCAAAACTCTTTTCAGTGAGAAATTCGTGGCAAAAGTGTGAGCGCAACAAAGGGAAGACGGAACAGTGTATATCGGATTATTTCTGGAAAATATATAAGCCACAAACAAAAGTCATTAACACTTTTGACGTAATTTATTTTACACATTCAGGTTGAAATACGAAATTACAGATTCACAGCACATGAATTACACGTATGCAAAGCATTAAAGTATTGCTAATTGTTTATTACGCTTTCAACTTGATTTACACCTTTACGCTTTCACAAATCTTACTTGTGCATGCAAATCATTTAGGCACAATTCTGCCTTCATATATATATATATATATATATATATATATATATATATATATATATATATATATATAATTTGCATTTTTACTCCGTTAAATCCTCTTTTCCCTATTTTCAGCTCTTTTGGGAATTCTCTCTGCATCTGTGCTAAAGGGGTTTGGCAAGCAATGAGGCAATTATAGCCTGAGAGTATGAGAAATGTGCTTGCTTTGAGTTCCTTTGCTTATGTGTGGGGGTTCTGATGAAGTCAGGCTTTCTCTGGATTTTTGGATAATTTGGCAGCATCATTTTGTTGGTCAGGAGCCGAAGGAGAAGTTGGTGTATTTCTGTCAAAACATTGTGGATAGTCAGTAACATTTATATTTGATTCAGTTACATTTATGCATTTGGCAAATGCTTTCATACAAAGCAAATTCCAGTGCATTCAAGCTATACATTTTTTTTTAATAAATAGATAAGTTCCCTGAGGAATCAAACCCATGACCTTGGTGTTGCAAGTGCCATGTTATATCTCCATTACAATTTATACAGTATCTACCTTCTGTCAATGTCTTCCTAGGAATTTGCTCTTATGGAAAGAATTTGGTACTTTTATTCACCAATGTGGCATTCAGCTGATCACAATGCATAGTCAGGACATTAATAATGTGAAAAATTACCATTACAATTTGAAATAAATGTTCAGAACTTCTTAAACTACTTCAAAGAATTCTCATCAAAAAATCCTCCATGTGCAGCAATGACAGCTTTGTAGATCCTTGGCATTCTAGCTGTCAGTTTGTCCAGATACTTAAGTGACATTTCACCCCACGCTTCCTGTTACACTTGCCATAGATGTGGCTGTCTTGTCGGGCACTTCTCACGCACTTTACAGTCTAGCTGATCCCACAAAAGCTCAATGGGATTAAGATCCATAACACTCTTTTCCAATTATCTGTTGTCCAATGTCTGTGTTTCTTTGCCCACTCTAACCTTTACTTTTTGTTTTTCTGTTTCAAAAGTGGCTTTTTCTTTGCAATTCTTCCCATAAGGCCTGCACCTCTGAGTCTTCTCTTTACTGTTGTACATGAAACTGGTGTTGAGCGGGTAGAATTCAATGAAGCTGTCAGCTGAGGACATGCGAGGTGTCTATTTCTCAAACTAGAGACTCTGATGTACTCCTCTTGTTTAGTTGTACATCTGGGCCTTCCACATCTCTTTCTGTCCTTGTTAGAGCCAGTTGTCCTTTGACTTTGAAGACTGTAGTGGACACCTTTGTATGAAATCTTCACTTTTTTGGCAATTTCAAGCATTGTATAGCCTTCATTCCTCAAAACAATGATTGACTGATGAGTTTCTAGAGAAAGCTGTTTCTTTTTTTGCCATTTTTGTCCTAATATTGACCTTAAGACATGCCAGTCTATTGCGTACTGTGGCAACTCAAAAACAAACACAAAGACAATGTTAAGCTTCATTTAACAAACCAAATAGCTTTCAGCAGTGTTTCATATAATGGCAAGTGATTTTCTAGTACCAAATTAGCAATTTAGCATGATTATACAAGGATAAGGTGTTGGAGTGATGGCTGCTGGAAATGGGGCCTGTCTAGATTTGATAAAAATTACTTTTTTCAAATTACTTTTTTTGATGGTGTTGTTTTTTACATTACTAATGTCTTGACTATACTTTGTGATCAGTTGAATGCTACTTTCATGAATTAAAGTACTAATTTCCTTCTGAAACAGCAAAATCTGTACATTATTCAAAACTTTTGGCCACCAGTGTGTGTGTGTGTGTGTATATATATATATATATATATATATATATATATATATATATATATATATATATATATATACTACCTCCATTGATGGGATAACCTGGACTTTCAGTTAATTCAGGTAGTCAGCTGACTTCATTTTATTGCCGCATAATGTTGCTGAGCCTAGACCTGACCAATTGAAGCAACCCCAGATCATAACACTGCCTCCAGAGGCTTGTACAGTGGACACTACGCATGACGGGTACATCGCTTTATGCGCTTGCCTTCTTACACTGACGTGCCCATCACTTTGGAATAAAGTAATTCTAGATTCATCAGACCAAATGACTTTTTTGCATTGCTCCACAGTCCAATATTTATGCTCCCTAGCAAACTGAAGTTGTTGTTTTTTTGTTGTTGTTGTTTTGTTTTTTCAGATTAGCCTCAGAAACAAGTGGCTTTCTTGTGGCCACACAGCTGTTTAGTCCCAATCCTGTAAATTCTTGTCGCATTGTGCGTGTAGAAATACTCTTACTTTCACTATTAAACATAGCCGTGAGTTCTACTGTCATTTTTATATACATATATATATGTAGGCCACATTAAAACTGACTTAAAAACTTTTTACCAGGCCTTCATGATTTATTTTTGGTACTTTTCAAATTCTAGACTTTTAATATCAAATTATGAAAATCCATTTTAAAAACACAAATTATTAAATTTTAAAACTATGTTATTCTAAACATAGAGTGAAATAAACACAAACCATTTAAGTATTTGTAAATTTTTCAAAAAATTACTACTGTCCCACAGCTGTGCCGTCATTTCAACTACACCAAACAATATCGCCCCATATAAAGTTTTTTCAAACATTAGTGTACTTGTTGTTAGCAAGTTAACAAATGTGGCAGTGAAGATCATGCTTGAGATGAAGTATAAGTCAAGTGATGTTTGAAGAAAACAAAGAAAAATTAAGCTAAATATCACTTGAGAGCAGAATATTTTTATTGGGCGTCATTTCCAATAAAGCTGTAATTTTGCCGAATTATTTAAAAAGGGGGAAATATTATATAACTGTCTGTATGTATGATACATAAAATGTTAGCAGAACAAGACAAGGGAGTAAGGCATTTTTTTCTAAAACATTAAAAATGTCATTTGCAACACAGAAATCTATTACACACAATACAGAACTTTATGAAAAAATGACAGACATCTCCAGTGATGCATGTACATACACTGTTGGTAGACAAATGTAAAAACAAACATATATATTTATATAGTCCTATATATAACCTATAGTCAAGGTTAACAAATGACAATTTTACAAATCAGTAAGCAGTTTTAAAAATGTACAATATCTCTCTAGCAGGAAAATGATACAGGATTTCATGTTAGACATAGCAAACCTTAAAGGAATAGTTCACCCAAAAATGAAAATGCTCTCATCATTTACTCACCCTCGTGCCTTCCCAGATGTGTATGACTTTTATTAAAATTAAGATTTTTAAAAGAATATCTCAACAATGTAGGTCCTCACAATGCAAGTGAATGGATGCCAAAATGTTGACGCTCCAAAAAGCACATAAATGCTAGTAATCCATACTCCAGTGGTTAAATAAATGTCTTCAGAACCAGTATTACATGTTTTTACATATTTTTGATAGAAATTCTTCTCCCTGCCCAGTAGGGGTTGCATGCATGAAGAATGTGAATCACCAAAAACACAAGAAGAAGAATGTGAAAGTTGAAGTGGAGATTGACTGAGCAGGGAGGAGTATTTATAGTAAAAATGGACTTAAATATTTATCTGTTTCTCACCCACACTGGAGTCATATGGATTACTTTTATGCTGACTCGTGATATTTGGAGCTTCAAAATATTGGCACCAATTCGCTTGCATTGTATGAACCAAAAGAGCTGAGATATTCTTCTAGAAATCTTCATTTGTGTTCTGCTGAAGAAAGAAAGCCATACACGTCCGGGATGGCATGAGGGTGAGTACATGATGAGAGAATTTTCATTTTTGGGTGAATTATTCCTTTAAAAGTTGGATGAGGCTGTCAGTCTCTAACATTCTACATAACATCTCTTCTTGTGTTACATGGAAGAATGAAAGTCATTTGGGTTTGGAATGACATGAGAGTAAATAAAAAATAAAAAATAAAAAAAAATAATTTGTGAAGGAACTAACTATGTTCAATAGGCATTTCATTTCAGGCTGTTTTGGATATCATGTGAACCTAAGATATAATAGGTTCGTGCCAATGCCCCACCTTTTCTTACCTGCAATAACGTTTTGTGCTATTTCTGAGCTAATTTCTGATGTACCACTGGCACACATCCCTCAGCCCAAGAATCAATAGCACAAGGCTGAGGTTCTGAGTCCTCTTGCCAATAGCGTTCACATTCTGGATCATCCCCCTCATCTCTCCCCAGGAAAAGACATTCAATCGTCTGCACCAGGTTATTCTGTGCCCACCACACTGAGAATGGTATCAACTGGTTGAGGGCAGAGAGTTTTTGTATGAGCTAAATGAATGCCTCTTAAAACTTTTTCACTGTAAACATTTTATTTTAACTGGATGAAAATAACAACACTTTTCAGAAAATAAAAAAAGTTAATATAAAGGTTAAAGGTGCTGTAAGTGATTTTATTCATGGAAAGGTACGCAAAATTTTTTCCAACTACCTGTGAGATATTACTGAAATAAATGTTGTAAGATATCTCACCTGTCTCTTTGACAGCTCTAGACACTGTAAACAGCAAGCGAAAATGTGTCCGCGGACACTGAATCTTTTAACGTGTCAATCATTTTGCATGTTCTCATAGTGTTGTAGTTGCAGCGAATTATTGAGACTTACTGCCATTTTTAAGCCATGTTGTTCATATCAGTTGTCAGCTGAGGGCTCTATTTTGCTGCTGTTGTTTTAACAACCGTTTCTGCATGATGTCAGTCTCAATAAAGCTCATTTGGTATCTTTGGAGTGCGGGGTTTTGGAAAGAGAGGGCGTGGCTAATCCAACGGCTCAGTCTCGTGGAAGTAGAACGGCTAAAATCACTTACATCACCTTAAAATAAAGAGCCAGAAATAAGCATGAGATGTCAATGGTAGCAGTCAAGCAGGGGAAGTGACTCAATTAAGCAAATCTAAGTTTGACATGTTTTCTTATAGAAATGTTAACATCCTTCCAAAAAAGTGAGTAATAAATCAAAGATTAATCTCTCATCTAAACACTCCTGTTATGTTTTGTCATAAAATGACAAAATAAGTTACTTTTTGTTCATCTGACTCCAGAAAAATTGCTTTTTTTTAGGTCATCAAAGCAACTTTTAAAATGGCCGCCGAACAGTGGTAGCACATAATCCCAAATAACTCAAGAACGAAACATTTGTTTGGCTCCAAATAAAAAGTTAAATTATACCAACAAATATGTGTATTTCCTCTGCAACAACGAATTATTCTCTTGCTTTCTGTCTTTTTTAAAAATGTAAGTGGGCTTATATGGTACATAGGCTTAATAGTGTCACTTCCCCCTATATTTCACACAACTGATAATGATTGCTCACCAAGATTTTGTATCAAAGGAAATATTACAACTTTATGCAGACTGAGATGAATGGCAAAGGAAAAGGCAAATGGGATGCCTGGCATAAACACAAGTTGAAGAAAAGGACATCTGAATCAGCGCACCTGTCTCTGTAGATACACCTGATAGCATCTGTCCATCACAACTTCCATCAGTTCTGCTATAATGTCCGCCACTATCTCCTCACCCTCCTCCTGTTTGAGCATGCTGTTCCAGGCAGATTCAGTAAGGCGGCCCGGGACAATGTCTACAGCCTCAACAGACTGGACCAGGGGCGGGGGTGGACCGGCACTAACTGGACCAGAATCAGTGCGGCTCTTTTCGGCCTGTGACTTGGCAGCTGAACGAGGCATGCTTAATTCTCTAGCAAAAATAGCATTTAAATAAAATAAAAACAAGGAGGGCACAGTCACAGTAACCCTAACCATTATATTAATGTTATATAACCATTATATTAAATAAGCATTTTTGTTTTTTGATGATGTTTTGCTTATTTGTTTGGTTTTTGAGGGGGCATCCTGACTCACTTGGTGAACACGCAATGTAACAGACTGTGCTAAAATATTATTGTAGTTCAATACAGAATAAACAAAAATAAAAATTAAGAATTAAGGTAGACCATGGCTAGTTGTCTCGAAGGGATAGTCACAAGGGCTATATCTCAGTGAATATAATATTTTGAGTCACAAATGTTTGTTTTCTCTCATAGTATGTTGGTTTCCAACACCTAGTTCAAGACTGTCTGAAATTAGGACATATTTTGTGAATTCTATCCTTCAAACTAAATTCCAACATCATCATATTTTATAACCACACTGAGATACATTCGGGCAAAGGTCACCTATATTATAAACCATGTTCAACCTGTTTGTGTTTTCATTTATTGTTTTGTATCATAATTGTTTTGCTGTTAATAAGTCTATAAAAGCCTATAGCCTTTTTAATGACAGGTTCCCATTCTGACAACTTACCTCATATAGTGTGATAACATGCCATGGTCAATGTTTGATTAATGAACTGTATCCTTTTTCCTGGGCAACAACGGAGGAAAGGACCATAGCTTTTTTTGTAGTTATATTTCACCCAAAAATGAAAATTCTCTCATCATTTACTCACCCTCATGCCATCCCAGAGGTATTTGACATTCCTTTTTCAGATCAATATTATAAATTATTGATCAGTAGGTGGAGATATACACGAAAACTGTGAATCACCAAAAACAAAGAAGAAGAATGCAAAAGTGAAAGTGGAGACTGATAGTAAAAAAGGACTTAAATGTTGATCTGTTTCTCACCCACACTTATCATATCGCTTCTGAAGATATGCATTTAACCACTGGAGTCGTATTAGTTACTTTTATGCTGCCTTTGTGTGCTTTTTGAACCTTCAAAGTTCTAAAGTTCTACAGAGCTGAAATATTCTTCTAAAAGTCTCCGTTTGTGTTCAGCAGAAGAAAGTCATACACATCTGGGATGGCATGATGGTCAGTAAATGATGAGAGAATTTAGGTGAACTAACCCTTTAAAGGAGCAATTTACTAAAGAACAACCCCACCCTGAGAAATATTCACTAGAGTGAAAATTGAGACAACACGCCCCGCTCTACCTGTATGATATGGTTATTACTTATTATTTAAGGAATAGCTTTTGTATAGCGCCCAAAGGACTTCAAAGCCTCAGTTTGAATGGACATGACGCCTCTGATGTTATAGCCACATTATAGCTTAATTATGGAATTAGGTTTGAAATCATTTTAAAAGTATTTCACCATTCAGCACCCAGCACAAGCACAATAACAGAAAAGTTGTCATTAAAATGATAACACTCACCCGTGTGACTGTTGCCTACGGTCATTTCTCTTAAAAGAGATAGATGGCGACTGTGTACATGTTGAATTTGTGTGTTGTTGACTTCGAACTATGGTTGCTAGGTAACCAGCTTCACTTACGGCTTGACGCTGTATACGCTGAAAGCATCGAAGTGAACATTCTAAATGACGCGCGGACAACACGGACCAATTAGCTGTGAGCTCGAGTAATAAAGTGGCTAGACTGCAGCACTAGCAGGCCGAGAGGGTCCTTGCTGCAGACTGTAGCGCGATGACGTAGTGGATCTAATCATCTGCGTAGCGGATTTTGGTGTCGTAGTGGATATTTTGGTTTTATGCTTTACACTGAGTACATTATTACTTAGTATTAAAGTATTACACTGAGTAACACATTTGTTTAATATAGCTTAGCTTTTAAAAATGGTCATAACCATGGATTTCGTAAATTACTTTTCCTTGTTTTTCCTCCACCCACAGAAAACATATAAATTAAGCAATATACTTTTCACTATAATGTGCTCCTCATTTTAACATCTCTGCTTTACATAAATGTCATGGGGTGAACTATCTGTATTTGTATATTAACATGTAGTGGTCAAACATACTTGGAAGTATGCAAAAGTGAAATTAAAATTAATCTGGAGTGCTTTAAAAATGGCGCGCTCAGCACACGGAACCGAATGGAGCACATCTGTTACTCTGAGCATGAGTTGTGGAGCACAGAACCGCTCTGAATACGCTGTAATAATGCTTATACACAATAACAACAGGACAGAGCATCGTGCATTGACTTTGAAGCGAACAGCTTGATTTATCTATTAATTTAATTAAATCGTCGTAGCCCTTTGCAGTTAAATAATCGCACAATGTTATTTTAATTAAATGTGCAGCCAGTATATACGTGTGTGTGTGTTAAATGAAAATGTACTGTATAATGACTGTTAAATACGCTACAGTAATAAAACCAAACATTAAAATGTGAATACGCATGCGCATTAAAACATCCACTTCACCACTAAAATCCAATACGCATGGGATTAGATCCACTATGTCATCGCGCTACAGTCTGCAGCTAGGAGCCCTTGGGCAGGCCCGGTTCTATGGGGGTGCTTAGCTCCCTCAAACAAACCTTAGAGCACCCTCAGTTGGAGAACAGGGCAAACTACTGCCCGCAGGTCGATTTATTATGAACGTTTTTTATTAGATCTTTCATTTATCTGGCTTTGGGACCTATCACGCATCCACAGACTTTTAATATGCTCAGGGTTGCCAGATAATAGATGCATGACCGCAATCAGAGATTCATATTAGAGAGGCGGATTTAGGCATGGGCGATATCTTGCGGTGGGGTGGTGGCAGGAGGCACTCACACAGACCCCACCCCACAAACCCCCACCCCCGTCAACAAGGCGCCATACAACCAAAAATATTTCGCCTTATGTCATACTTAATTTATGCAATCTGGCAACCATGCATGCGAGTGCACGCGATTTCTCTTCGAAAAAAATATTGCTCAATAGTGCAATATTATGCTCAAAGAAAAGTGTGATGCAGCCTCTCCTTGTCCATTCGTGAGGTTGCGTGTGCTGTTTAGTGCCAACAGACCTGTTCAGTGATGAACTTTAGTAAAATCCCAATAGATCTTCGCATCATCGCGAGAGAGGAAAATGTTTGTTCTTTGTGTTATTTGCAAAATGCTGAAGTCCCTCACACCTCACACCTGTATGTGAATGTTTCTCTGGCAGTAATTATTTATCAGTGTCATGCAGTCTGTTTTATTAAGTTGTGTGCTGAATGGGATGCAAAACAAACCATTGACGAGACCCACATCATGACCCATGAGCGTGAAAACAGGTTGATAATGTTTTGAGAATAAAACAACTTTGTCTACTTTGCAGCAAAAATTAAAATAATCTTTTAGAATCTATAATTTCAGAATATTTTATTTTACTATTAAACCAGACTCCTGATGAAGAGTGTTAAATTGAAAACTAAATTACCACTGCATTGAAGTATGGTAAAATAAACAATTAATAATTATACAGAGCCTTTATTCAGTTTTAATAAAACATGATAGAAAAGTAGCAGCAAAACTCCAAGCAATTGCAGAATGGTCCTATCAGTATACACTTCAGAAAACTGTAGCTGGGGCCCGAAAAAACCGTAAGGAAGGGAGACAAATTGGTGTAAGTCGAACGGTGTGGAAAATGCAGTTTTTTCACGGGACATGGGAGTTAAGGGGATCTGCCAATATCCCTTTGTTAAATCCAGTGTTGAATAAAAGCGAGCCACGCCTAACCGATCGAGCAGCTCATAAATCTGAGGCATCAGGTATGCCTCAGATTTAGACACTGACTTTTCTGTAATCCACACAGAACAGGATCGAGCCGTCACTCTTTGGAACCAACACCACCGGGCTGGCCCAGTCACTGTGGGATTCTTCTATTACCCTCATATCTAGCATGGCCTTTAATTCGTCCTGAACCACTTTTTTTTGTGTTCGGGTAATCGGTAGGGACGACTGTGTACCACTACCCCTGGGATCGTTTCGATATGATGCTCTATGAGATTCGTACGACCGGGAAGAGGAGAGAACACATCAGAGAATTCTCCTTGCAACCTGGCAACCTCTGTGACTTGTGAAGGTGAGAGGTGGTCTCCGCAAGTGACTCGATCAGGGAATTTTAAGTTCACCTCCGGTCCAAGCTCCTCCCTCTGCAGAACCACCATCACCAACGTTAAGGAGACCGCCTCTCTCCATGGTTTTAAGAGACTTAGGTGGTAAATCTGACATGCTCCGCCTTTATCCATTCGTTTAACCTCATAATCGATTTCCCCAACTCACCGTGTGACCTCAAAGGGCCCTTGCCACTTAGCAAGTAATTTAGAACTCGATATGGGGAGTAATACAAGGACTTTATCTGCCGGTGTAAATTCCCGTAGTCGAGTACCCCAATATACAGCCGGCTTTGACTTTCTTGAGCCTGGAGCAAATTCTCCTGTGTTAATTACCCCAGTGTGCGGAGTTCTGCTCTCAGGTCAAGAACGTATTGAGTTTCGTTTTTGCTGTTTGAAGGTCCTTCCTCCCAATTGTCCCATATGATGTCAAGCACGGAACGTGGTGCTCTTGGGGTGGCTGGCGGATTCACCAGCTGACATTCATGGCATGCCGCACACCATCTGCAAACATCCCTGTGAATGCTCAGCCAATAGAAATGGGCCATTAGATGGTTCAGTGTTTTTTCCTGCCCTAAATGACCTACCATCGGATTATAATCAGCCGTCTGGAATAACATTTCCCGATGCCTCTTTGGTTCTAACAATTGGGTTGTATTTTCCTTTGTCTGAGCGTCCTGTGTCACACGATACAACCGATCCTTGATAATTGAAAAATACAGATATGCGAGTGCAATGTCTGACTGGAGAAGTTGATCATCAATCACTATCACTTGACTGAAGCATGCCTAAGGGTCTCATCTCACGTCTGTTCCAGAGGGAAATCCCCTGCAGGGAATCCACAAGGGCTGGGGAAGCCGCACTTCCCTCTCCCTTACATCATCCTGGCACGGAGCTGAAGTAGATGGCCAAGGCTCCGCCTCCCCAGCCAGTGCATCACAAACCACACATCGAAACACTCTGTTACAGGACCCATCCACACAGATTTCCCTCAATAAAGCAGTAAATGCCGGCCAATTCGTACCCAAGATTAGTAGATGGGTGGGGCAGGGAATAACTGCAGCCTCTACACTATGCTTTTGTCCCCGAAATTGAATGATGGCCGTCACTATCGGGTAATTTTGAATATCCCCATGCACACACCTTACCTTCACCTGCCAGCTTGTATCCAAAACCTCGGATTGAATAAAGCCTTGGTGAATGGAGGTTTGATTACAACCTGAACTGACCAAGGCTTGATATGCATGTATGTTTATACTCACAGGTATCTGGTACGCTCCTGCACAATCGGGGGCGGCCTGTGGCTCATTAGGGACCGGGACAAATGTCTCCTCCTTCATCGTGGCGCATCGATCCTGAAAATGCCCAGGACCCCTGCAGCTCCAAAAGACTGGCCCAGATTTCACACCCACGGCAGCGGATTCACCAGCCTGTGGGGGAGAGCGGAGAGGGTTAGGGGAAGCCAGCGGGAATGGCCCACAGGACCGGGGGACCGGTTTTGGGGAAGGCATTCCCCGTTTCCAAGCGGGGAAGGGAAGGGAGAAAGAGAGAGAGAGAAACCGTCCCCTGGATACACCGCTATATGGTCCTCAGCCAACTGGATTGCCTCCTCCAGCGACGCCAGATGGTGGCACTGGACCCACTCTGCTGTCCCCTTCAGCAGCCGGGAGACGAACTGCTCCAGCACCACGATGTTGATGATGTCGTCGGCGTCACCCTCCTCCTCAGCCAGCAACCACCACCGGCATGTGTCACAGAGCTGTTGTGGCCGACCTCGCTCAGCGTTAGAGTGCGGAACCGCAGGCGATGCTGTTCCAGACTCGGCCAACCCATTGTAGGATGGCTTTCTTCAAATTGGAATACCCAAGGAGGCTGGCCACCGGAAGTTGGTGTGCTGTGAGTTGGCTTCCCCAGACAGCAACGGTAGCAGATGGACCGCCCAATGTGAGCTCAGCCACTTCAGGGCTCTGGCTGTGTGAAGGCCTCCGGCCGCGTTACATGGGGTCCTGCTGCTGCTGGGGTTACGGCTGAAGCCCCCTCCTGGGGCAGCAAGCTCTGCAACACCTGCCGGTCCTCCGCTTGGGCGGAGCACCTCGAAGCGCTTCTCCTGCTCCATCCGCAGCTCCATGAGGGCCTGGTGTTCTGCTTGGTGGATGCTGGTGAGGGACTTGAAGACTTCTTTCAGTGGCGAGGACATCATGGCAGCATATCATTCCTCCTTCCGGGGTTTCGGTACCACTGTGGCAAAAGTTCTTAACTCTCTCAAGGAGGAAGCGGGAGATGGCGAATCAAACTCAAAAGGTATTTTTACGTTTTGGCTGCTGCCTTTTTTTCTGATTAGGAAGGTGATAGGAGTCTTGGACGTTGATCCACTTCTTCCTAGCACTATCCCCTAGAAAAGTTTACATCATCTTAATAAAACATGTAGGCATGAGCTCTGTAGCCTATTACTAGCTACAAATGTGATGGTACACAAAATAAATGCTACAAACTAATAAAATACTACATATTATACAAATCATTTATCGATAATGGCATTTATTGATTTTATGGACAAATTACGCTTGCAATTGTTTTGTAAGCCATTGAACATACAGTATTTTGATGTGGTCTCATCTCGGCCCATTCTAGTTCTGAGACGCTTGAATCACACGCTCGCGTTGCGCCCATTCAAAATATTAACTCAGAAACAGATCTTATCACATTCCGTCCTCAGGACTGATTTGCGCCAATAGATCTGAAGGTTGGTACTTCATGTACCAATTACACCGCATTACAGGTGTTTTTTTTAGATTCGCGTTCAAGCAAAATGCATATCAATTTAAAGTCCTTCATTTCAGTCTGTCTGTGGCTCCCCGCACATTCATGAAATGTATCGATGCAGTGCTCGCCCCATTGAAAATGAGTGATTGGTAATTACTAGCCAATCAGAGGCACTACTGAGAGAACACAGGCACTTGCTGCATTGACATATGTAAAATCTGGTCAAAAGCACACTTTTCCCCAGCCAGTAAATCTCCTTTTTTAGGAGTTTATGCATGTGCACCTCATGAACGAGCGCATACAGACCATTCTTCTGTGTTTCAGTTAAAACAGAAAAAAACATTACCACTGAAGTAATTTCATTTTCATGTGCATCGTGGTGACTCGCCACTGTCTGGCGGCTCTAGCACCATGGACAGTACCAGCCTTCTACCAACAGGGTGTTATGCTGGGTCAAGTTTTCAGAAGGAAAGTGCTGACCACAAATGCATCCAACACAGGTTGGGGCACGGTGTGTGATGGATGCCCGACTTGGACAGGTGTGAAACGACCGTAACATGTCAACCGCCTAAAGCTTTTCATTCCAATATTGAATCACCACATTCTGATTAGTTCGGACAACATAACAGTAGTGGCGTATATATGTCGCCATGACACGCTGGCCCAAGTATGGCTGGCGAAACGCAAGTATGCATTTCTCCCGGTGCACCTCCTTCAGTCTGTCATCAGCAAAGTCTGAGTGGACATAGAAACAGTTCTGTTAATTGTGCTGAAATGTCCCAATCAGTCCTGGTTTCTGGAGATGTTAGAAATACTGGATAGGCCTCCATGGGAAATACTGTTGAAGACAGATCTTCTCTCTCAAACACAAGGCACGGTTTGGCATCTCCAGCCAGAGCTGCAAAGCCTACACGTGTGGCCTTTGAATGGAGCACAGCGGACGAGCCAGAATTGGCTTAGTCGGTTATGAGTAATAATGCTTTTGAAAACTTTATCGTTACAGTTATCGTTATAGTTATAGTTCTTGGTGTGAACGGCCCTTAACAATTTTAATTGGTAACATTTTATTAATGAAATAAAATATATTTTAATGAACACTGTAAAATGCAAAATAATAAATAAATACATTTAGAATATTTAGTAAATAGGTCTTAAAGATATAACTCCTAAACTAAGTCTATAATATGTTGTCTCATCTAATGAACTAAGAAAGTAAAAGAAAGGATTAAGATAGACTGAAGCCTCAGAGATGTAGTCTTTGCAGAGAGCGAGGAGAGAAGAGCTGAAAAGGTATATGTCCGAACATATATAAAACAAATCTGCGTGCGATTTTGATTTCTCTCAATGTTTTTGTGTAGCAGAGAAAACAACACATTCAGCCTGGGTCTCGATGGCATTCAGGGCCTAAAACTTTGTAAGCAGTATTATTTAAGACAAAACTGTTTTTATCATAACCTAAAAAAAAAAAAGATCACTTAGGTAGGTATCAAGAGTAACAAAAATAGTCACTGAAAAGAAATACTTAATATCCCTGCATACATTTGGAGTATTATCAAGTACATTGATGACATGACTGCATAGATAAATGAATATATAAAAATGGATATATGAATATTGCTTAATAGTGGATTAAAATTGATTACAAGAATAATATCATATAAGCAAAGTATAAAATAAAGAAAATCGTCTATCCACATGCATCAGATTCTTTTTTCCTATCCCAAATTAATATGCAGAGACAACTATAAGTAAGCCATTCATAGGTTACTGTAAGCACTGTCTTTCTGTGGCACTATAAAAATTGCACTGTTTGTTTCGAGGGACCCACCCCAAAACCATTACTTAACCAGTGGCATGAGTTGGGGGCGGGACTATCACTTCTTATTCAGAAAGCTGTTTTGAAAACAAATGTATTTTTGCAATTCCGTTTGGTGGCAACAGTAGCGCAGAAATTACATACTTCAGCTTTAAATTTGGGTCTGTATAATATATGGTAATAATAAAAAATATAGATATAAAAAATTATGATAATAATAATTATAATGGAACCATGGAAACAACAGCCTCACTCAGTTCTTTCAAGGATATATATCATTTTCCATAAGCATTCCAGAAACATTTCAAGAGTTCAAGAGTTTTAAGTCTTAAAACACATTTACCAGCTCTGAAATGAATCACATAAAAATATTTAATTTGAAGCTAAAAAAAGATTTTAAAATTTAAAAAGGATTTTAGAATTTAAAACAACTTAAAAGACTATGTGCTTAATTAAGTCTACTAATCGTGTAAAGAATTGCGAATGATCTTATCCAGATGTTATCAAATTTTAAAATGTTATGCGGTCTCTAAGACATCGGGGAATCAGTTGGTGGCCTATTAACCCCATTTCATAATTATTATAATCAACATTCAAGAGTACATTTGACAAAATAATTTAATAGCATAATATATCATTAATAATATATATAATGATGAATCATTTAATAATAACAATAATTTCATTTTACAAAATAAAATAATTTATTTATGAAAAGGAGCAATTAAGAATGTAGCCCACAATGAAGACTGTGTAGTGAAATTAAGAATTTATATCTTTATTACACGAGAAAAGAAGGCAGCATGGTTGTGCTAAAAGCTAATGCGTTTTTCAGACGTGTCCTTCTCTTATTTCAAACATTGGATGTCTCATTTAACGAACCCCAGTGTGTCTTAGCCCTACAAATTGTAGTTTTGGTGTATGAAAATGTGCATGTTAACGCTAGAGGTCGTCTGGTTGTTTCACTCATAGGTACCGTTCCGCCTTGTTTGCTGAACTGAAGGAGGAGTTCTGGCCTTGCATGTCAACATCAGCTTCCTGAGCTCTGCTTCAAACATAGCTGGACAAAAATGGTACGTGTACACTTATCAGACAGCATTATTTATATCAGAAAGGCCTCGTTATCTTTGAATTCATTTAAAAGCATAAGTCTAAGTAGATTTATAAAATATCCGCTTTTCGAAAAAGCTGGGGGTTTTTTTTAAGGCTGGTGGGTCACATGACAGCAGCGAGCTAGCGCAGAGTTGTTCATCTCATGTTCCCGCAATAGGGAGTCAGGATGTAAACGGTTAATCTCGCTTAAATGGATACCATCTGTTAGGATTGAAGTATATTTTTTGCCACATTAACTAATTACGTGTTTCAGTTTTGCGACGGCTAATCTGATGTGTTAATGCTGAATGATAACAGCCTGTTAGCCTCCAGTAGCTAACATGAAACTGTACTTCTACCGTCTTGATTAACGCATTGTTATTGCTTTTAGAATTATTATTATTAATGGATTTCACACAAAACATACATTGAATATAAAATCAATAATAATACCAAAAATTGGGGGTTTACCCAAAAATAGCTAATGTTTTATTTAACTGAAAACTAGTGAGATATTTGCTCTTTTAACCCTTTAAAAGTTGTATTTCAAATAGAAAAACAAACCTTGGATGCAATATTAACTTGTAATGAATGCCACAATGTGTTAATTAAATGCTCCGACCAAGCATGCCTCAATCACTCCATTGAGTTCATCAGTTGGTAAATGTTATAAAGTATTAATATTAATATAATTTTCTTGGAAAGTGCTTGACTGTAGTTGTTACACAGAATAAAGAGAATAAAATGAATTTTTCTCTATAAATACCTAAATTCAAGGAGCCAAAATTGTTTCGTTAGCTAAAATATGTGATACATTGAGTTTAGTATAGGCTAAGTACTTCTAATACATTAAAAAAATTCAGTGGTATGTTTATGTCCGTGTCATTCAGAAGCAGCTTAAAAAAGTGTGAATATTTTTTAGAATGACCATTTTTGGAAATTAAAGGGGTGTTAAATTTAAAATACATGTGTATTTTGCATTTATTTCTTACTTAAAATATTTGTCCATTTTTTTTGGTTTTAAAAAGATCCCCAGTCTACATACGTTTAATGAGGCAGAGGCAGAAGACAAAGCATTAACCTACTTTTGTGTCGTCTTCAGCATATTTTTGAAAATAATTATGAATTGTAGCTGGAAGTTGACCGATATATCAGCTTTACTGATTAATCTGTACCGATAGTTTCTTTTTGAAACTATCGTTATTGGCAAAAATCAACGCTGATAGTAGCATTATTTTTCTTCTCATTATATTTATTCTGTGTTCTTCTGTTGCCAAACCCTTTATTTGCTGAATATATAGGCCACGAAAAGCTTAATTTGGTGAATATCTACGTAAAGAGCATTGTAAGGGAGCCAAGACTCTGTTACCATCACTGTTTATGGACTAATTTATGATTATTAATGCGAAATGTTATTTAAAAAAAGACACCTGTTACAATTGACAGGCGATCGCTGATGATCTACTATTGATCAGTGATGATCTACTGTGTTTTAATTACTACTCTACAGTATTTATTAGCCCATTTGTTTACTTTATTATGATTCTATTTTAATACATTATAGATGATTGTAATAGTGTATGTTTTGTTTCCCTTGTGTGTGATTTTTATATTTATTTTTTTCTTCCCCAAACCACTTGAGCGCAAACCATGCCCGCAGTCATGACTAAACACTCAGGAACGTTTTCATTGGTCATTTCAATCATGCAGTCACTTGTGATTAGTTCAGACTCCAGAAAGATTGTGAATGGATCCGATGCCGACCAGCGGTAAGATAAGCCTGCTGGTAGTTTTCAATAAGGCTGTGGTTTGCACTCAAGTGGTTTGGGGGAAAAAATCACACTGTGTTTGTGTGAGCTGGAAGCATAGACATTTCAAATTAAGAGTCCCCAGTCCATTTCAGGCTTGTTTATAATTAAAAGTCCCATGTTATGCAGCAGATCTGAACTTTTTCTGGTTTTATTGGGATTTTAATTGATATAATTTGATTTTGGTTGCACAACAAACATGCATTTGGGATTTTACTCATTTGCAGCCTCTTTGTCTTTACCCGTCACAGTGAGGAAAGATCAAGATTTTTATTTTACCTTCAATAAATCGATTTTAAAAACTATTTGCGAATATTTGGTTATCTGCCCTTTCCACCACCTTAGTAATCGGTATCGGCAAAATCCACTATCGGTCGACCTCTAATTGTAACAAAGTAATCAGAGCAAATATTTTTACCTACTGTAAAGTGGTCCATCTTAAGTAAAACATTGAAATGCTTTTAGATTTTCAGCCATGATTAAAGTGAAACTATGTTCTGATGGGATTCCTCAGCAGCATACAGTTGCTTCACCCTAAGCTTCACACTAACTGTTTGCTGCAAGTGTTATCCATTTATCAACCTCAATCACCTAACATTTAAACTAACATTTGAGTTTTCCATTTGATATTATTTATCCACTTTATTGTTTCAGTTTCCTTCTGTCTCACACCATCTTTCATCTTTTTTTTTTCCCTTTGTTGTGATCATGCTTCCAAACACCCCATCCACCTTACCTTTCCTCACCCACTGTTCCCCATCCTGTCTCCAATCGACCACTGCATTATATTCAGGCTGGTCACAGAGTAAGTGCCCTACCCAGACCTCTCATGCTTGTGGCTTTCTGAATTTTAGAATAGTGCTGCTGCTTCCGGGCTGCTTGATCTAGCATGATTCCTCTTACCACACTATTGTGCATTTTGTTTAAACTCTTTTGCAAGGAAGCCTTACAATAGTTTAATTTCTCTCTGATCATAAAATAGCAATGACTAATCATCAAGTATTAGCTTGCAGCTTGAGAATAAAGTATTACTTACCTACCTGACTACACCATCATAATCATCATGCCATTTTAACAATATATCATATTTCTAAGCATTGCTGCAACATATATTGTGTTTTGTATATTTGATGAAAAAAATGTTATGCATATTTTAGACACAGTCAAATTATAGTATTAGTGAGGCTGCTCCAAACATAGTGATCACATGGAAAAATCGGCTATGTTCGGAATGGAATACTAGTGTGCTGCATACTGCGCAGGATACACTGAAAACTGCCTAATGTGTGTGTATGTGTGTGTGTGTGTGTTTTAATAGTATACTTTATGCAACAACAACCGTTTTAAACAGTAGTTAGCTCCATTTGTCTCATGACCATGCAAAATGTTGCATTCCGCTGTACAGGACTGGGTAAAATATTGATCTTCCAAAGCATCAAAATCTTCATTTGAATGATCTTGATATCCATTCTTAAATCCCAAGATTGATCTTTTACTAAATGCACAACTCTCTACAATGCAAGTAAATCATTCTCATTATGGCTGCAACTAACGATTATTTTGATAATCGATTAATCTAACGATTATTAGACTATTTGGCGATTATTGCAACGATTAATCATTAGCTCTTAACTGATTATTCAGCTTGTGCCCTGACTTAAAATGTTGTATTAAACGTGCTTACTAACAATAAAGAGGACAAAATCATCTTTTAAAAATACCTCTAAATGACATTCACTGAATCAAATGAAAAAAAAAAAACTTTTTATTAAGTTTAATTCAGTAAAGAAATTCACTGTAAAAAATCCTATTATCAAGTGTTTTTGTCTTGTTTTCCATTTTAAAATTGTCTAAAAATCCTTAAAACAAGATACAGTTACTTGAGAAGCAACATAAGATATTTAGACTTGTTTTAAGAGCTTAAATATAAGTCTATTTTGTATATAAATGTATTTTGGTTATACTTCTGCAAGTGCAGTACTGCACTTGCAGAAGTATAACCAAGTGGAAAAAATACGCTTATATACAAAATAGACTTATATTTAAGATACTTTCTCTTAAAACAGGTCTAAATATGCTTCTCAGGTGAATGCATCTTTTTAAAAGGATTTTTAGATATTTAAAAATATTTGTATTTTTAATATTATATTCAACATTCTCAGATAACAATTTTTTCTTCTGCATTATAGCTCCTAAAGTAAATGTATGTTGTTTTAAAGGAGTTTTAGATAGTTTGTTGCAGTGTATAATGGTGGCGAAGACTACGCTCTCTCACCTTTCTATTCACTTCAATCCATCTTTAACTCACAAAAAAACAAACTCTCTCTTATTAATCAAACTGCGTATTGCCAATTTTCTTCACGATAAGAAATGCACAGTGACACATGTATTATGATTCAATAAGTTGCGAGCCATCACGTTATAATCTAGCTGCAGCAAGCGCGTGCTCGAAGGGTGAGTGTCCCTGTGACAGAGTGTGCCTCCCTCAACCAGGTGAAGTTTCAATCTCTCCCCCTTAGATCGGGACATTTGCACAGCTCATAGAAGAGGTGCTGACCGCACAGAGAAATGCCAGTTTCGGAGTTTGTAGTTATTTACATGATCTGCTTCCGTATTGTTTTAACTTTAATAAAGCTATAACGCATGAAATATAACTGCATTAAAGATGTAACGCTGGGGTGTTTACTTTAAAAACGCTCAACACGCAAGTTTTGCTCAGCGGAGCAGTAGCTCTGCTTATTCCATAACGAGAGTGCTTCTGTATTTACTTATTTTGCATTTTTGCATTATAATTCCCTCATACTTTGCGATGTACGTCACCTGAAGCTGTTTGGAAAGTTTGGAGTGCATCTGGACTGTGAGCTGTGTAATTCTTCTCAGTCAGGCGCGAACTGCAGTGCTGATCTCTCGCGTCATCATTAGAGTTTCATATGATCTCATGTTACGTTAAATGAGATCAAACGGCTATTCGACAACTACAATTTTTGTAGACAGTTTTTTACTGTCGACATTGTCGATAACGTCGACTAATCGTTTCAGCCCTAATTCTCTTATGAGACCAAATTTTGCGCTATGCGACAAAAAATGTCTGTGATTAGCCACTAGCTGGAAAATGTTCAGGTTTCTCTCACCAGATTGAGTAGTATATTGGCTAAGACGTTCAGCATCTTTTTGCTGCTTTGTTGAGCGTAAAAGTTTGATTTGACTCGTTCCATGTGATGTGTGTCCAAAGATGTGATCCATGCAAACATTTTGTCAATGAATAATGTCTCCAGAAAATATCCTTTCTGTTCTTTATAGTCAGTTGTTGATCAAAAACAAAACATAAACATTTATTTCTTATCAGGTATAGCACAGATGAGGTAAAAAAGCCATTCAAGGACGCTCTCGTTAATATGCTCTCATTTACAGATGCTTTTTTACAGAACTGCCAGTTTTCTTAAAGAAACAGTACCGATTTTTAGCACGTGTTCTACAAATCAATGTAAAAACTTGTAAATAGTTTAAGTTATGCATTAAACAATAAACATGTTACAAAATATAACATATGCAATGTAATATCATAATTATTGATGGAACACATGGATTATACACATTTAAAAAGCTAAAATGTTACCAAAATAACAAAAAACAAATAAATTACAATTTGTAAAATTTTATATTTTGTAATGTATCTAGTTAGAAGGTCCCCTGTAAAATTAACAGCATTAGCTGGGAGAATTTCTTTGATATATATAAGCAAAATGGACATTATAAATTAAATGAAATATGAAATATACCCATATGAATCAATATCATATCGAGAGCTTCTGAATCCAAATCAAATCTGGAAATCTTTATAAATACCCCGCCCAAGTTTGTTGAACTCTTGAGAATTCGTATGATGAGAAAACATGAGAACAATCGAAGATCTAAACGTCACACACTGACCTCTTGGCTCAATACAAAGAAAACATATTTCAAAATTGTGTGTTTTATTGTTGCAGGAAAGTGACTAGATGGCATATTTTAACATTTTAAATATAATTGGCTATTATTTGCTAATTGTGATTTATTATTTATTAAAACCAGTTTTTTTATTTATTAAAACCCTCAAGCGTGTCCATTGCGTTATCCGAAATAATTTTGCAGACTCAAAGTCTAGTGTGACTGCGGCTTAATTTTAAAAAGGCTGTCCATTTATCATCTTGTAGGTAAAAACAGGTACAGTTTTCATTTGCATAAAAACTGTTTGCATTTTAATTGAATTTTGTGTAATGTCTTAACTTTTGGCATCTGATAAAAATAATAAAATAATGAGTTAAGGAAGAGATAATAAAGATATCACTTTCAGGTAATTTGTCACTGAAAATTAAAGATCAAGTTGAGCGCAGTGCATTGTGGAAAACATTATTCTATGCAGTGTTCTTTGTTGTGTACTGCACTTTTTAGCAGTATAAATCTAAAAATAATAGGTCCTCAGGTTATTTCATGCATACAGAAAATGTACAAACTGTGCACAGTAGACATGCTGTGTATTGCAGAAATAGTTGTAGTATGCTACTCCGAACATAGCCAAGGTTATTTAGAATGTTATGATAGAATCCATTGTTGTTTCTTTTGATTTGTTGATTCTTTAGAGTGTGCGGTATTATGTTTTCACATATCTCTAATGCCACAAATCTATTTCTACATAACTTTGTTTTATGTATGTGAGTGACTTTTATTGAATGTGAGTGGTCTGATCTCATCCTATGTTTAGGTTTACAGAGTTAGCTAACATTCTTAGAAGCTCTTTTGCTTAGCTGAAAAATGTAGGCTTTAATCTAATTGCTGTCTGGTGAAAACCTCATCCCATTTTTACTTAATGTTAAAAACTTCCATATAGACTACAAAGGCAAAACAGTCTTTCCCATATATATATATATATATATATATATATATATATATATATATATATATAGCTTTTTTGGATAAAGATTTTATTCAGACAGCAATCCATTGCTTGTGACTCTCCCTTTTTCTTTACTCTTAGTGTCCAGCAGCAGTTAAACATCAAGGTTTGTACACTAATGAGTTTAATTTTGCCAATAGCTGGTCCTTGTGTTAGGTGACCTGCACATTCCCCATCGATGCAACACCCTACCTGCCAAATTCAAGAAGTTACTGGTGCCTGGCAAGATTCAGCACATCCTCTGCACAGGAAACCTCTGTACAAAGGAGAGCTATGACTACCTGAAAACATTAGCTGGAGACGTGCACATTGTCAGAGGAGACTTTGATGAGGTTGAGTTTTATTTCCATTTCTCATTTAAAGGTTTAGTTCATCCAAAAATTTAAATTCTGTCAACATTTACTCACCCTCATGTTGTTCCAAACCTTCATGACTTTCTTTCATGGAACACAAAAGGAGACGGGTGAACCATTTTTGGGTGAATCATCCATTTAATGTATCAGTTTATCATAGACTCTTATGTACTGGTTTAACCACCCATATTGCTTGTTTCTCTTGTTTTTAAATGATAGAACTTGAATTACCCAGAGCAGAAGGTGGTGACAGTGGGGCAGTTTAAGATCGGTCTGATCCATGGCCACCAGGTGATCCCCTGGGGTGACATGGCCAGCTTGGGACTGCTTCAAAGGCAGCTGGACGTGGATATCCTGATCTCTGGACACACGCACAAATTTGAGGCTTTTGAGAATGAGAACAAATTTTATATTAACCCTGGTTCAGCCACAGGGGCCTATAGTGCATTGGAAAGGTATAACATTTACTTCCATCTCTTTCACATCTTGTGTAACGTAGAAGGTATACAGGGATTAGAAACTAAATGTTTGTCATTTTTATTCGTTCTGAGCAAAAATGATATTTTTACATTCCAGCTTCGGGGGTCCATGAACTCTTTTCAAAATGGTTACCAGTTAGAATGTTTTTTTTTTTTTTTTATGATTAAAGGAGTATTTTGTACAAGTTAAGATCAACAGCATTTGTGGCATAATGTTGATTACGAAAAAACATTTAATCGTCCCTCCTTTTCTTAAAAAAAAATAAATAAAAAATGACAGTGAGGCACTTACAATGGAAGTGAATGGGTCAATTTTTTGGAGGGTTTAAAGGCAAAATTGTGAAGCTTATAATTTCATAAAAGCACCTACATTCCTTCTGTTAAAACTCATGTATTATTTAAGCTGTAAAGTTGTTTAAATTGTAATTTTTACAGTCATTTTAGATTTTGTTCTCATTTTCGATTACGTTCTGCAAAACAAATCTTGCTCATTTTCAGTTTTTAATCCCTGGTTAAATGCAATGATACAGTTGAAGTGATTAAAACTCATTTTTTAACCACTCCGCAGATTTAATATCAGCAAACTATCGTTTTTGCAAGTCATTTAGGACATCTTCTTTGTGCATGACACAAGTAATTTTTCCAAAAATTGTTTACAGACAGATTGTTTCACCTTTAATTGACTATCACAATTCCAGTGGGTCAGAAGTTTACATACACTAAGTTAACTGTGCCTTTAAGCAGCTTGGAACATTTCAGAAAATGATGTCAATCCTTTAGGCAATTAACCAGTTAGCTTCTGATAGGAGGTGCACTGAATTGGAGGTGTACCTGTGGATGTATTTTAAGGCCTACCTTCAAACTCAGTACCTCTTTGCTTGACATCATGGGAAAATCAAAAGAAATCAGCCAAGACCTCAGAAATTTGTTTTTGGACCTCCACAAGTCTGGTTCATTCTTGGGAGCAATTTCCAAATGCCTGAAGGTACCACGTTTATCTGTACAAGTAATAGTACGCAAGTATAAACACCATGGGACCACGCAGCCATCATACCGTTCAGGAAGGAGATGCGTTCTGTCTCCCAGAGATGAACGTAGTTTGGTGCGAAAAGTGCAACTCAATCCCAGAACAACAGCAAAGGACCTTGTGAAGATGCTGGAGAAAACAGGTAGACAAGTATCTATATCGACAGTCCTGTATCCACAGACAAACGAGCCCTTTATCGACATAACCTGAAAGGCTGTTCAGCAAGGAAGAAGGCACTGCTCCAAAACCGCCATAAAAAAGCCAGACTACAGTTTTCACATGGGGACAAAGATCTTACTTTTGGAGAAATGTCCTCTGGTCTAATGAAACAAGAATTGAACTTTTTGGCCATAATGACAATCATTATGTTTTGAGGAAAAAGGGTGAGGCTTGCAAGCTGAAGATCACCATCCCAACCGTGAAGCATAGTGGTGGCAGCATGATGTTGTGGGGGTGCTTTGCTGCAGGAGGGACTGGTGCACTTCATAAAATAGATGGCATCATGAGGAAGGAAAATTATGTGGATATATTGAAGCAAAATCACAAGACATCAGCCAGGAAGTTAAAGCTTTGTCACAAATGGGTATTGGATTGGCCATCACAAAGACCTCAATCTGAAGACCCTGACCTCAATCTGATAGAAAATTTGTGGGCAGAACTGAAAAGGCGTGTGCAAGCAAGGAGGCCTACAAACCTAACTCAGTTACACCAGTTCTGTCTGGAGGAATGGGCCAAAATTCCAGCAACTTATTGCAAGAAGCTTGTAGAAGGCTACCCAAAACGTTTGATCCAATTAAACAATTTAAAGACAATGCTACCAAATACTAACAAAGTGTATGTAAACTTCTGACCCACTGGGAATGTGATGAAAGGGATTAAAAGTTGAAATAAATAATTCTCTCTACTATTATTCTGACATTTCACATTCTAAAAATAGTGATCCTAACTGACCTAAGACAGGGAATGTTTTCTATGATTAAATGTCAGTAATTGTGAAATACTAAATGTAAATGTATTTGGCTAAGATGTATGTA
Organism: Myxocyprinus asiaticus; assembly: GCF_019703515.2. Classification (NCBI taxonomy): domain Eukaryota; kingdom Metazoa; phylum Chordata; class Actinopteri; order Cypriniformes; family Catostomidae; genus Myxocyprinus; species Myxocyprinus asiaticus. The sequence goes on from NC_059381.1 coordinate 13,407,770, forward strand.
AACTTCTGACTTACACTTGTATATAGTACTGTTAATGTACTCAACATTTATTATTAAATTGTCTCTTCACAGCAACATTACACCATCGTTTGTTTTGATGGACATTCAAGCCTCCACAGTTGTAACGTATGTCTACCAGCTCATTGGAGACGACGTCAAAGTCGAGAGAATCGAATACAAGAAGTCTTAAAACCGTTGATGGTGTCGGCTCCCTTCTTTCAGGATGTTAATCTTGTCATTCCCTCTCACATGAAGATCACCATCATACAAATGCTGTATCATAACTTTAGGCTATTTTAATGTAATATATTGTTTATATGTCATCAGAATGTCATTGTTTCTTTGAGTTTGTGGATTCAGCAGATGGTCATTGAGAATGCAATAATGTTGTATTATTTGCAAAATGTCTGCGAGAAATAGTCTGTTAATATGTTGTGTGCCCTAATTAATTTTTCAAGGCCATAAGACGTTTGAAATCATGTTTCATACAATAAAACACCACTTCACATGAAAAATGTAATCTTTTATTTTATTTTTTAAAGAGACTGTACCACACTTAACACATTTGGCATTAAAATGTATGGATCAGCCTTTCACTTAGAACTGCATCATTATTCTTAGGTATGTGTGAATTTTTATGCATGCATTTTCATTAATTACTAAAGCATATATCAAACGTGTTTTAGGTAGGGAATAGGAAGTCCTCATCCTCTTCCGAATCATTGAAAGACAGGCTGCACATTTGTCCAGAGAGATAAGAATCCATGTCAGTCACCTCCCATTCCAAGTCAACATCCGATAGGCGTGATCCTGAACATTTCAGTTCATTTTGGAGAATGTTAAATACAGCTGTTTGCTTTAAACTGGCTTAAAACAGGAATTAGAAACCTGAAGTGTTCATAATATCAGGATCATTAAGAAAGATACCTAAGCACATTTGCAATGGTCTGTAATGCTGCATACTTACCATGTAAAGAGGCATGTTTCGCAAAAGTAGTCTTACTTTTCATTCTTCTTGCTCTTGATTGTACTGTAATCGATTTTTGCAATCTTGAAGACACTCTATGTCGTAAATATTAGGGTCACAATTCATTATTTTCACAATTACTCGCATATTGTACAATATTTTTACCCTGTGTTCATTTTCCCACCTTTGATGATCTATGATTTTAGGGAAAGTTGTTTTCTTGACTTTTTCTGCAGTCAAATATCTCTTTCCACTTTCTTTTGTCTTGCTAGTTGTAGTTTGAGGGTTTGTGATGTATTCCACTTCTGGGGTGTATATTGACTTCTGCTGTTTCACATTTACTTTCAAGTCTGTCATACATTAAATATTTCATTATAATAAATTGGATTACTAACAGAAAAAAAAAAAATGTTGTTTACCTGTCCTGATACACCGGTGTAATACATTCATATAATGTTGGCATATTAGCTGCCGCATTTGATCCGTGCTGTAGGCCTCTGCAATACTGTACAGAAACCGCTTTTGTCCTGGTGTCAAGCCTGGATGCTGAAACCAAGAGTTTATTTGTTACCTGTTTTTCAGTGTGTATCTTACCATATTTTAGTAACAGATACAAATCATTGTAAATGTGACATATAATCATTGCAAACAATGGGGTTCAAAAGTCTGAGACGTTAGTGAAAGTGCTTCTATTTTTTTATTTATTTTTTTACATTTTTACACATTTTACATTACATATTATATTATCAGCTACACTGAAAACCCTAATAAGTTAATTGCACTCATTTGAGTAATTTGTTCCCTCACTTCCATTGAGTAGCCTAATGGGGTCTCCCAAAACTTGAGTATTTAAGTTCAATTAACTTTGTTTTCAAGTAGAGTGAACTTAACTATTTAAGTTGAGTTAACTACATGCAAGTAGACTCAGATTTGAATTAAAATATTGTTGTTTCTACTGTTGTACATTTTAATTGAATTGATTCAATTTTAGATCAAACAACAGCACAGCTCAAAGATGATAACTGATTCTAGGTCAGTTATTAAATAATTCTTTACAGAAATGCATATATGCACTTCAGTTGCACATGCACAAAGAGAACTTGAGATAGTGTGACCAGGGTCCAACTTGACCAGAGAGACACAGATCACCCTAATGGTGACATTACACCAAACATCTATTTGCAACAAAGCATAAATAATACAACAAAAGAGCTAAAACATCTATGAATTCTTAATAACAAGTGTTTAAATTCCCCAATCTGTTCCCTCTGACCAAGGAAACATAATTCAAGCAGCAAGGGATTGTGGGTATTCCCCGTAGCCTCAATTTTGTACTCAATAGTTTGAGTTATTAACACTTCAAATCTTAAGTCTATGGATTTTTAAGAAAAATAAGTTCAATGAACTTAAATATTTGAGTTATGACTCCAAAACTTTACATTTCAAGTAATAATTAAGACAACTTGATTTTTACAGTAATGTCAACTTTAGGGTTTACAGTGTAACAATTTAAATGGAGAGCTGAACTCAACAAGTTTGTGCAAAACCTGATTATCTATGTTACCCCAGCATGATTTGAAAATGTTCCAAAGTGCTTCAATAAAAGAAAATCTGTTTTAAAAAATGATCATTCGATTAGTGTCCCAGAAATCGTGCATAATCTTACATATTAATTTTATGTCATAAAGTAACTAACTTTATTTAAAAATTTTAAAGTGGTCTCAGACTTTTGGACCCCACAGTATATTTTCATGAAATACCTGTAAAAATGGAGCAGCAGTCATGGTCTTCGGGATCTGAATAGTTTTCATGTCACGATTCTGTTCTGCCACTTTAACAGGTACTGCTCTCTGCATTCCATGTCCAAATTTTGGGTTTGTTTTATCTACATAAAGAGATAAGCAAAATACTCATTTGAATATTCAGTTACATTTTACACTGAGTGTCCTTAATTGTTATACAGTAATAGCATAATAACATAACTACCAGATAGTGGTTTACTACATGATATACATGACAGTTTAGTTGTAATTATTGGCTATGCATAGTGAATACTCCACAATGGAACAGCATGATGTTACGCTGTAGTTACACATCCATGAATTAAATATTGTAGCCTATAGTTCAAATGCTGAGATTGTGTTAGAGTCATTTGTCATTGCTTTCTTGGGAACGTCTGTTTGGTCTTGGATTTAACTCAATGGGGTCAGAGACTCTGGTTACTCTGTCCAAATTATTCAGGTGTAACGTTTCTGTAATTTCCGCAGATAAAGCTTGCTACTGTAGCCGTATGGAAAAAAACCTGTCAGGTTGCTGACGAGATAAAATGGTTGTGTCCTTAGTTCAAATATACTGCACAATTCTAGTGCAAATGGATAAAAACAACAGGTTGATGATGTACAGTTAGTGACCAATTCTGACTGAAGACTGTGCTTATAATTAGGATGCAAAATAAGTGCTATATAAATGCGGTATTTTAGGGCAGTAAAAAAATAAATAATACAAGTTATTTAAAAGTGTAATTTATACTGGATTAAACATGATTTAAAGCATATGAGTCTGTTTGCTCATTAACACTGAAGCATAATGCTGGCTACATTAAATTTGCATATAGGGAAAAAGAGATTAAAGGGATAGTTCACCCAAAAATTACAATTCTCTCATCATTTACTCGCCCTCATGCCATCCCAGATGTGTATTACTTTATTTCTTCTGCAGAACACAAACGAAGATTTTTAAAAGAATGTATCAGCTCTGTAGGTCCATACAATGCAAGTGAATGGTGGCCAGAACCTTGACGGTTTAAAAAGCATATAAAGCGAGCATTAAATTAATCCATTTGACACCATATGGACACTGACGTGCACAGAACGGGGGCTACAGGTCTGCAAGCCCCTGCCCCTTTCGTTCACAAATCTAAAGGTGCCCTTCACAAATGTAAGGTGCCCTTTTAAGCGGAGGTGCCTTTAAGAGCGCGAAGATTTAAGTGGAGGTGTCTATACAACAGCACAACCCCCCCTCCTAACTCTGTCCATGTCATTTTGCCCCTGCCCCTGCTAAGGTCTGTGCACGTCACCTATGGATCACTTTCATGCTACATTTATGTGCTTTTTGGACCTTCAAAGTTCTGGCCACCATTCACTTGCATTGTATGGACCAACAGAGCTGAGATATTCTTTTAAAGATCGTCATTTGTGTTCAGCTGAAGAAAAGCTGAAATTAACACATTATTAATGCAAAAAAAGACAAATTAACACATTATTAATGCAAATTAACGCATCATCTCATTTAAGTATGTACTGCAAGGGAAACAGTAAACAACTGTTTAATTTAAGTATTTTATTAGCTAATAGTGCAGAGGCAGCAAACAGACTCCTAATCTGATTAATTAATTAATTAATTAATTAATTATGGGACAAACTTACCACCATCCACATGGTTGAGCCCAGAAGACCTGTTCAGACCACATTATCATATATGGATCATTAAACTTACAAGAAAACTTGGAAAACAACACCGTAAAATATGTTATACCAGTCATCTTATCATTTTAATCTTACCTTGATGGCAAAAAAGACGTTTTATGGTACAGACCACTTTTGTCGCTGTTGTTCTCAAGGAATTTCACATGTTTCTTCATGTTGAAGTGTCACCTGAACTGTGAGTCCTGTAGAATATTTACAAGACGAACTGTTAACCCATCCGACGATGCGTTTGCGTGCGTTTTTCTGGTCTTTCGACCTTACCGGGCTTCCGTAGGTGACTGAAAACAGCATGGCGGCTGTGCGTATTAGTGTCGGTATTGAAACACGAACACATTTCGCAAACAAATAAGCTTTTCTTTGTGAAATAAGTGAAAACAACATTACATATCGCGCTGTTTGCGTTGGAGAAGTGACAATGCCTCGCTACGCACAGCTGGTGATGGGTCCTGCCGGAAGTGGAAAGGTAAATTTAGTACCAGGATAAATTGGACTAACATTAACTAGATAATCCATAGTAATGCTGCTGTTCTGCATTATTTGATTTAGTGTACGCTTATCTATTTTGAAGTGCTAAACATTAAACCCAAAGCTGTTCTGTGTTATGATTAATTGTTGCGGTTTTTATTATTATTATTATTATTATTATTATTATTATTATTTTCTTATTGAAATCCTTGGTTAATTTCACTTTTCATAGAGTACTTACTGTTCCACCATGGTAGAGCATTGCCAGGCCCTCAACCGCTCTGTACAGGTGGTGAATCTGGATCCAGCAGCAGAACATTTTGAGTATCCTGTCATGGCAGGTGAGTTGTGGATAGATACACACACTAGAGAGAGAGAGAATATGGTATAGGTACAGCATGAACATACAGCACTATATCATATTTGATCTGTCAGCAACACTACATATAAGCCATTGGGGAATTATGCAGCTGACTTTAACAATAAATATATATATATTAAAGGGATAGTTCACCCACAAATGAAAATTCCCTCATCATTCACTCACCTTCATGCCATCCCAGATTTGGATGACTTTTTCTCTTTTGCTGAACACAAATGAAGATTCTTAGAAGCATATCTCAGCTCTGTAGATCCATACAATGCAAGTAAACGGTGACCAGATCTCCAAAAGCATATAAAGGTTGCATAAAAGTACTCCAGTGGTTAAATCCATGTCTTCTGAAGTCATATGATAGATGTGGGTGAGAAACATCAATATTTAAGTCATTTTTTAATATCAATCTCCACTTTCACTTTCACATTCTTCTTTTGTTTTTGGTGATTCACTATTAAAATATTGATCTGGTTCTCAAACACACCTAACTTATCACTTCTGAAGACATGGATTTAACCACTGGAATTGTATGGATCACTTTTATGCTGCCTTTATGTGCTTTTTGGACCTTCAAAATTTTGGTACCCATTCACTTACATTGTGAGAACCTACAGAGCTGAAATATTCTTCTAAAAATCTTCGTTTGAGTTCAGCAGAAGAAAGTCATACATATCTGGGATGGCATGAGGGTGAGTAAATTATAAGATTATTTTCTTTTTTGGGTGAACTATTCCTTTAAATAAATCACAACTATCAAATATTTTGGATTCTTCATAGTAGCAACCCTTCGGCCCTTTGCCATTGATAATAGCTTTGTACACTACTGGTATTTTCTTAACCAACTTCGTGGTTATTCAAACAAGAATATTGTTGATTGATGTTTTAATTTTCTTAAGTAACTAAATGTCCTAAATATGCCCCTGGAAGCAATTAGCAAAATATGAAAAATTTAAGAAATAAAATTAAACACGACCAGTACTCTAGTAATAATTTTGAGTATTGAAGAAGACAAAATGTACAAAATTCTCTAGAGTGGTAATGTACATAAATCAAGCCACTCCCTTATTTAAGACTTTAAAATGATAATTTTTAAAAATGCAGATATTCGAGAACTGATCCAGGTGGATGACGTAATGGAGGATGACTCCCTGCGATTTGGCCCTAATGGAGGTCTGGTCTTTTGTATGGAGTACTTTGCCAACAACTTTGACTGGTTGGAAGAGTGTCTTGGTCATGTAGAGGATGATTATATACTCTTTGATTGCCCTGGTAAGATGCTATACATGCATATAATCAAAAGAACAAGTATGCATGGTATTGCTGAATGTAATCAGTTAAGGATTGTTATTGATCAGGATTGGCATGCCTTTATTGCAGAATTATGAAGAGCACTGCGTTATTTGATTTCAGGTCAAATTGAGTTGTATACTCATCTGCCTGTTATGAAGCAGCTTGTGGAGCAGCTACAGCAGTGGGAATTCCGTGTGTGTGGGATCTTCTTGGTGGACTCGCAATTCATGGTGGAGACCTTCAAGGTAAAATTAATATATTCGGGAAGCTGTTTGTCACAAGGCAATGACAAATAATTTCAAAAACAACAGTCTCATTGTTTTATAAACTTAATGTAACTTATGTTTTAAGATTTTTTTTTAAATTGGAACAGTTTCAGCAAGTTTGAATTGTATCTTTAAACACTGTTTTGATTCATTATTGAAGTTTGAAAAATTCTAAATATGATATCTGATCAAATTCATTATCTAGTTTATCTCTGGAGTTATGGCAGCCTTGAGCGCTATGGTGATGCTAGAAATCCCCCAAGTCAACATAATGACCAAAATGGATCTACTTAGTCCAAAGGCTAAAAAGGAAATAGAGAAGTATGTTTCTGAGACTTAAATAGGACCATTTTAAAATTCACTTCAAAATGTTAAGTCTAGCTACAAACAACCTGTTTATTTAGATGCGACTGTGTTTATTGTTTACAGGTATCTAGACCCGGATATGTACTCTATGATGGAGGACAACTCTGTAGCTTTGAGAAGCAAGAAATTCAGCAAATTAACCAAGGCCATATGTGGTTTGGTAAGATGGCCAATACAAAGATCAGGCACTGAAAAATACTGTTGTTCTTAATAGGTAATGTTGATTAGCCATCATAATCGACAAACCCTATTAGACACAAAAATCATGAACACAAATCCATGAGTAATGTGATATTGCACCGGTTAACACCTGGTTTTAAGATGCGTTTTGGGTGATCTGATCACAAGTAATCAGCGCTAAATAAATACAGGTGTAAACGGGGTCTAAAACGATCAAATCACATAAACCACATACGAAAGTATTCAAAAACACATGTGACCACATCACATTGGAGGTGTAAACGTTAATCCATCCTGAATGCGTCCCAGACAGCAGCGAAGCACCACCTCTCACCTGTCAATCAACCGCTGCACTAAAAAAAAGTGTAAAGAGTGAAAAATATTAAAAAAGCAAATACATTTGCAAGCACGAGAACTTCATGGATCTTCTTCAGTGTGTCTAATATTAACATGCAGTAACACAGATGAGAAGCACACACATCTGAAGCTCATCTAACAGGTACTTCACTAAAGTTACAGAATTCTGCTCGAAATGTTGCATTTGTGCTTGGATTAAATGTCAACTGCATCTGAGAGAAACATCGCGCAGGTTTCTTGCACTTTCTTTGTCTTGCAACTTTTTTTGCGGTTTATTATCATCAGGAAGTAGCACACTGACATAGTGATTGATGTATGTCGTCATGAAATCAGAGATTCTCCCCTCAAAATGCTAACACAAGTGCACACAGGAGACACATTTAAGCGACCGGGTGTAAACAGCCATGTGTTGAAGTCCCCAGATATACTTTATTAGGCAGGCATATGTGGTATCATTTGAAAGTTTAGAATCTAAAGTTTTCACAGAACACCATCACTTCTGCATTTGTTACATAAAATAACAAAATAAGGCCTGAAAACATATGCGTTGCAAATAAGCACAACGCTTGTGTGAATAATCCAATGTTATATCTTAGATGTCCAGAACAAAATATGCAGTCCAGCAGGAAAGACATGACAAACAAATCATCGGAAAACTATGCTATCGACTATTGATAAAATGTTACACATTATTGCATAGGGGAAGATCTCAGCTTCCTAATGACACTTAGATTGAGCTTCTAGTCCACTCAGAGGCCAAGATATTCAGTGAAACAATGGTGGTGGTGCATAAACTGAAAATGATACAATGCCTATGAACGAGCACATCTCTGAGGGCTGAGATGTGTTAGAGTGCCACCTACATTTCAGATCAGATCTCAGATCAATTTTTTTTGCAATTAGTCTACAGTATGCGTGTATGGTGAGCTTTAAATTTGAGTGTGAAAAATTGCAGGTGGCTGCCCAAAAATGCCCCAGAGTTGAAGAGGTTCAGTGGTAAATAAATGGACCCTTCAAAATAACAGGCACTCTTCACTCTTAGTTAATGTTTTAATGTTTTGGTGGCACAAGTTTTACAAACGTCCTATACAAAATAGTTACCACTGCTTTCTTTAGATTGATGACTACAGTATGGTCCGTTTCCTGCCCTTTGATCGTACTGATGAGGAGGGCATCAACATTGTCCTGCAGAACATTGACTTCTCTATACAGTATGGTGAAGACTTGGAGTTTAAAGAGCCCAAGGTGGGTTACTGCCATATTCTGTGAACTTGTATTATTCTGTCATTTTATTTGTTAGAAAATCACAGAATTTATATCTTTTTGTGGCTAATTAATTGTAAAATAACAACAGTTGTTTTTATGGAAGCCTATATTCGCCACATAAAAAATCATGCTTTGTTTGGTATATCAAAATTATGAGATACAAAGTCATAATTATGAGATAAAAAAAGGTTAGGCTAATGAGATGAAAAATTTGAATTATCAGATAAAGTAATCTCATAATTATGACTTTTTACACTCATAATTACTACTATTTTTATCTCAAAATCATGACTTTTTTTCTCATCATTTTTACTTACCAAAGCAAGAATTTTTTTCGACGTGGCAGAAATGGGCTTCCATATGTTTTAGATCAAATTATAAAAAATTTTAAAAAAAAACAATTTATTTCTCTAGGAAGTTGACGAGGAACCCAGTAACACAAATTTTGACGAGTTCTTCCAAGACAAAGTGGATTCTTGAGTGTGGGAAAATTGCATTTAAACTTCAGGCAGGACTACGTTAGGATGTGTTTGACTGTTCTGATTCAAGACCATTCAAGAAAGAGTATACAAAAAATATACAAAAATATCTTGTCTCCCTTTCATAATGGCATTGTTTGAAGGATTCAACCCTAACCTGTGTCTGCTTAGTCTTAGCAGAGTTTTATAAAATGTATTTTTTTTTCTTTTTTTTTTTTAATTTTTATTTATTTTTGCAATAAAAATATGCAAATGACAAATTTGGTGTTATAATTTAGGATTTTGTAATTATTCTGGCCCTTTCTTGATGGGCATTTAGAATGTACCTGTAATGCTCAAACATGTTGTCTAATTAGGAAGTTCACTAGGTTTAGAGACGCAACCTGTGTCATCAGAGTCATTTAGAATTAAAAAAAAAAAATAACCTGTTCTATTTAGAACATTTAAAAAAGAGATCTATAATAGATGTTCACACACATTTCGAGGAAATAACAGCGGCAACTGAGGGTCAGCAAAGCTGGTGTCCTTTGGCGCCCCCACTGGTCATACTCGGATGTTGCTCTGGAATCTCCACCTCAGAAACTTCCTGTGTCGGTGAAGGGTGGTATAGCGGAAGCCGGAGCCAGCGGCGTTGACATTATACATTTTGCCTGCCAAATCTGGGACATATTTTACCAGAATGCCGGTAAGAAAATTTGTAATTTAACAGTTTCAATTATAAACGTATCTGTGGGCCTTATGAGCAGTTGTGCTGCGTTTTAGAACAGAAGCGAACTAGAAAATGCGTTGGCATTGTTAGCAATGCAGCTAACCAAAAAAAAGCCACCTTACTCCTACAATTTTCTACAAATGTAACATATTTTCGTTTGCAAATATATGTATTATATTATGTTTTATGGCATCATGTATTATTACTCAAGCTGTACATATAAGTGTCAGAAATATGTCAGAGCATTGTTGCATCTGGATGTGATGCAAACAACTGGATTTTCTCAGCTGCATTCAGTGTAATCTTGACACATCAGTAATTTTTAAAGCAATTTTCTTATATCACAGTAATAATACTAATTGACACTTGCGTCTTTGAAACCCTCCCATTTCTGCAGGCTTACCACTCAAACCTGATGGATGCAGACACCAAACTGGTGGGGAATATGGCATTACTCCCCCTCAAAACACAGTTTAAGGGGCCTGCTGCTAAAGAAAGTAAGATGCATGTGTTTGATTTATATGCATACACATTTTTTGCTTGACTTGGCAGTACTGTGAAATGTGAGACATGTAGTTCTTCCTTAAATGGCCATCATTAGTGCAGAGTTTTTGACTCATCAGCTGTTTCCTTCCTGTTTCCATTTCAGCCAAAGACACAGATATTATCGAAGAGGCCATCTACTACTTCAAAGCCAATGTTTTCTTTAAGAACTATGAAATTAAGGTAAGGGGCGACTGACTATGAAGCAGGCCATACAGGAAGTGTAGAGAGCCTGAAAATGTACTTGCGTGTCTTAACATGCATTCTCGTTGAATCTGCTACCTGGTTATGTTGTTTCGTCCTGGTTCTACACTTTTTGTTTTTAAATAACTTTTATTGCTAAAGAAAAGAACTGCATCATAATCTATTCTTAAGTTGTTTTGAAACCCATTTACCTATGAATATATACACATAATGGCCCTTTTTATTAGTGGTTGACTGACATGAGATATTTAATGGCTGATTGGTATGATTGAGTAGAGTATGGTCAAAGGCCAGTATAATGCCAATATATAATTACATTTTCTAATAGCAAATAAGATGTAGCCTACACCAAATTGTTGACTATAAATGAAAACCTATTTTGCAATATTTGCTTGCTAAAATATTTGAAAACATTTGAAAGCTGTTCTGTTACTCGTCCAATCAAACACAGTTATTGGTTGCTTTCAGTTATCTAAAAATGGCCAAATATCAGTCCATGTATTGGTCCAAAACTACTCTTTATCTTGTAATTTTGAGTTGACAGTCAGATTCCTTTATGTTGCTGTGGTTTCTAAATTACTTTAATGTTTTTGATAGAATGAGGCTGACCGAACTTTGATCTACATCACTCTTTACATCTCTGAATGCCTCAAGAAGCTCCAAAAGGTATCTATTGAAGCATAAATGCTTCATGGTATATTTAAAATGATTGATTTTTTTTTATCAGTTGCCTGACATTGTAATCATTTAACTTTCATAAGTAACTAATTACACCATTATAAACTATTTACAGTGTAGTTCAAGGGGCCAAGGAGAGAAAGAGATGTATACGCTGGGAATCACCAACTTGCCTATCCCTGGAGAACCTGGCTTTCCCTTGAATGCAATGTATGCTAAACCTTCCAATAAACAGGAGGAAGGTATGGGACAATATATTCAACACTTCATAGGTTAAGGTTGTTTTGGTCTGCCTTTGATTATGATGAGTTGATTTTAATTTTGATTACCGAGTTGATGTGTGTATATTGTCTTTTTTCCCCCAAACAGAAACCATGAGGGCTTACCTGCAACAAATTCGACAGGAGACAGGACTGAGATTGTGTGACCGTGTGTTTGACCCTCAGACAGACAAACCTAGCAAAGTAAGGCAACATTAAATATCAGTCAAATCTAGTTAGAGAAATGCAAGAGAATTAGTAGGTCATACTTCACATCAAAATCAAATGATAAACAATATGAAAGCATATGTTGGATTTTTTTTTAATTGCATTATATATACACCAGTCAGCCACAACATTAAAACCACCTGCTTAATATTGTGTAGGTTCCCCTTGTACTGCCAAAACAGCGCCAAACCACATCTCAGAATAGCATTCTGGTTAGCGAGCTGGTTTGAGTATTTCTGTAACTGCTGATCTCCTGGTATTTTCACACACAACAGTCTCTAGAATTTACTCCGAATGGTGCCAAAATCATGCAGATATGGGTCAGGAGCTTCAGTTAATGTTCACATCAACCATCAGAATGGGGAAAAAAAATGTGATCTCAGTGATTTAGACCTTAACATGATTGTTGGTGCCAGACGGGCTGGTTTGTGTATGGCTATTCTGGCTATTCTGCTCACTAAAATTGTGAGTGGTTTACTGAGTTTCCGTAGCCTTTCTGTCAGCTCGAACCAGTCTGGCCATTCTCTGTTGACCTCCCTCATCAACAAGGTGTTTTCGTCCACAGAACTGCCACTCACTGGATGTTTTTTGTTTTTTGCACCATTCTCTATATGCTAGAGACTGTAGTGTGTGAAAATCCCAGGAGATCAGCAGTTACAGAAATAATCATTCCAGCCCATCTGGCACCAACAATCATGCCACGGTCAAAATCACTGAGATTACATTTTTTCCTCATTCTGATGGTTGATGTGAACATTAATTGAAGCTCCTGACCCGTATCTGCAGGATTTTATACATTACACTGCTGCCACACAATTGGCTGATTAGATATTCGCATGAATAAGTTGATGTACAGGTGTTCCTAATAAAGTGGCCTGTGGGTGTGTGTGTGTGTGTGTGTGTGTGTGTGTGTGTGTGTGTATATATATATATATATATATATATAATTATATGATTTTTATTTAAATACATGTTCTCCACAAAGCTTCATTACTGTAATGTAGACATTTCTTTTTCCGTAATACGGTAATGAAAGTCATCCTGTACAGACAATGTTATATAATTAGCCTAAATTAAAGGCAGTACAACAATACCTTTTTTTTATTAAATTATGCATTTTATTTTTATATTTTGGGGTGAAATATGACCGACATATCTTGGCAGTTTTCGTGAGATTCACCCTAGTATCGGCTTAAGTGTCTTGATGTTTTGGAGCTTAGATGATTTTTTTTTTTTTTTTTTTAAGTGCTATGGAGAATACTTCAAATTAATTAATAATCATTCAAATATTATTATTTTTTCAGTGGTGGGTGTGCTTTGTAAAGAAACAGTTCATGAACAAAAGTCTGTCTGCACCTGGCCAGTAAGAAACATCTCAGGATATCTCTTGGTACTTCTATGTGGGATGCAAATGCTATTTTTCTTTTGTCTTTTTTTTTTTTTTCCTTCTACTTTCTTCAGTGTGTGTGTGAATGTGTTTACCCAGATTCTGTAGAAGATAATTTTTTACTGGTGACATCAAACATATTTGATTGATCTTGCATCATGTAAAGCAGGAGCAGATCAAATAAAATCTATTAAAGGCAAAGTGTCTCATGTCATTAATTAACACATACTACTCTTGAAGCAAAGGTAAGTTCATATTAATATTTTTATTTATTATCTGTACTTATTAGGCAAAGAGCATAGTTGATTGTTGCAGGAAAGAAATGTGACATTCCTCCATATTTAGTGCTCAAAAATCAATTGCTGCCATAGACCATACAAGTTGATGAAAGTTCAAGTGTAACACTATAGCCAGTTAATCAAATTAAAATGTGACTAGGACTAAGCTGAAAATGTACAACTTATTGCTCAATTGCTTTCGGTCTTCTGAACAATACGATGACATATTCAGTAGTACACATCACCAAACAAATAATTTCACTTCTAAATCTTAAGTGTTTAGAAGTGTGTTGCCAGACATCTTATGCACCTTTTTGAGGATATTGAGGTAACTGCTTTTTGCATGATATAATTAAAGGAATATTCTAGGTTCAATACAAGTTAAGCTGATAGCTTTTTTGGCATAATACTGATTACCACCTAAATTAATTTCAGCTAGTCCTCCCAGCAAGAATCTTGGTAACAGTGAGGCACTTAAAATGGAAATTAATGGGGCCAATTTGTAGACGTTAATAAAGTTTAAAACATAATTATTAAGTGCTTTTATAAAATTATAATCTTCTAATTTGTCTTTAAACCCTCCAAAAATTGGCCCCATCCACTTCCATTGTAAGTGCCTCACTGAACCCTCAATTTTTGCTTTTTTTAAAGAAAAGAAAGGACTAGTCAAAATGTGTTTTTGTGGTAATCAACATTACGCCACAAATGCTGTCGATTGAGCTGAACTTGTATTAAACCTGGAATATTCCTTTAAGACATAAATGACAAGACAAAGGCAAGACTAAGAAAAACGTAAGGACAAACAGATATGTAAGACAAATGCTACATTTTAATGAGCAATTACATGATGAGGCCTTGGGGAACAGAAAGTGAACAAAAAGAGGCTACAGCCATAAATGAGGGGGGGAAACATCACATACAAATGACTCGACTGATATAGCTATGGTACAATACATCATATTTACATACACAAAAAATACAGCTTTTGAGCTTAATATTAATACAAAAAATATTCTCTGTCTCATGCAAATATCTAACTTTTTGGTTTGTCCAAAAGAGGATTCCAGCTCAAAAATGGATTAGACATTGTGAATGACATCACTGAATACAATTTTCCTTTCTTACAGGAGAACAACTTAAGGCAGCAGAGAAAGAGATGGCCCTTGTTGAGAGACACCTATTGTATTGTTTTTTTTAAGGGAATAGGGCTGTCCAACATGTCAGTGAACAGTAAATCAACGTTGACTGACAGTCAACCTCTACCGGTACCATAAATGCACAAAACACTCCAGAATTGCATAAAAGACTTTGTTCAAAATTGATGGCTCAGTGGCAGATAAAAAAGCGAGTCAAAACACACAAGTGTCATGCAATACATTTCATCATAATTAAGATAATAAATAATCCAGACACACTAGAGGGTGGGGGTAAATTGACAATAACAAAATGTGCTAAAATTGGCACATTCAGAGGAAATCTAATTATTATCCTATGGTTGCTTTGCTTTGATCTCCCCAAGTGCTGCAACCCCAAATAACTGGTGCAAAGTCTGTCGAAAAGTGAAATAAAAATTTCTATGAACGTTTGTAGTTGATGTATCTGAGGAGGGATTGTTAGAATTTGATTTACGCAATGAAGCATTATCACACAGAAAATCTGATCCACCAAATCAGTTGAATCTGTTAAATTAATATGAGCTTTTAATGGGTTTTAAAATCAACACAGAAACAGAAATAAATCCAACTGAAATTTCTGTCGAGTTTGACTAAGATATGAAGATGGGAACTGATACCACAGTATATGTACTAATAAACGTAACAGTGATGAGGCCCCTAGTCGAATGCCATCTCTTGGCTTTTTCTCACGCAGCGGGCAACTTTCCTCTTGAACTCACCATTGGGATCTTCTCTCCACTCTTTCTGCAAGCCAAACACAAACAGTACAGTTACAGTCATTTCTCCAGAGGAAAATAAGCTATTCTACAGATTCAGTATTACTAGACTTACAGCTGCATCCACGTTGGCTGGCGAGTCACCATTGGGGTCAGCTAACATGGAGATCACGCTAATCATGATCGTCTCTACAGTATGGATGGGGAGCCAACGCTCCTCAGGTTTTTCATAGCCAAATTTGTCCTCTCCTGGTTCATGAAGGATGGAAATGCACACATCTCCATTCTTCGCAACTGTGGTTATAAAGAAATGAAGAATAATATCAGTATCAGCCAGCTACAGAAGATGTTACCTTACACTGACAAACACACTCACCATTAGGATGCCAAATCTCCGTAATAAACTTCATCTTGGGAGGCCGAAGTGGGTAATCATGAGGGAAAATTAGATTCGCCTTAAAAAATCCACCCTCACTACAAACCAAAAATAGAAAACATGAGTAACTACCTGTTGGACCCATTTCAGAAGGAGATTAGTGTTTTGGAGAAGACCAGATTAGTCAAGTTGGCTTTGATATATACAGAAATGATACTTACAACAGAGTGTCCTGTGGGCCGATCACAACAACCTCCCACTGGTAGATATCATCATCATCAATTAGACCAGCAGAAAAACCTTCCACTGGGTTTTTGTTGAGCTCTGTAAAATCAAGACACAATACATACATGCATTGTATGCATGCGCTGATGTTTTGTTTCCCAGCAGGCAGATCAATAATTTGTCCATGACACACTAACACGTGTCAGCTGATCCAATGAGCAGTCAAAACTTAGTTTTACCGTTTCTACATTTATTTTAAAGCAAATAATTAAAATAACAAGTTCGGAGAATATTTTGACGTTTTCTTCGCTGGAAGGCCAAAACTGTGTGATCAACATGTTCATATCTCACCAACTTATTCAGCTAGCATGCTAACAGAACCTTCTGACCTTATTACTTTACAACTGGAAATACGAAACCAATAAACTCTTACACAAACACAGACACACTGTCGGTATCGTTACACACCATGTCATTTGTGAAAAGAGCATGTTGAAAATAAGAATATAACAGTAAGAAACATCCTAGAGATGTTTTGTTTTCTTCGTGCTAAGAGTTAGCCACCTACCTGCTAGCTGTTTTCGCAAAAGCAGGGCCGATTGCTCAGTCATTTTATTGAAACTAATTTCAGCAAAATATACAATGTCGCCAGCAAAATAGGGACAGTCAAAGCTGTTCGACACGGAGCTTTTTGGCTTCTGAACTGAGTGTATTTGAGATCTACTTCACATGAGGCGACAACAGATACATGTAATACTAACTGGCTGTGTTTTAAAAACCAGTACGCTGCCTACGTAGAGCGATTCAGGCCGAACGCGTTCTTGCGTTAAAAACAAGGGCATCACTTTGTTTTAAAAGTGGTGGGGACATTTTATTTTATTATTTTTTAATTATTTTTTTTTGCAGCTATACCTACTTGACCTCATGAAGGTGCAGATAAAGTCAAATACTCTTTTACTGTTTTGATAATCATTCTTGATGATCATTTCAATACATATTTTACACAATTAATTTGATAACTTGTTCTGTACATCTAAAACTGTCAGTATTGGGATTTTGTTAGTAGATAAATACATCAGAATCAGAATCAGCTTTATTGCCAAGTATGCTTACACATAAAAGGAATTTGTCTTGGTGACAGGAGCTTCCAGTACACAACAATACAAAAACAGCAACAAGACTTTAAAAAAAAAATTACAATTGAATAAAAAAATAGATGTAGAATACACAAAAGACTATATATATACTGTATATACATACATACACACACACACACACACACACATATATATATATATATATATATATATACACACACACACACACACACACACACACACATATATATATATATATACACATACATATACACACACATACATACACACATACATATATATATATATACATACATATACACACACATATATATATATATATATATATATATATATATATATATATATATATATATATATACATATACATATACACATACATATACACACACATACACACATACATATATATATATATATACATACATATACATACATACATACACACACACACATACGTAGTGCAAATCTAAATACAAATCGGTTATGTACAGTGCAAGGGAATGTAATGGCAGAAGAAGTAGGATGTGTTGGATAATATAAAAAGACTAAGCTGTGTATTGCACATTAATTATTGCTCAAAGGGGCAGTTTGAACTGTTCATGAGATGGACAGCCTGGGGGAAAAACTGTTCCTGTGCCTGATGGTTCTGGTGCTCAGAGCTCTGAAGCGTCGGCCAGAAGGCAACAGTTCAAAAAGTTAGTGGGCAGGGTGAGTCAATCAGCTAAATCAACAAATGACAATAAAATGCAAAGTAATCTCTTCAGTAATCAAAATACTTTTTGAATGTAACTCTATTCTATTTACCAATGATTGAAATTAGTTTTTTTTAGGCAACATAGCATGTTTCGATGCATTTGGGCATATGATGCCCAAAAAATGCTGCATGCGCGCATGATACCCCAACAATGATGGCTAGGTAGGTAGCTGACTAGGTTTTAAGACACAGCCCAAGCCAGCAGGTCCAGACACCCACCACTTTTTTTTATCATACTGCTGAAAATCTATTTAGTCTCATAAGCAGAAACAAACTTCTATTTAAATGTCCAATAAGTGTCCAATGTTTTTAATTATTATAGGCATATTTCTTATGTTAATATATATGGTAAATAAGTTTCCATTTGTTAACAACATTAGATAACATGAACTAACAATGAACAATACTTTTACAGCATTTATTAATCTTGGTTCATGTTAATTTCAACATATAGTGATACATTTTAAAAATCAAAAATTGTATATATTAACATTAGTTAATGCAAGAACTAACATGAACTAACAATGAACAATTGTATTTTTATTAACTAGAATTAACTAAGATTCATAAATGCTGTAAAAAATATATACTGTTCAAGGTTAGTTTATGATACCTATTGCATTAAGTAATGTTAATGAATGGAACATTAATGTAAAGTGTTACCAAATATATTAATAGTATACTGTATATATTTTTACATTTTTAAAGTAGCCTAACAGTTCTAAAGCCTAGAAAGTTTTTCTACAGTCTTTTGAATGCCTATACCTATAGTGACAATCTATGAAATTAAAATTAAGAGTCTGTAGCCTATGCTTAAGTGCTCAGATTTCATTGGCAGAAATCATATCAAAACAGCTTCCAATCAAATAAATAAGCTGTAACTGCAGCCTGGCGGGTCTACACTAGAATTGTATATGTCTGTGGCATAATGACTTGTTAAATGCAATGACAAATAAATACACAAGGTGGCATACGCTGCTCACATGGAATGTGTCCCCAAACATCCCCTGTAAAAATGAAACATTTTGAACAATTGAGAGAATTGAGAATTAAATTAACATTGGCTCAATCAGAAATTATCTGTTGAGCCAATGCCAAAAGACTGTTGCTGCAACAGAGAATATTCAACTCACAGAATTTTAACTGTGCCAACTGAAAAATTTCAATGCAACAAATCACTATAAAATGTTTAGTTTTAGAGGTATACAATTTTTACAGTGTAAGGAACACTTTGTAGTAGGGTGTTTGTGGTTTAGATATTGTTTTAGTTAATATACTGTATCAAGTTTCAATAAATGTTTATTCATTTATTCAAATAGCTTAACACAACAAACCTGAGCTTAAACCATCCCTTCAAATGAGCCTGTGAATTTGTGTGGATTCACAGTGCATGGCCCATCCTTTATTTTAAGAGCTTTACAATCTGCCTGACATGCCAGATTTTACATTTGCTTTTTTGCAGAACCATAAAAGGCAAACATTTGGCTCACAGCCCAGAGGCTGATACCAAACATAGATTGAATATGGGAAAGAGTTGTTAGCAACTCCATTCCACATCTGTGAAACTCAAACAAGGGGATAGTTTTCTGAATAAACAGCCACACTCAGGTGACAAAAGCAGGACTTTGTGTACACTTCCTGCCTGTTTTCTCTGATGGCACACACGCTGTAGAAGGGTGTACCTCCCAGATCTGTCTGTCTGACTCTATGGTTACCAGTGATTTGTCATATACCTTATCTTTTGTTGATATGCTTTAGCATTGCAACAGTCACCATAGTGTCTTACACAGAGAAAAGATGGTACACTGAAATAAAGAGTGTCTATGTTTAATCTTACGGAAAGATCTGACTCTTCTCATGAACTGCGGGGTGCCTTGTCACTGATACAAACAATCCAACTCATAGCTTTTAAATCAGAACAGGCCAACTGCATAAACCAGCAGAAAGCACTAACAATTTCTTTCTGTTTCATGTAATGCACAGATCAAAAATTCTAATAGTTGTAAGTAATTTCCTTATTGTCATTTGCAAATTCTAGTTGTTAAATAGCACATCTAAAACCTCTTATTTTAATGGTTTAATTAACAGCACTCTTTGAAGTTTCATGTAGCTAATTGGAACCCATTACAGACAGTGGCAGAAGACATAAAAATGCATCTAAATCTTAAATACAGGTTGGGCAAAACGACTTGACACGTCATTGCACAGCATTGAGATGCTGACCAAGCTACTCTTTTCCCTAGAGCCTACTGCAATTAATGTGTCAGTCATGAGGTGTGAAGAATAGGCAATTACTGGCTCGGATGACCTTTTAGTGAATGAAAATACACTACAAAAGGGAACAATTTTTGTTTTAGCCTTTATAAAGTGAATGCCTTTTGGTGTAGTCGATTTTCAGAGTTTGATTTTCATGAATTCTTTTAAAGGTTCTAATTAGGTTATCTTTTTACTAAATGTTACTTTGGGAATCAAACCCATAAAATTCTGTGCATCCCTGTAGCACCTGCGTAAGTAATGCATGCAGTCAGGTCACTTTCATTGTATGGTAAAAGATGCTCTGAAAGTCAATAATGACTAAGACTGATCTCATTTTGAGATCCACAGAAGAAAGAAAGTCAAACAGGTTTGGAACATGAGATTGAGTAAACAATGACAAAACTTTTATTTTTTGGGTGAAGTGTGCCTGTAATATTATTTGAAATGGTCAATGTATATCTTGAATCTCTAGACATAATCAGGCAGCATATCTGAACCACCTCACCTCTTGTCTTTATTTTAATCCAGAATAATGTGTATTCATCAACAAGTGGCGTAAACAACTTTTACAGAACTATGGCAAATAATCAATGTTTATTGCAATTTTATATTCCAAGTAATACTGGGAAGAATCACATTTGACTTAGATTTTAAAAAAAAAACAAGTGACTTAGCACTGTCATATCTCCATGACAACCCAGCTTTGGCAAAACTAATTTAGCTGTTTCATGTCTTTTTATCTGAGCCTGTGATGTTGCAAAATGGTTGCAGATCCTGGGTCCAAGTTAATCTTCTGATTTGTTGTTCCAGTACTCCTTTTCATCAGTGAGACTGTATGCAGTGAGTGACCTTATCTCTTGTGTCCAAATATAAGCTCAAATGATGTCTGGGTAACAGTGAAGGACAGTGTGCACCTCAAAGCCACAACAGAAGGAATCTATTTCTTGTTCCATTTAGTTTACAAAAATCTAACATGAAAAAAAGAAACATGGAGTTTAAAGGTTTGGTTGCATGACTACATGTTTAACCATTTAATCAGTCAGCAGGGTTGGGAGGGTTACTTTTGAAATGTTTTCCACTACAGATGCTGTAAAATGTAATTTGTAATTTGACTCAAGGTCAGTAAGGTATTCTAAATACTTTGGATTACTTCTTCAGCACTGGTAGATTTTTTCACTTGTTTTGACTATAAAAACTCTGCCAGTACAGTAAGACAAAATACACATGTTAAAAATACATTCTCTGAAAAACCTAAATATCTTATGCTGTGTTGTTTCTAAAACAAGATAAATCAAACTGATTTTATTTTAAGAATTTTTAGATATTTTTACAGGAAAACAATACAAAAATTATTATCAAGAATACGATTTTGCCCTAATATCAAAGGTCTTACTAGAAAAAAGAAATTATGATCCAACATTAATTTTCTTGATAAAAAAATATGATCGTGCCTGGTAACGTGCGTGTAAAATGGCTAGAAACAGCATTTTAGCTTAGCGTAAAGCTGACAAGTTACACAAGGTTTATTTCTGTTTCTTCTGCTCCAAACTTACTTCAAACTTACTTTTCTGTCTGCTTGTATGAATGTAACACATCATAAGAAAGTGTTTCACCGCCGTTCAAATGCACTTTGGATCGCATCATTTATATGGATAAATGTTTTCCATCTGAAAGGACTAAATATTAAATGAAACAAATGACAATAAAATGCAAAGTAATCTCTTCAGTAATCAAAATACTTTCTGAATGTAACTGTATTCTAATGACCAATGATTTAAATTGTAACTGTAGTGGAATACAGTTACTTATATTTTGTATTTGTGGGCAGAACTGAAAAAGCATGTGCGAGCAAGGAGGCTTCCAAACCTGACTCAGTTACACCAGTTCTGTCTGGAGGAATGGGCCAAAATTCCAGCAACTTATTGTAAGAAGCTTGTGGAAGGCTACCCAAAATGTTTGAGCCAAGTTAAACAATTTAAAGGCAATGCTACCAAATACTAGCAAAGTTTATGTAAACTTCTGACCCACTGGGAATGTGATGAAAGAAATAAAAGCTGAAATAAATAATTCTCTCTACTATTATTCTGACATTTCACATTCTTAAAATAAAGTAGTGATCCTAACTGACCTAAGACAGGGAATGTTTTCTACAATTAAATGTCAGGAACTGTGAAAAACTGAGTTTAATGTATTTGGCTGAGATGTATGTAAACTTATGAC
Organism: Myxocyprinus asiaticus; assembly: GCF_019703515.2. Lineage (NCBI taxonomy): Eukaryota > Metazoa > Chordata > Actinopteri > Cypriniformes > Catostomidae > Myxocyprinus > Myxocyprinus asiaticus. The sequence goes on from NC_059381.1 coordinate 13,430,397, forward strand.
TTCAACTGTATATACAAGAATGGCAACACTACCACACTGCTGCTGAGAAGGATACTTAAATGTACATATTGGCAATTTTTATAAGCAATGTTACTGCTGATGAGAGCTGCAGCAAACACAGGTAATCCCACACGCTATCTCTCTCAGTCTTCTTTCTTTCTTTCTTTCTCTCTTTCTCTCTCTTTCTCTCGATCACTCACACACACACACTACCTACTCCAATAAGTGCTTAAAAGCAGTGCAAGCCTCCATGACTAGTTCTAAAGTGACGCTTTCAAACTAGCAATTAAGGCTTGAGCTGTATCAAAGCAAGACGCTGAAGATGTGGTGGAAGAATGGTCCGTCATCAATTATTCCTTACCTTATTTCATTCAGTGACTGCTCCTACATCATGAATATCAAGGAGACTTCACTGTTTTTTTTAAATTTATTTTACTGATATTTTTCACTTGCAGAACATGAAGAATCTACAAACACAAATATTACAATGTGCATTTAGAGAAACATTCAGAACAATATCAGCAAAAAGAAAAATAATACAAATATGTAAAGTTTGTCAAGACAACATTTAATGTTGCCTTAACAATGCCTTGTTTAAAATAGCTTTGAATTTTAAAGGTTAAACAGGCCTTACAGACAGACATTGCATTACTGAGTGGTTGCTAGGGTGTTCAGGCTGGTTGCTATTTGTTGCTAGTCTGTTCTAGCTGATTGCTAGGGTATTTTGGTCGGTTGCTATGCATTGCTATGGTGTAGCTAGTTGTTAGAGTGTTGCTAGATATGTTTGAACATTCCATCAATGGGAGTCTATGGGATTTTGGGGATTTTTAAATGGTCTGTTATGGGAAAACTGTAAGACGGATCAGTAAGAAAAGACATAGCAACCCGAGTTAGAACAGTCTGAAGGTCTGTGCCAAGTTTGGTGGAGGTAGCTTGAAAGTTCAATTCGAGTTATAATTGGAATTTTTGGTCTAGGTTTAGGAATTTTGAAACAACCCTACACCAACCCTGTGTCCAAAACGCGTACTGCCACAGTATATACTGTATTTGATGAAGGACGGACTTCTTGGCCAGTAAAACAGTACGTTCTTTTAGGTATGCATGCTAGTATGAATAGATTTCGGACAAACTATATACGGGGATGTATGTATTGACCCATGACCCGAATATATGACATATATAACAAGAGTATTTAAAAATCACAGAAATAATCTGCTCTGGTTTTGTTAAACAAGCACCATTTAAGCACAAGAAACCACTTTCTTGGTATATACAGCACTTACAGTTGAGAAGAGCTGTCCAACTCATGGTTCTCTGCTGTTCATGATGTCGCCCCTGCTCCTGGGGTATTATGGGATAGTAAAGTGTCCAGTCGATCCGCATTTCAGAATCTCACCGGAAATAGTAGGTCTTCTGGGTATTTCTTGACTTACTGCTTCATGAATACTAATGATTCGGACATACAAATCCATTGGCATACTGTTTTTGGTATTGCATACTGTTTTTGGCATACTATTTAGTAGGGAAGTATGGATATTTGGACACAGTGCAACTCTTTATAATAACAGTATGTTTGCCTTGTCAAGCCAACATAATAAATGAAAATGATTTTTAAAAAAATTTTTTTTTAGGAACAAAATACAAATAAATTAAGCTTTTAGAGAAAGAGCTTCAATCATTTTGTGGGTGTGTTTTGCTTTTTGATTTCTTCTAATGCAATGCATCAATTCTGTTTTATATTTGCCCATTTCTGCTTATAACTATATTTTCCATTATTAATGAATGTATTAATCAGAATCTTGGATTACTTCTTCAGCACTGGTAGATTTTTTTCACTTGTTAAAAATACATTCTCTGAAAAACCTAAATATCTTATGCAGTGTTGTTTAATATTTTTTATCAGTGTTCATATGTTTAAAATATATTTTCTTTATCTTATCTATCTTTATCTTAAATTTGGTCTGTTTAAATACTAAATGCTCAATATAGTCTATTCAATTTCCTGCTGTACATTTTTTTTAATCAAGGAGGTGTTGTTCATCTGGTGTGACGTCGGCCAAAACTTCTCGAAAAGGAGGGTCAGCTGATCCACAATGACATGACGAAAAGAAAAGTCAAAGAAAGAAACGGGATTTCCGGAATCTGTGCAGCCAATGAGCGCATTCCACATGCGGACAACTCGAGCAGTGCATGCAGATCAGCCGAGTGGTAGAGCAAAGACACGCGATTGGTGCAAGAATTGCGAACACCGGCAGTGTGCTTCTATTCACGGAAAAGAACCGAGGATAGATCCGGCTCCGTCGAACGAGAGACTGTTCAGAGGCTTCGTTTGTGAATCTAGCATTTGATAAGGACTCAAGGGTTCCTAGCAACGTATGACTCACTTAAGAAGATCAAGAAGAAACAAAGAGTTAACGATGTATTTTGTATAACCTTTGTTTAATTAGGCTGGTCGGTAACTTATTTTTGTTTCCTTTTATAGTGATTAAACGCCGGTCAAAAGTTACCCGCGGTGATCAACGGTTTATTACAAATCACTACGGTTTTTGGATAAAGTTTTTTTTAAGGGTCCGAAGGTCTTGGGATTCAGGACTAAAGGTTTGAAGAAGCCCGTTAGAGGGGTGTTGAGAGTCCGTTCATAATCAGGGTGTCCGTCCGTCAACGATGGAGAACGCACACACGAAGACGGTGGAGGAAGTTTACAGTTTTTTCTCCGTGAACGAGAGTACGGGACTCGGCCTGGAGCAAGTGAAGCGACAGCGCGAGAAATGGGGACCAAACGGTGAGTGAGCGAGCATGGCCTGGATAATGCTAACAGAGGAGACTATGACTGGCAGTGCACGGTCCTAGAAAGCTAAATTAATTGGCTGGTTTCGCTATGTTGATCAAGTGGAGGAGCACTGTAGGCCCTCAACAGAGCGGACGCACATGCGGCGTTATTCATTTCATCAGTCGGCATGTGTCTGAAGTAAAGGCGCGTGACGTCAGAGCTGCTCATCACCAGCGTATTTTATTCTCCACATTTGACCTCTAATAAGTGCTTTCGGTAGCTATAAATAAAGAAGACCAATTTTTTTTAAATTGTTACTTATGCCGTTTCTTAAATGTCCAATTGTCTTCTGCCTCCAGGCTGTAAAGCCTTCAAGGAATGTTCCAGGTTCAAGTCATTACCATGATAATTACCTAAAATTAACATACAATACTTGGCTTATACAAATAATAATAATTATATAATTATTATAATTATAATATGATCCCTCATTTATTAAAAGCAAAATTCGCGGTTACAGTAAAGCACTGTGGAAGTGTATGGGGATTAGGCTACTTCAGTCCATAAACATGAAAATACATGCTGTTTCAAACGTTTGGCCACAGAACGTAAACAGGGTTTCATGTTTCGTCTTAACCTGATTTTAGTGTGATAAAATCGCTACTAACTTTGTATTAAGTAATATCCAATATTACAACTTTGTTGCCGTTATGACGCAACGCCATACGTAATCTGGTTAACGCTGTATCGCCGGTAAATCCATGATTTTATCACATTAAAATCATGCTAACATGTATATCGTGTACGTCTTCTGGATATACATTTAAAACCGTGTGTGTTTATGGACTGGCCCCATTCACTTCCATTGTATGTGGTTTTGGTGTAACCGCACCACATTTTATTTTTTTAAGAAATAAAATAAACGAGGGAGGTGAATTTTCTGAAGTAATCAACATCATGCAACACACGCTGTTCTTAGCTTGTTTTGAGCCTGGAACAGTCCTTTAATGGATGCAGATGATTCACAGTACAGTGACTTTAAGGATCTAATATCAGGAATAATTTTTTTCCTTTTCTCTCTCCTTTGAACCTTTGGATGTCCCACAGAATTGCCTGCGGAAGAGGGTAAACCTTTGTCCTTTTTACCTGTTTTTTTGTTTTTGTTTTTTTTAATGGGTTTCATGACTTGGTCTCTATTCTTATGCATTCTCTTTGTCTTCGTCTTCAGGTAAATCACTATGGGAGTTGGTGGTGGAGCAATTTGAGGACCTTTTAGTGAGGATTCTTCTCTTGGCAGCTTGCATTTCTTTTGTAAGTACCTGTGGTTGAAGGGTGTAACTCTCTTAAATAATATAAGTACAGTAGACTATATTTTAGTTTGGTGTAGCCTTTGAAATTATGATTTTCCTCTTTTTTTTTTCTTTTCTTTTTTTCCTCCTCTCATAGCATTATTAACAAAGCCTAATTGTTTCGTAAACATCAATATTGGTTCAGCAGGTTTTGATAGTGATTATTGTACATTTTGTGATGTCACTGTAATGCAGTTTCTGTTTAATTGCAATATTACAGCTAAAATGGTAATATGTTTTATTTTATTATTTTTCTAAGAATTGTTGAGCCATACAATTTTCGTTCGGTCCATTATGGCCTCATTGTATATATTTTGTTAATACTCTGTGGCATGTTAAAGGCTTAGAAAGCAGTGGATCATGGGGAAATGAAAGAAAACTATAATTCCCTACACCATGCCGAACAATATCGATATACAGTATGAGGCTCAAACATTCAGCATGAAATTCTGATCATGTTACAAAAGGTAGTCTTGTCATCAGGCTCCAAGGTGAAAATGGACGGTGGTCCACTTAGTGGTTCATAAGTGAGGTCTTGAACACGTCTTCTGGATTATGTTTCACTGCTGGGATGGGAGACATGGTGCAAATCCGAAAGGGCTCAGAGAGCCCTCTGAGAACGTGGTATGCAGTACCATGGATGGAGGTTGGATTGCTTTGTTGAACCGACATTGTGACTTGTTAATTCGTCAGCACGTTTGTCATCAACTTCCTGTATTTGAACCAGAGAATTTGCTGAAACATCACTGTTTGTTGCATCAACATTGGGGATTATTACTAAAGTGTGCTTGTTTACATGACAAATATATGAAAAACAATTCCTCTTATAAATGGGGCTGCATGTAAAGTGAAAAGTTTGCTACTCTCATTGGCAGCTCATTCCCTGTATTCCGAGCTAGAGTTCAGTGTTGTGATATTACACAAGTGTTACTGGCAATGGGAACGGTTGTTCCCCTCCGAGTCAGTCCTGTGTACTGTTCAGGATCTCTGTTACCCATACAAACACTTTCAGACTAACCTCTCATGGAGATGCATTAACTCGCTCTAACTCTCACCTTTGTTATTCCCATGTGGTGAGGGTGTTGTTCAGTAAGCACAGTGCATCCCATAAGGACTAAGCACATCGACTGTAATTTACAACCACAGCTCGTTGCACAAGGGTGTTTATAATTGAAGTCAGTGGAAATGAGCGGCATCTCATTTAATGCATTGAATTTCTGACAAGATGAAGCCATTGTGCTTTGCACACTTTGGCATTATGTTAGTCTTTAGCCTTTTTATAGTAAGTAGTATTTAGTTATGGGTGCTGAATGGCTTTCTCAGCAGTACATATTTAGGATTTTGTAACAATGCAATGAGTTGGTTTAAATAATTGCTATTATAAGTAGGTTATACAAAACCTCTGACACATTAGTATGACCTAAATTGATTTTAGAAACAAAAATTGGGTAATTATCTTTAGAAAGGTTACAAAGAGTGCATTATTTTTGCAATAAATATTTTAAGAAGAAATGTATATGTATTTGCAGAGCTAACAATCAGTCAGTGTGTTTACATGCACTTTAAAAGTTGGGTTTCAGTTGGGAGTCCGATTTTTGCGAAGTTGGACCAATAGACCTTGAAAATACGATTGTAGCTCCAGTTCATCCAGCATGTATATTTACTGTACATGCATATGCATGCTCTGAAAAACAGGTGACCCATGCCGCAACTTGTATTTAACCCAGCGTATTTGTCATCTTCAAATATTTGAGTATGCAACTATGCATTGTGTTATGTATACTTGGACAGAGAGATAAAGACTGAGGCTTGTCTATGCAAAAATCCACTGTAGTTCGATTAAACTGTGCATGTAAATGTACTGGTTTCAACCACTGAGCAGAATGCAAACTTGTCCTAGAGTACCCTCTGATAAACATGGATGTTACAAAAAACAATTTCAGAGCAAGGCACCACGCAAATATGACATTTTATTTCCTGCACTAGAATATGTGGGTTGGTGTTCGGGCCGTAACTATAATGAAATTTGGCTGACGATTAATTGTCTGTTTTGAGGCATTCATGATGCAAATTGTCATACAAATTGTCATACTAAAAGTGTTTGTATGCTTCATGCACCTTAAGAAATAAATTACTATTATTATTATTTAACTTGGATTGGACATTGACGTGTGTATATGCACTCACCAACCACTTTATTAGGAACACCTGTACACCTACTTATTCATGCAATTATCTAATCAGCCAATCGTGTAGCTGCTGTGCATAAAATAATGCAGATATGGGTCAGGAGCTTCAGTTCATGTTCACATCAACCATCAGAATAGGGAAAAATGTGATCTCTGTGATTTTGACCGTGGCATGATTGTTGGTGCCAGATGGGCTGGTTTGAGTATTTCTGTAACTGCTGATCTCCTGGGATTTTCACGCACAACAGTCTTTAGAGTTTACTCAAAATGGTGCTAAAAAGAAAATGCATCCAGTGAGCGGCAGTTCTGTGGATGGAAATACCTTGTTAATGAGAGAGGTCAACGGATAATGGCCAGACTGGTTCGAGCTGACAAAAAGGCTACGGTAACTCAGAAAACCCCTCTGTACAATTGTAGTGAGCAGAATAGCATCTCAGAATGCAATAACATGTCAAACCTTGAGGTGAATGGGCTACAACAGCAGATCACCACGTCGGAAAATAGTAAAATGTTTGTCCGAAATACTTCAGTTTTACACGTTATTATAAGACTCTCCGATTAAACCCACAAGCCCTTATTTCACACGAAGAAAGACCTTTAAGATGCTGTGTGTATTAAAAAACATCTCCATTTTATCATCTCCACAGAAATGGAGTAAACAAGCACCTCCTTTTGTGTCACTGTATGTTATTAACACTGCCTGTATGAACCTGCAGTGACCAAGAACATTTGCCATTATACTATCGGTAAATTAAAGTGAAACCGGAGCGTTTTGCGTTCACTATCAGAATCCATGTTTATATTTTCACTGTAGTTTTGTGTGAATCTCTGCAGGCGCCGCATATGTCAGAGTGCTTCAAAAGCGGTCAGTCTTCACGCGCTCTTCACAAGCTGCTTTCAGTCCGGCTCAGTCAGACAGACAGAGTTCATCTGAATGAGACACACAAACGCATTTACGTTTTCGCTTTAAATTCTTTTCTTTTTTGGACAGTAAAATGTGATTGGAATTTGAAGTGCACAACAATCGCGATTCCGTGAAATAACCACAGTTAAATCAAATGACACTAATCAGATGCTTATTTAATAATCACGACAGGCCTAGTAGGTGTTGAAGTACTCAAACTCGCATTATTGTTTTTATGCACTGAATGCACATTCCGTCTGTGGTCTTATTAGATTCATGCAGCTCTGCATGTGTAATGGAGTTCTTCTCGCATTAACAAATGAAACTTATTGTGTGGCCCAGGTACACTGAAGCCTATAGTGTCTGATTGATGAAAGCCCATCTGTCTTAATTGGATCATATTACACAATCGACTCAGAGGTGTAGTGTTTATTGGGCCTTTTCTGGAGAGTGTCAGCATGCCTGTAAATTCACATGGCTGGCTCATTAAGTGCTTTGTCTTTATGTAGTACCCCTCCGAGAAGTGCCTTGCATTAAAATGTCAGTGCAAAGGGACGTTCCTGGGGCATAAAAACTGAGCTAAAGCATTAGATTTTTGTCCTCCCTGGAAGACTCTTTAGTGTCATTCAGTCTTTGATAATGTTTTCTTATATGGCTAACTTCCTGAAAGTCACAAAATGTAAATAAAAAAAAATTGGAGCTTGTATGTATTTATTTATTATTATTATTATTTTTTTTTTTATAGGTATTGGCCTGGTTTGAAGAGGGAGAGAACACCATAACCGCATTTGTGGAGCCTTTTGTAATATTGCTAATTCTTATAGCCAACGCCATTGTAGGAGTCTGGCAGGTAAGTTTGGACCCCTTTATCTGCAGCTTTGCCTTTTATGTCTGAACAACATACATTCCAAATGCAAATACAGCCGCTTCCTCCAAGGTTACCAGCTTGCACAGGTCAAAGTAACACATTGATGTTGAGACATAAAAATTTGTGCAGTTAGTCTCGCTGACCATTATATCTGTTTGTTATATCACTCACCACAGTTTGTTCAATAAACTTGAACAAATAGGTATAAAACAAGTAATGGGCAAGATAAGGCAGAGTCACTGGGTTTAGTTCCTTTTAAAATTTCTTACTAGTATGAGTCAGCTATGGGCAGTTGTACATGCTTGGATGTTTTGACCAAGAAATGTCCCAAATAGAGCCTGACTGATGTGGGATTTGAGACCGATACCGATTTTAGAGGGGGGAAATTCACGATTATGGTGGCCGATATTGTTAATTTGAGCTGGAATGAAAACTGACCTTTTCTATGTGGATTGTGCACTGATATGACTATGCAAAGGTACTCGGAAGGCTGCTTTCTTAAATATTTTTATCAAAGAATATTTGACATTATTATTATACATTGTCAACAAATTGTAGAAATGAACACGGAGAAAATAAAGAATAAATAAAAATACAATAAATAGCTAAATAATCATCAGTACTGTATGTTCAGTATCAGTCAGTTGCTGACCATTTAAATGAAGAATAAATTCAACTAAAATAAATAGCTAAATAAACATCAGTACTGTTTAGTATCAGTCAATTGCTGACCATTTAAATAAAAAATAAATACAAATAAAATAAATAGCTAAATATCAGTATTACTGTTTAGTATCAGTCATATGCTGACTTTTAATACTGCCAGTCAATTAGGGGCAAGTTGTAAAACAAGAAGCATTTACACCTGCCGAGACGAGATAAACAGCGGCAGCATTGTTACACCGTATTCTGCTGTACAAGTTCAGGGGAAACTTTCAATGGTGGAAAACCAGACTTTTAAATATTACATTTAGTAAATGCTACGACTGGAATTGTTCAGTTGAAGGGGGTACCAAACTGCAAATCCTGAACAAAACAGTTTGGTGAATACGTTTACACATTAGCTTCCACTCAGTTGACAAGGTATGAACTAGCTACGTGGTTAGCTAGTTAGCTATAAGCTCGTTTTCATGGAGAGTAAAAGACGGACGTTATTTATTTACTTTCCAGCATTGTGTCTCACCAACTAGGTAACAATGTAGCATGAAATCAACACTCAACAGACACAATCCACCACCGTACTGTTGTCTGCTGAGCTGCAAAAAGATGCTCTGATGTTTACTTTTCAATCTGCTACGTTATTGATTGCACTGACAAACTGGCTAACATAGCTAAAAGATGTGAAACATGAGTGACATGGTTGTCAGGGACAGGGTTAACGTTATATTAGTTATATTGAAAAGGGAAAATTATTAGGTCATTATTTATTTATTTTTTATATGTATTTTATTTTTGGATTTTTCCCCTTTTTCTCCCAATTTGGAATGCCCAATTCGCAATGTGCTTTTAAGTCCTTGTGGTCACGTAGTGATTCGCCTCAGTCCAAGTGGCGGGGGACGAATCCCAGTTGCCTCCGCGTCTGAGACCGTCAACCCGCGCATCTTATCACGTGGCTTGTTGAGCGCGTTGCCACGGAGACATGGCGCGTGTGGAGGCTTCACACCATCCACCGCGGCAACTACGCTTAACTCGCCACGCGCCCCACTGAGAACGAACCACATTATAGTGACCACGAGGAGGTTACCCCATGTGACTTTACCCTCCCTAGCAACCGGGCCAATTTGGTTGCTTAGGAGACCTGGCTGGAGTCACTCAGCACGCCCTGGGATTCGAACTAGCGAACTCCAGGGGTGGTAGCCAGCGTCTTTTACCACTGAGCTACCCAGGCCACCCTGGGGTCATTGGTTATTAACTTCCCAGTATGTATTTCACAAACTAGTTAGCAACTTACCGTGAAGACACCGCTTAACTCACCATCTACAGAACCACCATCAGCTCAGCTCCGTAAACAATGGAGTCGGAGCGTGCTCTGCTGGACAAACTACGTTATGACACCAATTCTAAATCACCCCAAACATTGTTTTCTGGATTATACAGAGTTTTTACTGGCTCAAAATGTGGCAGAGGTGGTACCATCCTGATCATGTGCACACATACACTTGTACCATGCCTTACACTGGCTGAAGCAAACACAAGCAACATATTTTAGGTGTTCTAATAATTAGATGATTGAAGAAAATCCATCCAACAATTATCAACTTACAGCATATTTAATTAAAAAAGCTAACCTGTTCAACATTAAATTAATTAAATACAACATAACAGCTAATGTGTTCATTTATAGTTAACAAACAGCAAACTTGATTAATAAACCGATAATAAGGTCATCTCTGATCTCAGGTATGTGGGTGGGTATGGTGGGAAGGGATGATGTGTAGAGACCAATCGGCCACTGTTTTACAGCTTGGACTGGACTGATCGTTTGGATTGACAGGTCTTGATTTACCATGCACACAACTGAAACAGTGCTGGATCTTATTACTTGTTACTTATGTAATCATGTTTCTGGTTTATTGTGGCATTTACAAATGCAAGTAGTTCTTAGGTTCAGTAAAACCATCAGATCACTTGTTTGGAGAGTTTTTTTGACTTTTGATAAAGGCTACATTGGTTCCAAATGCCATTACTTGCTTTGGCAAATTACAAAATTTTGCCCAGATACAGTTGACATGATTGTAGTCATCATGTCAAGCATGAATAATTAACAAAATGATTAAATAAACTGCATCACTTTCTCAGCAGCGTTGTAACATAAGAGCCTCCAAACATGAGATGTACATGTTTGCATTTTTGAGAAAATCAAGATTATGCATGGATAGTAATTCAATGAAATAAGGCCATGAAACACACAATAGATTTTGTAGACTCCAGTTTTCGCTCACAAAATTAACTTTTGTGGGACACTTTTTGTGTTAGGCCGTATCGGATCACGCTCTTCTTCTGAGGTAAATTCACAGCGTGCCTTCTTCCAAAAACGATAATGAGCTCATATGGGAAAAACTGTACCTCTTGTTGGTTTCATACGGATTACACAATCAGAGAATATTTGTTTTCAATTTAAATTGGTTCATTTAAAGTAGACAATTCAAGCTTTCTATAGACATATTTCTCATGTCTGCGAGGCAAGTATACGCTGAGTTTCGGTTCATTTTCATGACGCGCTCCAGACAGAAGTTCACGGAGACTGAGACGGCAGAAATCGCATCCTGTATGATTTCTTTATTTTACAAAACCACAATGTTTTACTGTTATTGTGAGTGTACACAAATAAAAGTAAACTCTTTATAGTTTCGAATTATGTCTTACTCTTATTTGTATGACCAAAAATGACCAAAAGTGATCGCGCCGGCGCCTCAGGTGACCACAGAGGATTGATTATGTTATGTTATCAATATAAAAAACAACTCGAACAGAAGCAATTCAAATATTGAATTTTGGGGGCATTTCTGACCCTGCACGACGCTAATTTGAGCCAACGCCTGATTAGCTTGCTTGTTGTTAAGCTTAATGGAAGGCTATTGCCTAAGTTCTGCTGGCTCTATGGAGATTTTTTTTTTTATAGTGGTTTAATTTCACAGCAGTGGCAAACAATGTCGAAGTTTAGGGCAAACATTATCCTTACCTGGCTGTCACAAATGAAGGCTGATGTTGTATGAGGGCTGTGACAAAGAATCTCAAGGAGGGGCAGGGGCTCGTATGGTCTCGCAGAATTACAATGTAAATGCAGATGTCGGGCACACATTTAATTGAGAATTGATGCCAAGGGCCAAATTTAAATAATAGCTAAAATATAAATTAAAAAATACGAAATGACTTGCAAAAAGGGCACTTATCTAGTGAAAGAGGGCGGGTGCTTGAGCACCACTTGGGCTCTATCTGTGCACGTGACTGCCTGCCTGAGTTTCGTCGACAGTCGGAGGCGGCACGAAATTTGATAGAGGCGGCCGCCTCATAATTCTCTATGCAGGAAAACCCTGATTATATGTTCTGAAAAAAAGTTTTCTTATCTCCGCATATCAGAAAAACGTACGCTGATACAATATATCTGTGAAATGTAATATCGGCCAAATAATCACTGTGATCTGGGAACATGGTAGCATATTTGCAAGTTGTGAGCAATGCCACATATGGTTCTGAATAACTTCTCTTAATCTTGACACAGTACAAGCATAACCTATGCGTCTGAAGCTGTGTCCCAAATGACACACTATACACTGTGCACATACAATATACACTATGCACTTTAAAATAGTATCGTCCCCAAATGGCCGAAGTGACGTTTTTAATGCATGCTATCTTGTTGCCGCTAGCTATAGCGCGTTAGCCAGCCTCAGTTCAACACTTGTATCTCAAACAACGTACATATTCACACAGCGTGGGGTGATGGTAAAGCATTCAACTTACATTTGTAAGGTGCAGTCTTCACTGATGTTTTGCTTGTTGCTGCATTCTCCATTATTTACAATTGTTTTATTAGACCAAGGCAGCCAGGTAACTCCACCCCTTCCAAGGTGTCCAACATTCCACACTCCGTTTTGACAGCTGAAGAAGTGCATCATCATCTGGGAACACAAAAGTACACTTTTTGTTGCATTTTCAGTGTTAACATACTACTCGTGCTACTTGCAATGCAGAGTGATGTAGAATAGTGAAGAAGTATGCGGTTTGGGTCTCACCTTGAGAAGCTGATTTATTTGAGTTATATAGAGCCATATTATTGTGAAACTGTATCTTGTAGTTGTCCTATGTCTATTGCTAACAGAAGTCAAATTCTGGTGTCCACATTCAGGTGTATTTTAATAAAGCTACTGCAGTGGTATGATTTGTGAGCACCATTCATAATGAGCTTTAAAGCTTGTAGTATCCTCCTCAACCAGCTGTTTCACACAAGGCTTTTTCTACTGATAGAACTAGCTTGTACCTTATAACAAGCCTGGGCTTACAGGTTTCCTCTAGATGCCTGTATATTGTGAAGATTATATTTTTCAGTGTACAGTGCATCCGGAAAGTATTCACAGCGCTTCACTTTTTCCACATTTTGTTATGTTACAGCCTTATTCCAAAATGGATTAAATTCATTATTTTCCTCAAAATTCTACAAACAATACCCCATAATGACAACGTGAAAGAAGTTTGTTTGAAATCTTTGCAAATTTATTACAAATAAAAAATGAGAAAAATTGCATGTACATAAGTATTCACAGCCTTTGCCATGACACTCAAAATTGAGCTCAGGTGCATCCTGTTTCCACTGATCATCCTTGATGTTTCTACAACTTGATTGGAGTCCACCTGTGGTATATTCAGTTGATTGGAAACGATTTGGAAAGCCACACACCTGTCTATATAAGGTCCCACAGTTAACAGTGCATGTCAGAGCACAAACCAAGCCATGAAGTCCAAGGAATTGTCTGTAGACCTCCGAGACAGGATTGTATCAAGACACAGATCTGGGGAAGGGTACAGAAAAATTTCTGCAGCATTGAAGGTCCCAATGAGCACAGTGGCCTCAATCATCCGTAAATGGAAGAAGTTTGGAACCACCAGGACTCTTTCTAGAGCTGGCAGCCTGGCCAAACTGAGCGATCGGGGGAGAAGGGCCTTAGTCAGGGAGGTGACCAAGAACCCGATGGTCACTCTGACAGAGCTCCAGCGTTTCTCTGTGGAGAGAGGAGAAACTTCCAGAAGAACAACCATCTCTGCAGCACTCCACAAATCAGGCCTGTATGGTAGAGTGGCCAGACTGAAGCCACTCCTCAGTAAAAGGCACACGACAGCCTGCCTGGAGTTTCCCAAAAGGCACCTGAAGGACTCTCAGACCATGAGAAACAAAGATTGAACTCTTTGGCCTGAATGGCAAGTGTCATGTCTGGAGGAAACCAGGCACCGCTCATCACCTGGCCAATACCATCCCTACAGTGAAGCATGGTGGTGGCAGCATCATGCTGTGGGGATGTTTTTCAGCGGCAGGGACTGGGAGACTAGTCAGGATCGAGGGAAAGATGAATGCAGCAATGTACAGAGACATCCTTGATGAAAACCTGCTCCAGAGCGCTCTGGACCTCAGACTGGGGTGAAGGTTCATCTTCCAACAGGACAACGACCCTAAGCACACAGCCAAGAAAACAAAGGAGTGGCTCTGGGACAACTCTGTGAATGTCTTTGAGTGGCCCAGCCAGAGCCCAGACTTGAACATCTCTGGAGAGATCTGAAAATGGCTGTGCACCGACGCTCCCCATCCAGTCTGATGGAGCTTGAGAGGTCCTGCAAAGAAGAATGGGAGAAACTGCCCAAAAATAGGTGTGCCAAGCTTGTAGCATCATACTCAAAAAGACTTGAGGCTGTAATTGGTGCCAAAGGTGCTTCAACAAAGTATTGAGCAAAGGCTGTGAATACTTATGTACATGTGATTTTTTTTATTTTTTTTATTTAACAAATTTGCAAAGATTTCAAACAAATTTCTTTCACGTTGTCATTATGGGGTATTGTTTGTAGAATTTTGAGGAAAATAATGAATTTAATCAATTTTGGAATAAGGCTGTAACATAAAATGTGGAAAAAGTGAAGCGCTGCGAATACTTTCCGGATGCACTGTAGTTAGCCTTGTTATGAAAATGAAAACATGTGGCAGTTTTTTTTCTTCTGCCCTTTCCTAAAGATAGTCCTGCTGTCCCAGTGGAACTCATCGTAGAGCCAAGACCATATTTTTTTCTCCAGCACCTCATAACGGCCTTGAAACCCATGTCCCAGATTTCTCTATCATTTTATTTTTGTCTCCATTCATTACCCAGACTACTCGAATCCTCTGCCTTGTCCTCTCCTAGCTGTCAAGTTTTCTGCTTTTTGAACTTGTTGGATGCCTTGAGCTACAGTTTTGCACATGACGTTAGTGTGTAAATGGACAAATCTCTTTAAGGACCACAGGAAATCAGAACTCGAGTTTTAGTGGCTTTTAGTCCATTGCTGTTAACTTGTCACATGTGAGTGTACTCGTAAAATATTATTTTATTTTAGCCGATATACACATTTATAATTACCTTTTTTTCTGTTGGGAAAATAGACCAAAGGTTCATGACTAATCTTGCACTAACAGACTTATACAAAATTTTTGGCTGATGAAATGCTCTCTAGAATTAGAATGTCCCCACCTTCTAAATTATAAATACCATCTGCCTCTGGATGGCAAAAGCCAATACCTAATCATAGCTCATTGCTGTGATGTACATTTAAAGGCTTATCGATATGTCCCGTCCAGTTTCCTTTTTCAACAGGAAATACATGTATGTCAACACTGGAACGAAAACTACCCTCACTGAGCCATTTCTTGGGGTCTTTTAGACTTTCTTATACAGTTTATTGCTGGCCTACAAAAGCTAATTATCCTCTTGTCTACACAACCATATTTTCACAGCAGCTGGCCCAGGGCACAATTCATTTCAAAGAGTGCTACTCTGTGCACCTGCTCTGGTGTGGGGTTCAAAGATTTAAAGGCCCATTAAATGTCCACAGCAAGGAACTGAGTTTGTTTCTCAGTAACCAAGGTATTAGCTGTTCAAAGGTGGTATTGCTTGGTGCCTATACAGTGATAGAGGTATTTCCCCATATTTTTATGGGGACTTGTACTGACATTTAGTTTATGGTATTCTATGTAAACGTCAAAAAGCATAATGAATGATTGAACTGACTTTAATGTCTTGAGAATTCATTCTAAACTTAATTTAAACTTTACCAATTAAAACCACTAAACCATTGGGAGTACTCTACACTTTTGCAGGTTAAAAAGCTTTGTGTTAATAAAACAACTTATTAAAATAAATGCCTTGTGTGCTAGTTTTAGCTACATCCTTCCAAAGTAGCAAGCGACTACGGTGTGGTGTTTTGGGTAAGCATAAGCTTGAATGATATCTGAATGAAAAGCGTTCTTGCAGAACTGGATTGGTCATGTCTGTCTCCTTTCAGTTCTGCACTAATAAACTGAAATGGAAATTGCGAGACCTCTTGGGCTAAATCGTGTGACTTCATCTCACCCTCTACTCTTTAACATTACCATAATGTACAGAAGTAAATTTTAACAACTTGAGAGCTATCTGAATGTTAGCACTGAAACACCACACTGATGTTTGATTATCAGTCTTTTAAAATGCTAAATTGATTTTAGTGTAACTAGAAAACTCTAGCATAGCTATTCAAACAAGTTCAATAGATTTTCACCTAACCTTAAAAATGAATTGTTTTATTTAGAAACTTGCACATTAGTCTTTGTGACTTCTGATGTGAAACGCAGTTCCCTCTCTTGGCAGGTTGGGTTTGTTGAAAGCTAATTAAAGGCTTATTGCCTTTTAAATGTCTTTTTGTTTGTTGGGATTTGTGTTTTATTGCTTACATTATAGGCTACAGGCTCTTGGAGTGTTTAGATGTCATCACGTTTAATTCGTGACATGCAGGGTTTTGAGCAAATGCATAAAAAGTAGATGAACGTGGCAATAAGATACAATCTATATTGTTCCAATTGACAACATTTGTTTTAACAGTCATTATGTGTGTGCATTCAGTGATTTTTAAACACTCAGACTGTGTCTGCATGATAATACTGTCAGTCAACTTGTCCAGCAGGTGAATTGCAATAGTTTGTGAAAGTATCTTGAATTTTTTCTTCCTCATTAAGCAAATCAACAACAAACTCGTCATCACTGCTGCAGCTTGGAGAGAGATGTGTTTTAATTTTTTCAGATTGACTCGCTAAAGAGCTCGCTTGCTTGTCTTTCATATTTCAATTCAATGGTTGTTTCCTTGTCAAGTTCTTATGTGTCATAGGTAGAGAACAGATCAGCTAAAAGGTGCTTTGCACCAGCTACTGTACCCCGGTGCTAAAATTGCTTGTTGGTTAGCACCACCTATTGTAAAGGCAGGAATGTGCTACCAGTGATCATTCGCCTCGCTTTCAGTGTGTAAGGGCCATTCGTCGACTATTTGTTTCTAATAATCACGCTGCACTTGGTGTGCAAAGGCCTTCAGGTTATTTTCTGCAGATTGTGATTTGGGTTCCTTTCTGTTTAAATTAATTACCATTTGAATGTACAGTATATGCGATCTTCTCATGTAAATTAGATTTCATGATTACGTTTGTTGTAGTTTGCAATGCCCCACTTCTGATAAATATTTTATAATTTAAGGTCATTTTCTCTGGTAAAACTCAATGGGGGAATCTAGATAATTTTTTTTTTTTTTTACCGAACACTATATGCTGTCAGTCAGAGCTCAATGCGAGCTTGCCATATAAGCTTGCCACATGACTGCGAATAGATTGCATTGAACTAGTAAATGAAAAAGTAGATCTCGCATTAAAAAAAAAAAAAAGGTTAGGTGCTCCTGGAGTAGCCAATGTCTCTCAGCTGGAACTATATACATTTTTATATTATAGATCTGCATTGGGTGACTATTGGCTTTACATATTGTTTGCACAATTGTTTTGTTCTTGTTTTTATCATTTTCATTATTATCATAAACATTATTGCAATCTGAGTTATTAAATAATTTTTCCGATTACAAGGTTAATCGTCAGATTACTCGATTACAAAAATAATCATTGATGACAGCCTTAGTCCGGACTTTTAAACTGATTTTTGCCTTAGTCAAGCCAGTTTTGTTTGTTTAACTTGGAGACTTAGTGATCTCATCATGCAAAAGAAACCACAGGATGTCCACTGCCAAATGCACTGCCAAGCAGTGTTGGGTAACATTACTTTTAAAAGTAACTTGTTAGAATATTGCGTTACTCCTTAAAGTAACTTAAGTAATTTTATAGAAAGTAAAGCGTTACTTTTTTTCCTCACAGCCACTTTCTCTTCTGCTATGCTATGCATTCCATACAAAAAAGCCATGCATTGCATACAAGAGACAGTACAGGTCATGCTAGCTAATGTACAACACTCATGTCAAAACATGGTAAACAAACAAATATTTAGAAAGTAGGTCTTCATGTCATATTTATAAAGAATCACTAACATGAATATGCATGATTTGTTTTTCCATCAACATGGCAGCCAATATGAATAATGAAGAATAACCACTGTCTTGCCTAAAGTCCAACACTTGAACCTGCATTATATCTTTCATCATGTGACGTACCCATCGACAATGCCGGAGTCAACTTGAGATGTTTTTCAAAAGTCAGGATAAAATTCAGTGGGGGATGCCAGCCTAACATGTTCAAGGAATAAGTCTGATGAATAAATAAATCATCTCATCTCAAAAAAAGTCATCTCAGTGCAAGCTAGTTTTGAGTTGATCCACGGTGCGTACAGACGCCACAACTTCAAAGGTGCACATTGATACAGCTTGAATGGAATCGTTTTTAATGCTACCAAAATGTCAAAAACGGTTTGTTTCATGAATCAAACTATTTATTTTTTTTAATAAAATGTAGAATCTTTTTAGAAACCAAGATATTTTCTGTGTGTACACAATCGATGTAGAACATTTCTCGGAGCCACTGATCCAGAGTTAGCTTATCTCATAACACAGAGCAGTTCGGCTGCATAAATCAGTGAATTGAGTGAGTATTTCACCCTGTGTATTATGTCGTGGCCAGTGGAAGACTAGTCTTATAATCCCTCTGTCTAAACGCGTTTATATGTATGTATGTATGTATGTATGTATATGTATTTTTTTTATGCAGAGTGTATTAACACATGAATCAAACGTGTTTCACTCAACTGAACCTTGACGTCATATTACTCTAAAACACGAAATGTGCATGCGCGTTAGTGAGTTGATTGAGAGGCGATGTCTGTATCTAAAAGGTGTTTGGCTCTTTTACCTGCAAGGCGGGACTTCCTTTCTACATCCATTGACTATGGCAGTGGTGGCTCAGCGGTTAAGGCTCTGGGTTACTGATCAGAAGGACGGGGGTTCAAGCCCCAGCACTGCCAAGATGCCACTGTTGGGCCCTTGAGCAAAGCCCTTGACCCTATCTGCTCCAGGGGTGCCGTATCATGGCTGACCCTGCACTCTGACCCCAGCTTAGCTGGGATATGTGGAAAAAAAAAAAAAGAATTTCACTGTATATGTGCAAAATGTATAATGTGTGATAAATAAATATAATTATTTTTACAATTATTTTTAAATTATTCTTGGTTGGGCATTCCAATGTCTCCCATTTATTTAAATAGAAGTGACTCGTCTCTGCTAAATAGTCTCTGGCCTCACACGCTATAGAACTACAATGCCAATCATGCGCTATGTCTCCTCCCCGAAGTTTGCACACTTTTACTTCTGATTTCTCACAATACAAGCAACGTGTTACTTTAAAAAGTAACTCAGATATTATGGTCTAAAATAAAAAATATTGCGTTACTTTACTCGTTACTCGAAAAAGTTATCTGATAACGTAACGCACATTACTTTTATCACGTTACCCCCAACACTGCTGCCAAGTATGTTACCAATATAAGGAAGCCTGTCCCTAAGGATTAATCATGCAGAGCGAGCAACAGGTCATGCTGAATGAAATGTTAAACTTAAGAATGAGGACTGGAGGTCAACATCATAGGGAGTTCCCCTTCAGCCATATCTGATAATATTTTGTGACTTCTGCTGTCCAAAGTAAACAACAATGTGGTATAGGCCACTTTGGCCATTTATTATGCTCAAAAATGTGAAGTAAAAAGTGTGTGGATTGACTGGATTATATTTTGGCCTAATTATGACCAACAGAATTAAATCTATAAATCCTATCATGCTATAGACAAGTGCTTATTTTAGGCCTACTTGTTTTATAAAGGTTGTCCTCAAATATGGGGGGGGGGAAGAGAATCCTGCAGTAGTTCTAATTTCATTCATATTACGTTCACAGGAAAGAAATGCAGAAAATGCCATTGAGGCCCTCAAGGAGTATGAGCCTGAGATGGGAAAAGTCTATCGTCAGGACAGGAAGACTGTACAGAGGATCAAAGCCCGGGACATCGTTCCCGGGGACATTGTGGAAGTTGCCGGTAAGAATTCCCAAGTGAAAACTCTTGATATAAAACTCAGCTTATGTGCTAAAGGGATAGTTCACCCAAAAATGAAAATTCTGTCATTTACTCACCCTCACGTTCCACAACCCATATGATTTCTTTCATAGAAAACAAAAGCAGAATGATATCTTCAGTCAATGAATGGTGACTGAGGCTAACATTCTGCCTGACAACATCTTTCGTGTTTCCACAAGTAAATAATGACAGAACAAAATTTTTTGGGAGAATTATTCATTTCAAAATGTGAAACTGTACAGTCCCACCAGAGGCAAAAGCTAAAACGTAGTTTTGTCAACTTTTAAGAGTACTCTAGCATGTAGATGGCCTTAAATCTAACAGGCATGAATGAAAAGCCACAAAACTCCAATTCTGATTTCACAAGGTCTTTAAAACACTGTCCTTTCCACCTGGAATTAATCTGCACAATGATTATCAGGAATGCCCCTTGCTCTATATTGCGTCTCATTACCACCACATTTCTCTTCACTCACTGGAATAGATCACGAGATTCTTCCTTATTATTTCACACACAGGGCAGCTGTTTTTGGCCAGCACTTACAGTATTGCAATACAGATTCACCTTAATGTTATTTCAACGTTTCACTTTGTCTGTTGGACTGCACACTTTTAGAAAGTGTGGAGATGTCATTTTAGCCATGGCTAAATCAAGAAAAACACTTTGTCATAAATACCCTCAACAAATACTTTGTGCTGTGCCATTTTTGGCTTGGGGCCTGGACACTCTCTTTACAGTGTATGCATGTTTGTAATCTTTATATTACCCCATGTAGTCATGCTAGGAGATGTATAGTGTGAGCTATAACTAGAATGGTAAGAGTTAGATATTTGCTTAGTCACGGTGAGGTGAAGCGAGCTGTACTGAGAGGTGAGCCAAATGGTACAGCAAAGCCCCCATCAGCAGGATGGAGATTGGAGGAGATTTCTGGAGCCAGTGTACTTGCGGCTCTGACTAATTCCCTGCAGTAACACAACCAGGTGAGTGTACCTGTTACGCAAGTTAAGAGGGGTGCCGTAAACGGATGGGTCATGTAATATTAAACACTACACATACAATACCTCTGTGTAGGTGGCGGAATTGCCAAGGACACATCAAATAGATGAGATTATTGGATGTGAATAAAGAATTTAAAAGAAACTGCTCTCGAAGAGGCTGAAAGAGAAAGGAGGGGTGGAGAGGAAAAATATAGGTTTTCCTCCACAGGGCTTAAATCTTTATTCTTCTGCCTTCCTCGCCTTTGTTGGGGGCACTTTGTA
This sequence comes from Myxocyprinus asiaticus, assembly GCF_019703515.2. Taxonomy (NCBI): domain Eukaryota; kingdom Metazoa; phylum Chordata; class Actinopteri; order Cypriniformes; family Catostomidae; genus Myxocyprinus; species Myxocyprinus asiaticus. The sequence goes on from NC_059381.1 coordinate 13,451,829, forward strand.
ACTTGTTCCTGCCTCTGATTGGTCACTTTTGTCCTGCGCCATTCTACAACACAATTTTGTTTGCTGCTGCTTATTTAGCTGCTGCCAGAGATGGAGAAATGCTTTCCTTTTCTACTTGTGAAGGAAAGAAGCGTCATTGTGCAGTCTGATTTTTTTTTTTTAAGCCCCTACACAGGGGACTGAAGCTGGGTGAATTCCTGACCCTTTGTGTCCCAGATAGATGCTGTTATAGGATAATGGAGAGAAACAGTAGTGCTGAAAGACCGTGGTAAAGGGAGTGAAGGAAACAAAGAGGGAGGTGACTGCAGGGTGGAAAATGAGTCTCGTGAGAGGAATGTTAAGTGTCAATGTAGAGGCAGTAGCTGTGCAACCTGCCAGTCGAGTGACACCAGAGCTCATAGCTCATGAGCTCTTATGATCAGCAGCATCTTCATGTGTCCTCCAGAGGTCAGTGACCTGACATTCAGCAGATGGTGCACTGAGTTAGAAAAGTGATGGTCCTCTTGCTCCCTAATGACGTATCTATGATGTCTTATCGTACAGAACAGCTTCATTTTGTCCAAAATATGGGACGTCCCGGTTAATACTGGACACTTGGGAACCCTACTTTGTCATGCAACTCTTCCCGTGCCATTTGTGCTACGAACATGAATTATACCTCAACTCTTGTGGCTTGTTTAGGAGAGGTGTGCTATTACTTCTTCTGAAAGAGATCAGACTTGTGATTTGTACCCTAACAATGATAAAACGGGTGAAAGAATCCCACCAACTTAATGTGAAGGAGGGACTTAAGGCATATCTAATGACCAGAATATCATAGACTTTTGGGTGGCATCTTTTGACTTTTGCTAGTAAGCAACCACCCTAGCAATGCACTAGCAACCACCATGAACATCTTAGCTTTGTGGTGCAAAGTTTTCCACAGGCAAGCACCACTCCCATTTTCTTCAGAAAATATAAAAAATGAAAGTGAAAAAAAAAAAAGGTTTATCCTGCCATATAATCAGCTGTCGTGTTGCCTTAGCTGTTGTCATTCTCTAGTGTAGCAATCTGATGTTGAGCATAAAACAGTGACAGTTGCATAGCAGCACTGACCCCCCACCCCTCGATCCCGTTACCCTGTCAACAGCAGCGTCATCTTGCTAATCGGGTGAAGAGGGAGCAATATATTTTTGCCTACCTTTCCTACTTTAAGAAGGTGAGTCATAAACTAGTCCATGATTGCTGTTTATATCTCATCTCACTCATAAAAGAATGACCTTGCAAGACAATGCTGAAGATGATGTCCTCAATGCTTCAACAAAACCTCAACAGGTCCTCACCCAGCCATTCGCCTATCTCTGTTATTACCTTCATCCTTTATGCGAGTGCCTGCTGATAGCATGTAAGGCACTGCCATTGTGCTCTCTTGAATTCTAAACATCTGATTGTAATTGAGCTTGAAGAACATCTCCTGTCATCTACAGAGTGGCGGTGGTAATTGACCACTCAGCAGTGCGCATCACCCCTTTCAGACTGAGTGTAGACAAGTCCCAGTTGACCCTGAGAAATACATCTAGGAGTGACAAGCAACCAGGGTAGACATACTTTTGTATGCCGTTTTATTTGTATTATGACTTTCTGCACACTCTTTGAGTGACACCTACTAATGCTGTCTTTTTCTATTGACTATTAGACCAGAATTAAGATTTGCTTGATCTCTGTTTTTTGTTCATTGAATTTCTTTTCCAGTTGACCATACTTATTGAAGTCCTCCAGCTTCTTTATTTACAGTGCCTCTCTCCTAATGAGCCAACAGTTTGCATTTTGCTATGGATACAGCCATGACCCATGGGAGTTGTCCACAGAACAAGTAAATTGAGGTTTCTTTGAAACCACTCCGGTTTCATTGTTGTGCATTTAAGGCTAGGGTATCTCTGTGTGCCGTTCTGTCTCACGCACAGTCAGCGCTCAGCCTTTACAAGTATACTCTTTTAACTGCTAGCCCGTACAGATTCATTTGGAGCATGTGCACTACAACTGCTTTGTAATACTTTTTAGTACAGTCAATTTCAGATGCATGCGCAGATGACGCACCCAGGGGTGTACTGTCTGCGTGTCTAAAGAAACTTCTGAATGCGAATTGCATGCACTAAGCTGAAAAAGTGGTCGGACTCTGTATTGAGATCGCTTCTTAGTTTCCCCGGCTGAACACATGCTCTGGCACGAGAAGCAGAAGGTGTTTGTGTGTGTGTGTGTGGCTTTGATGGGGGCTGTGATGCATACTATAGCCTATTGGCTATTTTTGAAAAAGGCACAAGCCTTTATCATGTCCCACTCCAACTTTGTTTCAGTTGGAAATGGCACTTCACAGGGACTTTAACACTTGTGTGAAACTTGGTGAGATGTCCACCACAGTCCTGCAGCCTAACCAGTGTTTCCCAGTCATGGTCCTTGAGTGCCCCCAACGCTGCATGTTTGGATATCTCCCTTATTTGTCATACCCAGTTCAGGTCATTAAGCCTCTACTAAAGAGCTGATGAGTTCAATCAGGTGTGTTAGATAAGGGTGGCATCCAATGTGAATAGTGTTGGGGGTACTCTAGGTCTGGGATTGGGGAACACTGACCTCTAAGCCACCACCCTGTCCCAACATAGAAAGAGTGCGAATGAAGGACAGAGACAGGATGTGCTGTTATTAGCCAAGCAGATTTGACGAGATAAATGATCAGTGAACCAGATGGCCACTTTCTACACTCTTGTGTTCAAAGGGGGGAGGTATTCTGCTCTGTCCTATCTTGCTGTCCTCAGCAAGGATCAGTTATGGTTGCTGTTGGAACAGTAGGGCCCTATGATTTCTGCGATGAGGAAAACACAGACGGAATTGCGGAATCCAGTCATATAAAGGAATTGACAATTAAACGTGGAATGTCATGGAATTTGACACATTTGGGATAAAATGTATGTATTTAATGCTTAATTAATCAAATTTAAAATCCTGATATAACCTAAAGTGATTATTTTAAAGCTGAATATGCTGCATGTTTAAAAGGGAATGTGTAAAGCCGGCTGCTGACACACTAACACCTTAGCATAAGCATCACGTGTGCTCGTGTTTGTAATTAATTACAGACAGCAGAGTGTGCATTAAGCTTGAAGCACACAGCACATGCAGACTATATATTTATAAAATTAAATCGTATCCTTTTGCGGTTTAATAAGAACATTTAAGCCATATAGTGCACCGCATATCCAGAGGTGTGCTGTCATCAAAAACATATAAACTCAAATTGCTTCATTCAGCTTTTTGCCAAAATAAAAGCTCAATGTAACTAGACGCATGAAATTGAAGTTGCGACAAATATACTACAACTGTATAGTAAAATGCTAATATTTAGTGTAGTAATAATGATAATAATCACATTTTATATTTAAGCAAACTCAAATTTTTCATTAACACTGTGATTCTCTGCTGTGCAGGACTGTATTTGAAGAAAAAAAACACTTTGCTAAAAGTAATGCAATGGTATGTTGGTATGTTTTGATTCAAATTCTATGAATTCACTTTAATTAGACAGTTTGTTTTATTTTTTATTAAACTTTAAAAGATGGAGTCCAGAAACAATAAAACTGAAAACACAATTTGGAAAAAAATCTAATCGATTTTTGGGAAAAATTAAACCAATTTCATAGGTCCCTAGAACAGCTCTGAGGACAAGTTGTCTGCATCACAAGGAGCATATCTGGCTCTGTGTGTCTGTGCTCGGGTCATCACTGCATTTGTGACCTCTTACAATTGATTCCCTCAAGTGACAAGCTCCCAGGGGAGAGCTCGAAATGAGATGGCTTGGGGAGAGAGAGTCCTATGCGCAAACCAGCCAATGATGATCAAGCATAACGCAAGGAAAATAATTAGACTCCTACTGCTTCCTTTAAAGAAGGGATTAGACCTCTCCAATGTTTCAAAATGTGCTTACTAACATGTTTGAGTGCTCCAGAGATCCCTTTTTTGGCCCAAGATGATATGAGCATAATGTCAATCAGTGCTACTTGCTTCTTGTTAAAATAACTTCTTTTTTTTTTAGTGGTGCTTGATATTGCTCACACTTAGGGGTTTGGGATTTAAATAAACCCCTAACTCTAGTATTAGAATTTGGTGCGTCTCCCATCCCTCAAATCTGCTAGTTGAGGAGAGGTGTAGTATTTTCTTAGGATCAGAGTTTTATTGAACAATTAAACAGCTGGAAAAAAAAGTCCATACAGTGTAGGAGAGACCTGAACCATATTTAGAGACTAAAATATCAAAGGCTGAGATGGGCTCTTTTGAATTTGACCGTAATCAACCATGCATAATACATTTGCGTTGCCCTGGAATTGTGGCTGCAACTTCTGCACAGGCAAGCACCATTTTCTTAAAAAATGTAGAAACCTAGTTTTGGAGTTTAGTCTTAAATAACTTGCATCTATTTTTTTTTTTTTTTTTTTTTTTTTTATAACCTCATTTTCTTTAGTAATTTATTTAACATGCTTCAGGTCCCTTTCTGTTCAAATCCTATATTGTTAGCACAAACTGTGGTGTTAAAACAGCTTGGTAGGGAAGGCACAGTCACATGGGGTAACCTCCTCGTGGTCGCTATAATGTGGTTTGCTCTCAGTGGGGCGCGTGGTGAGTTGTGTGTGGATTCCGTGTAGAATAGCATGAAGCCTCTATGTCGCACTATGTCTCCGTGGTAACGCGCTGAACAAGCCACGTGATAAGATGCGTGGATTGACGGTCTCGGACATGGAGGCAACTGAGATTCGTCCTCTGCCACCCGGATTGAGGCGAGTCACTATGCCACCACGAGGACCTAGTGCGCATTGGGAATTGGGCATTCCAAATTGGGGAGAAAAAGGGGAGAATTTTTTATTTTTTTTATTGTGGTTTGGGTTTGGTCTAATGCTAGTCTATTACAGCACTGCTAGATAAAATCAAAGGGAACAGTGAAGAACCCTGATAAGCTTTATAGCATATTGTGCCTTTTGAAGAAGATTTGAGCATTCTTTTAATTAAAATGCCTACGGCTACTGCTAATTGTACCTTTTTAACTCTTGTCATTAAACATAGTTATAAACGTAATTTTAAATCGCTCTAAAATTCTTAGTTTCCGAGATCTATTCTTATAGGGCATTCTCTTCTTGTCTACCTAAAGTAGGTTACCTTTTTATATAACCTTTTTCTAACTTGAGCAATATATCCAGTTCATGTTCCACATTCTATAGTTTGGTTTAGGGGCATTGTGATAGTGTATTTTTGTCATTTAGATCATGGGGAGAATGTTTATTTTTATTAGAGCTATATTCGGTGCTCTTCACCATCTAAGCGTGTACTTATAGTTCTCCCAAAAAATTAAAATTGCCATTTACTTAAGCCTAATTTATACTATTGAAGAAGCCAAACTTTTTGTCTCCTGTACAAACTAAAGCAGCCTAGAAGGACGAAGCCGGCATTAATACTATGGGCGTCATTTTCAAAATGAGTTTATATGAAGATGCAATGGAAGTGAATGGTGACTGAGGCCAACATTCTCATTAATCATGTTTTATGTTAATATATTGCACAAATAAATGAACAAACATCTTATTTATTCTTCACATCAGCTGCACCTATGGTTTAAAACCTCTTAAACATGGAACTGGCCTTTCCATTGGACTGACTATCCAATCAACTTTAACAAAAGCTGTTTACTAGCTTGTCTGTGCTAGCTTGATTGTGCATCTTAACTCATAAAAAAATAGCTTTTCCATTTTAGGACCTGTGTTGCTTGTTGGTCTAATACTACTGGTCATGCTGCCCCCTCTATGAAAAAAGAGCAGAGAGTCCAATCAGGGTGCTTGCTCACCGGTTAAAACTTGGTCCAGAAAAGGCAATGCATCCTGTGCTGTATATTCAGGTTATTTGAAGTCCTTTCCTCCTAGAACATCCTGTAAAAATAATCTTTGTCATTGTCTGTCCTTGCGTAAACTTTATGCATGTTAAGTAGTGGATTTAATCGGACGCCATCTCACAAGACTAATAAACGTCAAGTGTGTTAAGGGGCTCATGCATCGGTCTTCTTGTTCATAAGGAGATTTGTTTGGGAAAGATTAAAGTATTTATATTTGCTATTTTTCCCCCTAGTAGCAATTACTAACCCCCCTCTGTTTATGGAAAAAATGAAGCACAGTCTATTTTTGTCCATGCTCAAGTAGAACTAGAACATTTCAAAGCTTTTGATGCTGTCCATTAACCTCTTCAGGGCAGGAAAATTTTGAATATACAGTGGGATCCAAGAAAATCTGAGACCACTTTGAAATGAATTTAAGATTCTGCACTATTTCTGAAAATTTGCAAATGTAAGATGTTGACCATATTAACTCCCTTTTTCTAATTGTAAGATTTCCTTGCCTCCATTAAAGCACACAAGATGCTCTTTGAAACATTGTCAAATCATTCTGGGATAACATGGATAAGGTTTTTCACAAACTTGTGGAGTCCATACCAAATGCCAGATGTAAATTATTTGCTGTTAATCAGCAGATTCAGAATACTAAATAAAATTAAAAAAATGATAATAATTTTGAGACGGACCTTTGTATGCATTTTAAAAGGAATGGATGAGATCCATTGCCCTCTTCCTTTTGATATTTGGCTTGTACAGAGTATATTGCAGAATTTAGAGCTTTTCAGCCAGGATAAAATCCAAAGTTCTTATACTGAATATTGTCACATTGCTTAGCTTGTGTGTTTTGAAAGGTTTTTAAAAGAAGTGTTGAAATTTAAACCCCAACCCCCTTTGTAATGGGGCTTATGCTGTTTTCTTTGTATATGAGAGCAAAGATGTTTTTTGTTTGTTTTTTTTGGCCTTTATTTCATCCTTTGACCTTGAAAGCACAATCCATTATGTCTGCAAATGTCAAGCCATTAGCTGTAGAGCTAATATTTAAGGTTCAAGACTTGCTTTCTTGGTGGCTCATGATTTCATCTTAGCTCTGTGGCTTTTAAACATCGGTTTGAGAGTGTAACAGCACCTTTGCTGTCACCTGGAATGATGTTTAGAGCTGGAGAGGCAAATAGACTGACAGTACAGCTCTCTTGGAGTGGTTGAGCCTGACTTCCTTTGCTAGAGATTGCAAGTCTCTTATTTTGCTACTAAAGTGTTCTTGTTTTATTGCTGTTCAATAAATGTTCTCATACATTTGTAAATTCTTGGCAACATTGTTTTGGTTGGCCTCATTTGTGTTTCATAGTCTTGTTCGCTTGGAGTGCTGAAATTATCTCCTGCTAACAGCATGTTTTGTTTCCTTTCAGTGGGTGACAAGGTTCCTGCTGACATTCGCTTGACGTCAATCAAGTCAACGACCCTGAGGGTGGACCAGTCCATTCTAACAGGTAAGAACAATTCCATTGCTTTTGCTAGTTGTCTTTTTAAATGCGTTTGTTGCTCTATGTGCCCACTTAATTATAAGGGAATATAATATGACCTTAGATGGTAAATATACACAGTACAGTTTTTTGTACATTTCTGTTTTTGCCTCCTAAATACTGCTGTGTTTTGATTTTGTGTGCAGCCATCAGAAATATAATGGAAACCCAACAGAAAGACCTGTTTTCAGTTTATTTTCGTTGGACTCAAGTCCCTTTTACTGAAAATCCGGTCACTCTGCGGCAGTATTCATATCTTCTCCATACAGATACAGTATTTTCTAGTTATACAAGTACAGACCTTACCTACTTCATTGGAGAAAGACGAAAATCTCCCAATTTGGTTGGTCAAGATTTCAATCAAATAACATATTTCAAATTGGCAAATCGCATAAATTGCGCTGCTTTAGCTGAAATCACTCACAAAAACACTGTTTTTCAGGTTGGCCCAGCTAACACGCATGTGCGTTCTTGATTAAACCGACAGGTGATCTCTACCAAAGAGTTGATTGGCTATTTTACTTGTAGGACTTTCATTCCTACAGTCGCCATATTTAACATTACGATGTCTCATTCGTATGTATACGAGTGACTCATCTCATCCTATAATGTCTCTGGCACAGTACCCAGACTTATCACTTATCAATTCAGACTGAAAACTCAAATTGGGTGAAAATACTTTTGTTTGCTGAGACGTTGGAGATTAGGAAGCACTGCAGCAGTAGGCATCCTTATAAAGCCAGTTCAGGTCAGCTGTGTTCAAACTGGGTGAAAGGAAGACCGAGGAAATGCACTTGTAGGAGTCAAGACTTACTTTGCTGCCTTAATTGGTAACAGTCTGTGCAAAATTTCCAATACTTTTTAGCTGCTCCATCCATGGCTATTTTTGTTGGCGTTGTGTACTTTACCATCCCCAACAGAACTAAAACCATTCAAGCAGTTACTCAAATGCCCATCAAGTCCTAGTACATTGGACTGCCTTTATGAACTACTAACCCAGTCTTCATTTACTAATCTGAGGATTTTACTGATTTGAGAGAACTTGTATTTCACCCTCTTGTTATCTGTATCCTCTTTCTACAGGAGAGTCTGTGTCAGTAATCAAGCATACAGACCCTGTACCTGACCCTCGCGCTGTGAACCAGGACAAGAAGAACATGCTCTTTTCTGTAAGTCAGACTTCAACTTGTACGACTGCTGTCAACACCATATTTTTGTAGTGCTTCGAAACTTGTGCCCTGAGAATTTTAGGATGTTTTGTACAATTCAACACAAGTTCCATCAAAAATATTGAGCACTGTATCTTTTGGCATGAACCATGTAGCTTGGTGTTTATATTATTTTAATTAGTAGTACTTGCTAAGGCAAGCTTCACTATTAATATTGCTTATACTTTGAAAAACCAGAAACTCCAAATAACCAAATAGAAAACCTTGGCGATTAACCTAGAAAGGCCTAAGCAACCACACAGCAATGGGCAAAAAAAACAAAAAAACACTCTTAACACCTTGGAAACCGCATAGCAATGCCATGGCAAACACCCCCAACACCCTAAAATTGCAACATTTGCATGGGCAAGCACCACTTATATTTACCACAGATAATGTACAATTCTAGTTTTAGTAGTGCCTCAAAAATCTATATAAAAAATGTGGGGATCTTTGGAACACTTGTATATCCAAGTAATTTTTTTCTACAAAGCTATCCTCACCATTTTACATGGACAACATTGTAGAAGCTACTTATTTAGTTGGTAGTTTAAACCATGGCCACACCAATACATTTTTGTTTGAAAACGTACTGATTTTGATGTTTACACTAAGGCTGGGTATTGATACAGATTTCCCGATTCGATTCAGATATACATCAGTATATTTCTGTTACAATGTCCATTTTAGTTGCATATTTAATAAATTCTCTCTCAGCTAATGCCCTTAATTATAAAGGAAACTTCTAGGCAACCCTTCTCTGTACAATTTGAAAATATTTATTTTACAAATTATAATTTATCATTAGTTTTTCATCAACTTTTCATTAACTTTTTTTAATTCAGTCTGTTTCATCAATTAATGCCTTGAAATTGCATATGTTGCATATATATTTTTGTTAAATTTTTATTGTTTACTTGCATAATTTGTACTATTTACACTGATATGTAGAACATTCAATGACATATAGATCTGTGGATCTAGTCTTTACACACAGAACGGGTTAAACCAAACTTTTACTCTCAACACACAGTGAAAGGACGTCTGTACTAATAACTTCTCCACTACTACGCAATAAACTCTAACCAAAACAGCTTTCTTTCACTTATATCTTTGCTGGTGTAGTATCTGGGATGTGACATCAAATTTTGATTTAGCAAATTAGTACGACTTCTCATGAGATCGTGTTGAATTTTCACCAAACTACACAAGACCTACTGTATACTGTAAGTTTCAAATTTTAAACTAACAAATTTGCAGCCAAAACTCAACATTTGTCAATCTACAAACTTTTCTTCCTGGTTTACTTTGGCTTCTGCACCAGCCAGACAGTCTAAGATCACTATAAATAACTTTAAATAGGTGTGTGTACTTTAAAATATGTGTGTACTGTAAAATATGTCAGACACTCTAATATACTTTGGCCCCCTCCATGCTTGTCGCAGTGACTAGATTTTTATTAGATTTGTGTTACTGAATGGCTGGAAACTTAATAGTGTTAGTGTTTGACTCACTGGAGCCCAGGTCAGGAGGCAGACAGACTGGCTTAACCATCCGTCTGCTAGCTGCCTTGAGACATCACACAGGTCACATAAACTGCAATACATAGTGATTGTATCACCTAGATATCATATAGAGACTGTTTATATTTCCTGACCAACCAAACGCAAAACCCTTAAGTCATTCAGAAAAAATTTGGGCTACTAAAACATTAGATCTCTTTCATCCAAAACACAAATTGTAAATGAAATTATTTCAGATCATAGTCTAGATGTGCTTGGCTTAAACCAGATTAATATATTAGTTAAGTGAGTCTACTCCATAAACATGAGCCTCATCTGAAGGGTCGAGTAGGAGGTGTTGCTACAATTTATAGTGATGTTTTTGGTTTTACTTAGAGATCAGGATACAAGCACTATGAGTGTATTGTCAGAAAAGCGCTATATAAGTGTAATATTCATTTATATTCTTTTGACCACTAAAGCATTGTGGTGATGGCGTAGTGGGCTAAAACACATAACTGGTAGAGTTAAATCATGAGTGAAATCTGAACGTTTACTAGCCAATGGCAAATCCTATAAATTTTTAGTCGCATAGCGTGAGATTTAGTTGCACATGCGACTGATTTACTTGCATTAAAGAAGGTTGCCACATAGAGTGAAAGATCGATCTTGGGATTGAAGAATAGATATCGAGATTGAACATCGGAAAATCTATGTTTTTACCCAGCCCTAGTTTACACGTCTCATCCACACTAGAATGTCATTTTCCTCCACCAAAAACAGAATTTCGAAATAGCTCACTAGTGCCATATACTTTGGAAAGCTTTGGAAACTGAAAACGGACTAGTGTGGACATGGCACATTAAAATGGTGGTATTTTTGCCTTTAATCTCGCCTACAATTTCATTTTTATAGGGTACCAACATTGCAGCTGGCAAGGCAGTGGGCGTAGTGGTTGCTACTGGCGTGAACACTGAGATCGGCAAAATCCGTGATGAGATGGCTTCCACAGAGCAGGATCGCACACCACTGCAGCAAAAACTTGATGAGTTTGGCCAGCAGCTCTCCAAGGTCATCTCCCTGATCTGCATCGCAGTGTGGATCATCAACATCGGACACTTCAACGATCCCGTTCACGGTGGCTCGTGGATCCGCGGAGCAGTGTACTATTTCAAGATCGCTGTTGCACTAGCTGTGGCCGCCATCCCAGAAGGACTGCCTGCTGTTATCACTACCTGCCTGGCTCTGGGTACCCATCGTATGGCCAAGAAGAATGCTATTGTACGCTCTCTGCCCTCCGTAGAGACCTTGGGCTGCACCTCCGTCATCTGCTCGGACAAGACCGGCACTCTTACCACCAATCAGATGTCTGTTTGCAGGGTGAGAATGCTTGAAGTATGATTGCCAATGGCAGGGGTATTTAAAGGTTCCAAAATGGCACTGTTTCAGTAGTCAGTATGTTTTATTGTTATAAACCAATCTTGGGTCCAGATCTGGACAGTGGTGTGCTATTGTTGGCCTCTGATTAATGGGAATGAGTTAAAAATTGCAAGGATGCAGCTGTTTTTTTTACAACAACTTTAGCAAGCAGCTTTAGGGCTCTTCAGAGAGGAAATAATAACTTGTATCCCTGGCTATTACAAATTATGTTTAGCCCATAATTTAATTTCTTGGCAACTGTGAGTCTGTTATTGTTTAGTAATTTGTGGGCTGGGCCTTAGCCAAGAACTTTGAGCAATATTACTGAATAGAGAGTTGGCTGCAAATACTCATGAATATAAAAGATCGCTTCATGATGGGTTTGATTTAGGACTAGCATGTGACTTATATTGGCAACAAACTAAAGTCGTGGGAAACTATTAAACCGTGTGGCTATGAAAACAGCATGATTAAAGGGGTAGTTCACCCAAAAATTTAAGAAAATACTCATTCTCGTTTTGCTCCAAACCCTTACTACTTTCCATGAAACACAAAAAGAGATGTTTCTGTCACCATTCACTTTCATTGCATCTATTTTCTATACATTGAAGGTGAATTGTGACAGAGGCTAACTTTCTGCCTAATATCTCCTTGTGTTTTTTTTTTTTTTTTGGTAAACTATCCTTTAATCATTTAGTTTAATCATTCAGATATTTAAAAACTCTTATGATACTGATGACCTTGTGTTAGACCACCCCAGGTTGTTTTGTGAATGCCTCTGTGTTTCCTCTCTTTGTTCTTTCTGTTTGACAAGATTCCTTTCAAAGGACGCCACCCTTCTCTGTTCATTTGAATTCTCCTTCATTTCATCCCCTCACATTATTTCTGCATACTTTTTTCCAGTCATATCTTTTCTAATTTCCCCTTCTATCCCTCTATTTCTGTTCTTACACACCTTTGCAGCGAGTGCTGATCAGTATGCAGTTGTCAGTTATTTGCAGTAGCGTTGCATAACTGACCTTGTGTGCGAGATCTCGCTGTGATCCACGGCAGTGCCTTTGTTGTAGGCTGTACTGTACGTTCACAAGCCACATGTGTGCACCAGCTGAAACACAGTAGTACTGAAGAGATTTCAGTTATCCATTTGCTGTGCGTCTACAGTAGAACGGTTAAATTTAGTATCAGTCTTGCTTTTCATCTTCTAATGAACTTTAAGGCTTGATATATTCTGATTTATGCTCCGGATGTGGACAAACCAAAATATTTTTACCCTGTATGTCCAGATTGCTTTTACAGTCTAAAATAATATATGGAAAGGCTGCATCTAAAATTAGCTGGGTTTCAGCAGAAGGAATGTAATTTGGATTAGTTGTATTTGCTAAGGCAAGCGTGAGGCTTTATTACTCTATTACTGTTCCTAAAAGAGTATGTGAGGTGATTGGAAGCGGATGGCATGATTTTGTGAGGAGTGGGTTTTTTTGTAAATCGGAGCAACATTTGTTTTCTCGCTTCAAGAGCACTCCACTTTGACTTTAATTGATTGCCATCTAAAGTTTATTTTAGTGCCGTAATTCAGATGAAGAAGCTCCGCAAACGGGAGGTAGATAGGGGTAGATTTGAAATTAGAGGTCAACTGATTGTGGATTTTACTGATAACTAAGTTGGGCAGTACCTGCCAATAATCGATTAATCAATTGATAGTTTTTAAAATGGATACTAAAAATAACAAAGTAAAATAGTGCTGAACATTATTACAAAAATAAACAGTACTGACTGAACCATGAAAATATATCTTTTTTAAATGAAATATATAGATATTTTATATAAATATGAACTAATATTCAAATTTTAAAGTCAGCTGATTTGTTTTATTTTTTTAATTCACGTTGTTTCCTTAGTCCACAAGAGGGTGTAATAAATACATAAACCATTCAGCACCGTTATATTATTGCCTAGAACATTCCTATCCTGGCTGTTAAAAAAAAAAAGAGCATTTCATTTTCAACTAATGTGCATAAATAAAATGTATTAGTCTGTCCATATTCTCAAATGTTAAGTCAAAAGTAAAATGAGAGGGGGAGGAAACGCTTCAATAGACAGTTCACATGATGCTGCACTTGCACTGATTCCTACTACTCCAGACTCAAGCTTGATAATAACAGTGAAATACCACATTGTTTTTTATTCAGTATAGTTGTATGTAGAGTTGCAATATTCACAGATAGCAGTGGTATTCGGCTGAATGGTGAAGCGGCTCAGACTATTGGGGCTTTTCCACTGCACGGTACAGCTCTACTCGACTCTGCTCAGTTTTTGGGGGTTTTCCACTGTGGATAGTTCCTGATAACTGGTTCCAAGCGAGCCGATACTAAATGTGACGTCAACCCTGCAGATCACTAATTGGTCAGAGAGAATCATCACTGGATTTGAGACACGGGACATCAACCCGCTAGTTTTAAAGTTAGCAACAGCGACAGCAATATCATTTGTTCACGCGACTTCCGAATTGTAAAAAGAAATGGCTGTGTGCAAAACCACGGCATGGTCAATAAACGAGGTGCAGACATTCCTCTCATTAGCGATGAACGAAACGACGTGAAATGAAAGTCTTTCAGGAAGTGTCTCAGCTGTTGGCTGCACACGACTACCACCGGACCTACCAACAGTGTAGGGAAAAGGAAAAAAAAAACTTAAAAGTGACTACAGAACCATCAAGGACCACAACAGTTGGAGTGGTTCAAACATAAGAAAGTGGAAGTAGTTTGACCAAATGGATGCTATGTATGGCAATAGACTGGTGAGCAATGGGAGGGAGAGTGCCCTGGACTCGGCGTTGTTGTTACAGGATGGTACGTTTTACGTTAACTCTATATTCTGCTTGAAAGTTTCATTTTATTTAGTTGACCAGCTACTGGAAAACTTGCTTCTAAAACAACCAGGCAAAATCACCATGTGACAACTGCAGCACAATGAGCTAGTAGTTAACAGTTAGCGGTCGTGTTATTGTTTATGGTCAATAATGTTTGTGTCACGGCAGTAGAGGCGGCGCAACTATGACGATCAGCCTATAATCCCACCCACGTTGAGGCGGCACTAAACTGCAGTGGAAAAGCAAGCTCAGAAAAGTAAAGCGAGCAGAGTAGAGTCGAGTCGTACCGTAACGTGCAGTGGAAAAGTGCCATATGAGCCCAGGCCAGGGGCTGTTCAAACAGACGGAACACAACAGACTGGAACAGAATGTGAGGATCTCATGACAGACACACATTTCCAAATTGAACATCTTTCCTGACAAAGCATTTAAACAACTCCATTGCTGAATCTGAGAACTTATAAGAGAGCAAGATGCAACGGCCAAAGACCTCCACCAACTGTAAAGGGCTGTTCACACTGAACGCTTTTGCAACCATCCATTTGTTTTTCTATGAAAATGGGCGCTAGATGAACATCTTTGTTTCCTTTTGTTTTTGTTTATTCAGTGTCTCGTGCAGGAGTGCTGTTTTTTAGATGATGTGTCTAATTAAAAATATCTTTTAAAAGCATATTGAGACACCTGCTTTCTGTTAAACTGTATTTGTTGCTCTGTGTCTAGCCTCTTTTAGTGCAAGAATGTGATCGATCTGAAGACATCGTATTACT
Organism: Myxocyprinus asiaticus; assembly: GCF_019703515.2. Classification (NCBI taxonomy): domain Eukaryota; kingdom Metazoa; phylum Chordata; class Actinopteri; order Cypriniformes; family Catostomidae; genus Myxocyprinus; species Myxocyprinus asiaticus. Next base: position 13,467,016 of record NC_059381.1, read on the forward strand.
GTGAGGATAATTTTTTTTTTTTCTTGAAATCAGATGCGTTTCTGATTTGTTTATACGTTTCTCTCGGCTGCATGAAGATATTAATTTGCTTTCTCAGGTCATTAGCTTTAAATTTGCAACTTAGCTTGCTAACGAATGCATAAACATGACCAGCTGGATATAAACTAATGCAAAGAGATGGTAATAGATGGTAACAATCATGACATTTAAACATTTGGGTAGGACTTGAAAGTGTATTTGTCACCTTGTTCTAACTGCTTGAGGTTAGCTTGAATGTTAGTGTCCTCTCAGCCTTGTCGGCAAAAATACTGCTGTTCTCTACTAAAGCAGCATCTACTCAACAAATTAATTACTGTATAATGATATGACAACCTGTAGTGTAGGGCTGCTCCCTGATAGTCGACCAAAGGTTAGTCAATGAGAAGAGTCTTTGTCGACCAAGTTTAGATTGGTCGGTTGGTCGCAGAAAAAAACTCCACAAAAACGATGAACACCGGTATTAGTGCTGGTTGGATGCTAGGTGGTACTATGGGGTAATTTTCATTAAGCAGGGTTAGGGTTAAGCCTACACAATAAAGCAAGACACCTTGATTTCAAACTTTGAACTTTATTTTGTATTTATTTTAACTAAAAATTCAAATGAAACTGGGAAAAAAAATAAGTGCAATTAAAATGTGTGGTGTTCAACTTTTTGAAAGATGGTTTTACAACAGTTGTCAACATCTCTGGCAAAGAATCTACTTCATCTGTGCATTCTCTACCGGTCGGGTGTTTCATTATCCGGGAAAATACATCGTGTGTGAATAAATTCGTTTTGTTCCCTCCTTCACTATATATATATATATATATATATATATATATATATATATATATATATATATATATATTGCAATATCGAATAACATCGGCAACCCCCGGGCTGAGGGATCAGTGAATATTCTTGCTTTAGTGATTTTGCAATGAAAATTAAATTAATTTATTTTAAGAACGAAAAACTTAAATCAAATACATCATACATCTAAATTCAAATTGCACTCAATGAAATGAAAAAGCAATTAAAATGTGATAATAGAATAAAATATATATATATATACATACACACACACGTTTCCATTTATTGTCAGACAAGAATTCGTCTTAACATCATGGCGGAAAATTACTTACACAAATTAAGACACAAAAACAATTATAAATGTAAAAATAATAATTATAATGATGATAATAATCACTGAAATATAAATCATGGTTCGAGATTAACGTGTTTTTGTATTATTTTATGTTTTAATCATGTACGCCTCCGAACAAACATACATGCGCATAGACTGCTTTTCTGTCATCTGTTCTTAAAAATATAATAGTGTTTCTTCAAGCGCGTGTCTGTGTCTCTACGGGCAAATTATTTGTAATTTTAATTTGATGATAATAATAATAATAATTTAATACATTAATGGGAAAACGAGCCAAATATCGTCTTGACATCGTCAAAGGCATCAGCTATTGGCGATCACTCTGACCATCGTCGATCCCTGAGGTCATCGTCGGTCGGCACAACCCTAATGTGCATTTCTCTCCATAAATTAACAATGTTCAGACAGTCTCCTTGCTGGTTTTTCCCACACATTCAGAATCATTACCGCTTTTGCCGCTGTTGCTGCTGCTCGCTTCATGCGTGCGCTTGTAAAATGTATATTTTAAAGGCTCATTATTACGGTATAGTATTTCTCTGTATTGTAGAATAGTGTTAGCAATGTTACTTATAACATTCTTTCCCAGCCCTGGAGCTCAAACCATTTTCTGATGCCCCCCCCAAATAATATATTAAAGTAATTAAATTAATATCATAAACATGTGACTAGTCGACTAATGGCTTAAATTAACTCCTACTAGTCGACTAGGAAAATCTTTGGTCGGGGGCAACCCTACTGTAGTGAACTGTATACATACCTTTTCGTTGTTGTTTTATATCCACATCTTAAGTGTTCGCTCCATGCAGAGTGTAGTCAAAACAAACACCTCAAGGCATCAGTGAAGTGATAGTTTTTCTTTTTCCTCTAGAGGCTGCTCTCATACTGTATAATGACAGCGGACCCTTTCCAGCTACTCCAGCACCAGACGCAATAAGGAAAAACTATCGGTGTGGATTTTTGCCAATAACTGATAGATCCAGAAATCTGTTATCGGTGCCGATTAATCTGCAAAAACTATATATTGGTCGACCTCTATTTGAAATGTTTAAAATATTTAAAAGATAATATTTAAAAGCTATTATTTTAGAAGTGATCTCAGCATTGGACAAAGTTTTGATTTGTCTTTTTTAGTCTTTAACATTTTGAAAATGTAATTCAACAATGTTTTTTCATTCACTGAATTATAGGGAAAGGTTAATTTTCTAAATTAAATAAAGGGCAATATTAATAATACATAGGCCTAATAATAATATATATAGTTTGGTAATTATTTTATTTAATGGGTTTGGTAATGTTGCCAACATGTTTCAAAAGCATGCTAATAAAGATAATTTAATACAGATTTACAGGGCTAATTTTACACCTTTTCTACACAGGGCACGTACTTTGAGGCGACATGACGCAACAGCTTGAGGCTGTCTACACTGGACGCATCGAAACGAACATTCCAAAACGTTTATTTATGTTGTTGACAGTAATAGCACCAGCGCGAGCGTGCAAAATGGAACGGGACACCCGTTTACTATAGGCGCGATGCGCGCAATGGGCTCTTCCAGTGTAGACAGCATCGTTGATTTTGACGCAACGATACGTGCCGCTTACGTCTGGTGTAGACAGGGTGTTAGTGTTCCAATAAAGCACATTGAAGCTTTTTTGCTAGTATTGTCTATTTATTTTTAATTTAATACATTTGCTGAATGGAGGTTTGTGATACTTGAAAGTATACTGAAATAACTTTACAGTGGAGCGGTAGTTTGGCGCAAATTTGACCATGGAGTGAACACGGAGCAGGGCTTCTCTTATCGTGGAGTGGGACATGGACAACCCGGAGTGGAGCTAGAGCAGTGTTATTAAAAAAGGGTGCATCTCAGTCAGCTCCCTAGCTCCATATGTTGTGAATTCGTGATCCTGAATTCGGGCACTGGCAAGGGTGTTCATCTAGTAAACATCGGGACACTTATGACTCATTTACCTGCAACATAGTGAGCAACGATGCTACCTGGTTTTTATAGTGCATTGTGGGATTTTTTTAGGGAGTGAAAGTTTCAGTGCCCTGGAACGATTTTGCGATTGAGACAGCCCTTAAAATGGCCGACTCCCTGATCAGTGCCCTGACTGCTGAACTAGAGAGCTGATTGAGATGCACCCATAGAGTGCTTTGAGCACGGAGGGGAAATTGTTGCCTCTACACTCACATACTCTGGTTCCAATACTAGGGTTCGTTCAAATCCCTAACCCTTAGTCCGAGCTTCCCAAACTTCAGATGCGTAAGGCTCCCTAAAAAATCAGCAAGAACTCCACTCATTTGTCTAGTAAGTCTAGTTTGGTTTCATTTTTTCCATCACTTAATTTTTCCTTTACACTCACATCAAACATCTCCAATTATGAGCCATCAGAGAGTGAAAGTCTAGGAGTGCATAGGCAAATGAGTGGGGGTTTGCCCAATTATTCGAGTTTTTCTGCAAATAACGACTTTTCCACAGTTCCTGGTGCCTTAAAGATTGAGTACTCTAATGCCTGTTTCTCTCTGTCTCCCACACACTGTCCTGTTTTACACATTCTACTGTTGTCCACTGGGCCTAGTACTAAAGCAGAATGCTATTCCACTTTACCATCCCACTCTCTCTCATCTCTTTTGTTCTTTTCCCTTTCCGGCCATATCCGGGGGATGCGATTTGTCTTCTGTGGTTTAAAATCTCCTAAATGCCCATTTGCTTATGTTTTGGGCTTTTTTTTTTTTTGGGAGCGTTTAAAGTGCTTTATGACCTCAAGTTCACCCTTAAGTGAGTGTTATGTAGCAAGTGTTTACATTTTGTTCGGCTCTGGTACATTCAGGTCAGATATAGTGGGGCTGTTTTCACAAGGTGCACTGAAACATCTGTTTGCAGAGTTGATCTGTGGCGGAGTGTTCTGCCACCTGCTGGTAAAGAAGTGTTTTGTTTTTTTTAAATGCGTTCTCCGATCCCAGCTTAATGTTCAGAGACAACTAAGTAAGCCACTGGTAGGAGGATCATTTCCCTGAAAAGTGTACACTGGGGTTTTGTGGCACTTTCAAAATATTGCTCTAAGTAAACTGATCAGCCTGACACATCACATTGGCTCAACCAATAGCGAGAGTTTAGGATGGGACTATCTGTTTGGATGAACAGTGGAAGACTGGGAGTGTTTGGTAATTTTTCAACTCTGTCACTTTGCAATTTTTTGGGGGTGATTCTAGTGGTGTAGAAGTGTACACACTTCAGCTTTTAATTACTTTTTTGTTTGTTTCAGATGTTCATTGTTGATCAGGCAGATGGAAAAAGCTGTTCCCTGAAAGAGTTCAGCATTACTGGCTCCACATACGCCCCTGATGGACAAGTGTAAGTTTTACTGCCACATGCGCACACACACAAACATCTCAAAGTGGTTGAGACACTTCTATTGATTCTGTTCTACAAATTCTATTTACTGGCTATTTCCTATTTCTATTTCCAGGTTTCATGAAGGCAAACCAGTGCAGTGCTCCCAGTATGATGCTCTGGTTGAAATGGCCACCATCTGTGCTCTATGCAATGACTCCTCTCTAGATTTCAATGAGGTTTGCGATTAACATGTTTCGTAATTGCTTAAGAATATAATATATAACTATGCAATATAGTTCAAAACGGTCCTTAAATTGTCACACAGCAGTTTCAGATTTTTAAAGTAATACCTCTGTGTATATCAGTCCAAAGGTGTGTATGAGAAGGTGGGAGAAGCCACAGAGACTGCACTCACTTGTCTGGTGGAGAAAATGAATGTGTTTGACACACAGTTGAAGGACCTTTCCAAGGTTGAGAGAGCGAACGCATGCAACTCAGTAAGTCAGACATTTCCAACTGCAATGTCAAAGTGCCTTATTCATGAACACAAGCAGACTAAACTTCTGTTTAAGTCATACAGTTGAAGTCAGAAGTTTACATACACTTAGGTTGAAGTCATTAAAACTTTTTTTTTAACCACTCCACAGATTTCATATTAGCAAACTATAGTTTTGGCAAGTTGTTTAGGACATCTACTTTGTGCATGACATGAGTAAGCTTTCCAACAATTGTTTACAGACAGATTGTTTCACTTTTAATTGAGTATATCACAACTCCAGTGGGTCAGAAGTTTACATACACTAAGTTAACTGTGCCATTAAGCAGCTTGGAAAGTTCCAGAAAATGATGTCAAGCCTTTAGACAATTAGCCAGTTAGCTTCTGATAGGCGGTGTACTGAATTGAAGGTGTACCTGTGGATGTATTTTAAGGCCTACCTTCAAACTCGGTGCCTCTTTGCTTGACATGGGAAAATCAAAAGAAATCAGCCTCGGAAAAAAACTGTGGTCCTCCACAAGTCTGGTTCATCCTTGGGAGCAATTTCCGAATGCCTGAAGGTACCATGTTCATTTGTTCAAACAATAGTATGCAAGTATAAACACTATAGGACCACACAGCCATCATACCGCTCAGGAAGGAGACTCATTCTATCTCCTAGAGATGAACGTAGTTTGGTGGACGAAAAGTGCAAATCAATCCCAGAACAACAGCAAAGGACCTTGTGAAGATGCTTGAGGAAACAGGTAGACAAGTGTGTGTATATATACAGGTGCATCTCAATAAATTAGAATGTCGTGGAAAAGTTCATTTATTTCAGTAATTCAACTCAGATTGTGAAATTCGTGTATTGAATAAATTCAGTGCACACAGACTGAAGTAGTTTAAGTCTTTGGTTCTTTTAATTGTGATGATTTTGGCTCACATTTAACAAACCCACCAATTCACTATCTCAAAAAATTAGAATACATCATAAGACCAATAAAAAAAACATTTTTAGTGAATTGTTGGCCTTCTGGAAAGTATGTTCATTTACTGTATATGTACTCAATACTTGGTAGGGGCTCCTTTTGCTTTAATTACTGCCTCAATTCGGCGTGGCATGGAGGTGATCAGTTTGTGGCACTGCTGAGGTGGTATGGAAGCCCAGGTTTCTTTGACAGTGGCCTTCAGCTCATCTGCATTTTTTGGTCTCTTGTTTCTCATTTTCCTCTAGACAATACCCCATAGATTCTCTATGGGGTTCAGGTCTGGTGAGTTTGCTGGCCAGTCAAGCACACCAACACCATGGTCATTTAACCAACATTTGGTGCTTTTGGCAGTGTGGGCAGGTGCCAAATCCTGCTGGAAAATGAAATCAGCATCTTTAAAAAGCTGGTCAGCAGAAGGAAGCATTAAGTGCTCCAAAATTTCTTGGTAAACGGGTGCAGTGACTTTGGTTTTCAAAAAACACAATGGACCAACACCAGCAGATGACATTGCACCCCAAATCATCACAGACTGTGGAAACTTAACACTGGACTTCAAGCAACTTGGGCTATGAGCTTCTCCACCCTTCCTCCAGACTCTAGGACCTTGGTTTCCAAATGAAATACAAAACTTGCTCTCATCTGAAAAGAGGACTTTGGACCACTGGGCAACAGTCCAGTTCTTCTCCTTAGCCCAGGTAAGATGCCTCTGACGTTGTCTGTGGTTCAGGAGTGGCTTAACAAGAGGAATATGACAACTGTAGCCAAATTCCTTGACACGTCTGTGTGTGGTGGCTCTTGATGCCTTGACCCCAGCCTCAGTCCATTCCTTGTGAAGTTCACCCAAATTCTTGAATCGATTTTGCTTGACAATCATAAAGCTGCGGTTCTCTCGGTTGTGCATCTTTTTCTTCCACACTTTTTCCTTCCACTCAACTTTCTGTTAACATGCTTGGATACAGCACTCTGTGAACAGCCAGCTTGAATGTTTGTGGCTTACCCTCCTTGTGAAGGGTGTCAATGATTGTCTTCTGGACAACTGTCAGATCAGCAGTCTTCCCCATGATTGTGTAGCCTAGTGAACCAAACTGAGAGACCATTTTGAAGGCTCAGGAAACCTTTGCAGGTGTTTTGAGTTGATTATCTGATTGGCATGTCACCATATTCTAATTTTTTGAGATAGTAAATTGGTGGGTTTTTGTTAAATGTGAGCCAAAATCATCACAATTAAAAGAACCAAAGACTTAAACTACTTCAGTCTGTGTGCATTGAATTTATTTAATACACGAGTTTCACAATTTGAGTTGAATTACTGAAATAAATTAACTTTTCCACGACATTCTAATTTATTGAGATGCACCTGTATGTATATATATATAATATATATATATATATATATATATATATCTCCACAGCAAAACAAGTCCTATATCGACATAACCTGAAAGGCTGCTCAGCAAGGAAGAAGCCACTGATCCAAAACCATAAAGCCAGACTACAGTTTTCAAATGCACATGGGGACAAAGATCTTACTTTTTGGAGAAATGTCCTCTGGTCTGATGAAACAAAAATGTTACTGTTTGGCCATAATGACCATCGTTATGTTTGGAGAAAAAGAAGTGAGGCTTGTATGCCGAAGATCACCATCCCAACTGTGACGCATGGGGGTGGCAGCATCATGATGTGGGTGTGCTTTGCTGCAGGAGGGACTGGTGCACTTCACAAAATAGATGGCATCATGAGGAAGGAAAATTGTGGAAATATTGAAGCAACATCTCAAGACATCAGACAGGAAGTTAAAGCTTGGTCACAAATGGGTCTTCTAAATAGACACTGACCCCATGCATACCTCCAAAGTTGTGGCAAAATGGCTTAAGGACAACAAAGTCAAGGTATTGGAGTGGCCATCACAAAGCCCTGACCTCAATACGATGGAAGATTTGTGGGCAGAACTGAAAAAGCGTGTGTGAGCAAGGAAGCCTACAAACCTGACTCACCAGTTACACCAGTTCTGTCTGGAGGAATTGGCCAAAATTCCAGCAACTTATTGTGAGAAGCTAGTGGAAGGTTACCCTAAACGTTTGGCCCAAGTTGGCAATGCTACCAAATACTAACAAAGTGTATGTAAACACCTGACCCACTGGGAATGTGATGAAAGAAATAAAAGCTGAAATAAACCATTCTCTCTACTATTATTCTGACATTTCACATTCTTAAAATAGTGATCCTAACTGACCTAAGACGGGGACTGTTTTCTATTATTAAATATCAGGAACTGTGAAAAACTGAGTTTAAATGTATTTGGCCAAGATGTATGTAAACTTCTGACCTCAACTGTATATTAAACCAATTTTAATGTAAATTGTTGCACTTAATTCAGTTCAAAAACTTAAACAAGAATGGATTTATGAACAATTTTGATGACACATCATCCCTTTCTGTGTTTGTGATGTAATGGCAGCTCTTATCTTTGAGTAACATGTTGCTTTCTCTCTTTCAGGTCATCAAGCAGCTGATGAAGAAAGAGTTCACTCTAGAGTTCTCACGAGACAGGAAATCCATGTCGGTTTACTGCACTCCCAACAAAGCTCGCTCCTCCATTGGCAAGATGTTCGTTAAGGTGACATCACACTTCAGTGTTTATTTGTCTGTGCCAAACAGTACTACTCTACTTTGTGTTGTGGTACAACAACGTGCCTGCAGATTCATTAACCTCATGCTATTTGAGTGCAGGGTGCTCCAGAGGGAGTTATTGACAGATGCACGCACATCCGTGTGGGTGGGAATAAGGTTCCCTTGACGGCAGGCATTAAAGAGAAGATCATGTCTGTGATCCGCGAGTATGGCACAGGACGTGACACTCTGCGCTGTCTGGCTCTGGCCACCCGTGACAACCCGTTGAGTAAAGAGAGCATGGTACTGGAGGACTCGAGACGATTTATTGAGTATGAGGTGAGAAGGATGTTGCACTTGAAGAATGCGCGTTATCGCAGCAAATATTGTCAAAATACACAACTATATTTTTAGTTAGTTAAACAAATGGGAAGATGCTAATTGAATTATTTGTGGGATGCTTACAAATCTTGGACAGCTGTCATATTATTTAGATTGGATTAGACTTTCATACTATATTTTCAATTTAAATTAACTGTAATATATATATAAAAAAAAGCCATTCAAGGCTGTGCATTACAATGATTTTTCCATGGATAAGGGTGTTCTTAGATCTGATTTAAAGCAATATGATAAATGTTCAATTAATAGTTACCTTTTTTTTTTAATAACAATTAGAATAAACAGCTTATCTAGACTGTTTACAATTAATATCAGCTATTGTACAAAGGCTTCAAATGTGGCTCATCCAATCAGAATTTAGATTCAGAACTATCCATATAATTGTCTATAATCATTTTCCTTTTAATAGTTGATTACAATTGCTGTTCTTCCTTATTAAGACGGACCTGACCTTTGTGGGATGTGTGGGCATGCTGGACCCCCCCAGAGCCGAGGTGGCAGCTTCCATCAAACTCTGCCGGCAGGCGGGCATCCGAGTCATCATGATCACTGGTGACAATAAGGGCACAGCTGTTGCCATTTGCAGACGCATCGGCATCTTTGGTGAGGATGACGATGTCTCGCGCATGGCCTACACTGGCCGAGAGTTTGACGATCTGTCTCTTGCTGCCCAGCGTGAGGCAGTGCTCACTGCTCGTTGCTTCGCCCGTGTCGAGCCCTCCCACAAATCCAAGATTGTGGAGTTCCTGCAGTCCTACGATGAGATCACTGCCATGGTAAACTGAAATCACAACAAATCCTCACTGAATGATTCTCAATACCTCTGTCCTCTTAAGTGGCTTGCTTGCTATTTAAGTTTGTGTAAAATGACTGACTGTTCAGATAAATGTATGATTTCCTCTTTATGTATATCATTATAATCATTCTCTGCCTACTGAATACCATCCTGTTTTTATTCCTGCAGACTGGAGATGGTGTGAACGATGCACCTGCTCTGAAGAAGGCTGAAATCGGCATCGCAATGGGCTCAGGCACGGCGGTGGCCAAGACTGCATCTGAGATGGTGCTCGCTGATGATAACTTTTCTACCATTGTGGCTGCTGTGGAAGAGGGTCGTGCCATTTACAACAACATGAAACAATTCATTCGCTACCTCATCTCCTCAAATGTCGGCGAGGTGGTCTGGTAAAGATCTTAACCCCTTTTAACATTAAGTATTCTCATTCTCTCTTTTCACTGGCACCTTCACATTAAACCTTTGTCTCAAAGTCAACATAAAATGGTGTTTGCAATGCGTTTTACTTCCATAATCTAGTGTATTTCAGATCGAAACGGGATATTTTTTTTTTTTTAGAATGTAGATGTAATTTGTCCATCAATGAAAGTGCATAGGTGGAGCCAAGTAATTGGAAGGGAGGGGTTTAAATAAAAGGGGTTGGTGACATCAGCCAAAAAGGAAAGTCATTTCAGAGGCAGAACGTGATAACATTTTGATGAAAACAAACATAATTTTTTATAATAAGGGGTTCTAATGAATTGTGCCCAATAAGACCAGGAATGTGTATTAAGAAAGTACATTTTGAATTCATGGTGCAAAATGATTTAAACAGAGTCCCTATGAAATTGTTTTTAATCAGGTTTATGATTCATCCTGTCACAGTGGTGAAAGTCAAAAAAATTTTAATCTTGTTTTGGCACTTGTTTAGTCTTTATCCTAGAAGAGATACTATATAAATGACAGCATTTGAAATTTATCCCTTACCATGAGCAAACCCTGCCAAGGTCTTTTTGACATTATTCCAGTTTTTTTTTTTTTTTTTTTTTTTTTTTTTAAATCTAATCACAGTTTCTCTCTCTGGCAGCATTTTCTTAACGGCGGCTTTGGGGTTCCCAGAGGCTCTGATCCCAGTTCAGCTGCTGTGGGTGAATCTGGTGACTGATGGTCTGCCTGCCACCGCACTGGGCTTCAACCCACCTGACTTAGATATTATGACCAAACTCCCTCGCAATGCCAGAAAGCCCCTCATCTCTGGCTGGCTCTTCTTCAGATACCTGGCCATTGGCTGTAAGTGCACCACTTGATGTGGTTATTTCCTTATTAAAGAGACATATTTTGTAATTAAGGATGTTGAGCAATCCTTAAGACTTGTCTGAGTGTATGGATATTATGGCCCTGTATACACCAGGTGTTAAGAAGCATTTTGGGAGATCTATTTGAAACGGGACACCCAGGGTATGAAATTAGCACCAGCCACCCACCAAATGTGTGTTTCAGGCACTGTGGCAGTTACTTTTGCTCATCTACACGCCACTGTGGCGGTCACCCGCAAGACATCTCGGAGTGACAAATTATAAGATGCCGTTAGACACAAAGATGCATGTTTGAAGAAACACACTTGATTATATTCTGAAGAACAGATGAAATATAATATATAATAAATATACAGTGCATTCAGAAAGTATTCAGTGCACTGTTGCAGTCTTATGCTAAAATGCTTTAAAAATAAAATGTCACATCAATCTACACTCCATACCCCATAATGGCAAAGCAAAAATCTGATTTTTGATAACTTTGCAAATTTATTAAAAAGAAAAATCTTAAATATCACATTGACATAAGTATTCAGACCCTTGGCTATGACACCTTAAATTTAGCTCAGGTGCATCCCATTTCTCTGGATCATCTTTGAGATTTTTCTACACTTTGATTGGTGTTCACTTTTGGCAAATTCAATTGATTGGACATGATTTGGAAAGACACACACCTGTCTACATAAGGTCTCGCAGCTGAAAATGCATATCAGAGCAAAAACCAAGCCATGAGGTCAAAGGAACTGCCTGCAGAGTTTGACAGGATTGTGTCAAGACAGATCTGGGGAAGGCTACAAAAACATTTTGGCTGCATTGAAGGTTCCCAAGAGCACAGTGGCCTCCATAATTCTTAAAAGGAAGAAGTTTGGAACAACCAGGACTCTTCCTAGAGCTGGCCGCCCGGCCAAACTGAGCAATTGGGGGAGAAGGGCCTTGGTAAGAGAGGTGACTAGGAACCCGTTGGTCACTCTGGTTAAGCTCCAGAAATCATGTGTGGAGATAGGAGAAACTTGCAGAAGGACTACCATCACCGTAACACTCCACTGATCTGGGCTTTATGGCAGAGTGGCCAGACAGAAGTCTCTTCTCAGTGCAAGACACATATAAAAAGCACCTAAAGAACTCTCAGACTGTGAGAAACAAGATTCTCTGGTCTGATGAAATGAAGATTTGAACTGTTTGGCCTCAATTCCAAGCGTCATGTCTGGAGGAAACCAGGCACCGCTCATCACCTGCGCAATACCATCCCAACGGTGAAGCATGGTGGTGGTAGCATCATGCTGTGAGGGTGTTTTTCAGCAGCGGGGACTGGTCAGGGTTGAAGGAAAGCTGAACTCAGCAAAATACAGAGATGTCCTTAATGAAAACCTCGTCCAGAGCGCTCAGGACTCAGACTGGGCTGAAGGTTCACCTTCCAACAGGACAATGACACTAAGCACACAGCCAAGACAATGCAAGAGTGGCTTAAGGACAACTCTGTGAATGTCCTTGAGTGGCCCAGCCAGAGCCCGGACTTGAACCCAATCAAGCATCTCTGGAGAGACCTGAAAATGGCTATCCAGGTGTGCAAAGCTAGTCGCATCATACCAAAAAAAAGACTTGAGGCTGTAATCGCTGCCAAAGGTGCTTCAACTAAGTACTAGGAGCTGTATACTTACGTCAGTGTGATACTTCAGTTTTTTCTTTTTAATACATTTGCGAAATTATAAAAAAATCTGGTTTATGCTTTGCATTATGGGGTATGGAGTGTAGATTGATGTGGAATTTAAAGCATTTTAGGCTGCCCCTGACCAAAGATTTTCCTAGTCTACTAGTAGGAGTTAATTTAAGCCATTAGTCGACTAGTCGCACGTTTATGATATAAATTAAATTACTTGAATATATTTGGGGGGGGGGGGGCCATCAGAAAATGGTTTGAGTTCCAGGGCTGAGAATGTTATAAGTAACATTGCTAACACCATTCTACAATACAGAGAAATACTATACCGTAATAATGAGCCTTTAAAATATACATTTTTCAAGCGCACACACGAAGTGAGCTGCAGCGACACCAGCAAAAGCGGTAATGATTCTGAATGTGTCGGAAAAACCAGCAAGGAGACTGTCTGAACATTTTGTTAATTTATAGAGAGAAATGCACATTAGGGTTGTGCCAACAGACGATGATCTCGGGGATCGACGATGGTCAGAGTGATCGGCAATAGCTGATGCCTTTGACGATGTCAAGACAATATTTGGCTCGTTTTCCCATTAATGTATTAAATTATTATTATTATTATTATTAGGCTATTATCAAATTAATATTGAATAATTTGCTTAAAGAAACACTATTATATTTTTAAGAACAGATGACAGAAAAGCAATCTATGCGCATGTATGTTTGTTCGAAGGCGTGCAGTCTCATGGAATATGCGCGTGTAAACGTTTTTTTTTTTTTTTTTTTTTTTTTTTTGCAAGAACAGTATCGTCTGAGTGCTGCAAATGACCTCAGACATCTCAGCTCAGGAGATTTTTGAGTTCAGTTCACTTTATTTCCACAGAGCAGTTCATTGTGACCACAACTCTGCAGCCTATATATATCTGTGATTAAAACATAAAATAATACAAAAACACGTTAATCTCGAACCATGATTTATATTTCAGTGATTATTATCATCATTATAATTATTTTTACATTTATAATTGTTTTTGTCTTCATTTGAGTAAGTTTCCGCCATGATGTTAAGACGAATTCTTGCCTGACAGTTGTGTGTGTGTGTGTGTGTGTGTGTGTGTGTGTGTGTGTGTGTGTGTGTGTGTGTGATGTATATATATATATATATATATATATATATATATATATATATATATATATATATATATATATATATATATAATAATATATAATATTAAATAAATAAATAAATGTATTCACACACAATGTATTTTCCCGGATAATGAAACACCCGACCGGTAGAGAATGCACAGATGAAGTAGGTTCTTTGAACAACACACATTTTAATTGCACTTATTTTATTTTTTTCCAGTTTCATTTTAATTTTTAGTTTAAAAATAAAGTTCAAGGTTTGAAATGAAGGAGTCTTGCTTTATTGTGTAGGCTTAACCCTAACCCTGTTTAATGAAAATTATCCCATAGTACCACCTAGCGTCCAACCAGCGCTAATACCGGTGTTCGTCGTTTTTATGTGGAATTTTTTTCTGCGACCAATCAAAACTTGGTCGACCAAGACTCTTCTCATCAGCTACCCTTTGGTCGACTATCAGGGGGCAGCCCTAAAAGCATTTTAGCATAAGGCTTCAGCATAACAAAATGTGAAAAAAATGAAGGGGTCTTAATACTTTCTGAATGCACTGTATATACACCGATCAGCCACAACATTAAAACCACCTGCCTAATATTGTGTAGGTCCCCCTCGTGCCATCAAAACAAGGCCAACAAGTATCTCAGTAGCATTCTGAGAATATATTGTTCTCACCACAATTCTACAGAGCGGTTATCTGAGTTACAGTAGGCTTTGTCAGTTCGAACCAGTCTGGCCATTCTCTGACCACTCTCATCAACAAGGCGTTTCCGTTTGCAGAACTGCCCCTCACTGGATGTTGTTTTTTTTTTTTTTTTTTTTGCACCATTCGGAGTAAATTCTAGAGACTGTTGTGTGTGAAAATTCCAGGAGATCAGCAGTTACAGAAATACTCAAACCAGCCCATCTGGCACCAAAATCATGCCACGGTCTAAATCACTGAGATCACATTTTTCCCCCATTCTGATGGTTTATGTGAACATTACCTGAAGCTCCTGACCTGTATCTGCATGATTTTATGCACTGGACTGCTGCCACACAATTGGCTGATTAGATAATCGCATAGATGATTGTTGGTGCCAGACGGGCTGGTTTGAGTATTTCTGTAACTACTGATCTCCTGGGATTTTCACACATAACAGTCTCTAGAATTTACTCCGAATAGTGCCAAAAACAAAAAAACATCCAGTGAACGGCAGTTCTGCGGATGGAAATGCCTTGTTGATGAGAGAGGTCAACAGAGAATGACCAGACTGGTTTGAACTGACAAAGTCTATGGTAACTCAGATAATCGCTCTGTACAATTGTGGTGAGAAGAATATAATCTCAGAATGCTACTGAGATGCGGGTTGGCGCCGTTTTGGCAGCACGAGGACCTACACAGTATTAGGCAGGTTGTTTTAATGTTTCGGGTGATCTGACCACGTGGTCAGGTGAGACCTGGTTTACACCTGGTCCTTTAAATGCGTCTCCTGTGACCACTTGTGTTCGGATTTGGAGGGGAGGGTCTTTGTTTCATGATGACATATATCAATCACTATGTCAGTGTGTTACTGCATGATATTAAAGCACAACAAAGTCAGAAAAGACAAAGCGCCGTTTCTTCCAGATGCGGTTGAAATTTAATCCAAGCACAAACGCAACATATCAAGCAGAATTATTCTTTATTTTAGTGGATTACCTGTCCTGTATTAAAAAAAGCTTGGTGTTCATGCTTGTCATATTTGTTGATATCAGACACACTAAAGAAGATCCGTGAAGCTCTCGTGATTGTGTATGCATCCGCATTTTTTCATTTTCAGATCGGACGGTTATTTCCTTTTTAAAGTCACTCGTAAACGGCAAAGTTTAAATTCTTGGTTTAGCGCAACAGTTGATTGGCAGGTGAGGGGCGGCGCTTCACTGCTGCCGGGACGCATACAGGACGGATTACTGTTTACACCTCAAATGCGATGTGGACGCATGCGTTTTTGACCACATTCCTATGTGGTTTCTGTGATCGGATCACAAAAGGTTTTAGACCCTGTTTAGACCTGTATTTAGAGGTGACCACATGTGATCGGATCATCTGAAACGCATCTTAATACCTGGTGGAAATGGGGTCAGAGTGGCTGGTATAATTGAGCACTCACCTGCCACTGTAACCGGTGGGCATAAAAGTTAATTTCATACCCTGGGGACAATGCTAAAGACGGGTGTAAGCAGGGTCCAAAAGATTTTTAGATTTTTTTCACTTTAACCACATTCGGATTAGTCAAATGCATGTGATTACATTTAGTTTGTCCACATGCTTATCCATTTGATGAACAGTAACATGTGACTTTGAAAAGAAAATAACCATCTGATCAGAAAAAACAATGAAAAATCATGTTCATATACATGGACAAGGACTTCACAGAACTTTTTCAGTATGCCTGATATAAATTGGGAATTCTTTTTTTTTTTTTTCTCATCCAGTAAAACACTGACCTACTGATTGATGAATACTGTTATCTCAGAATTTTTTGTTTGTATAGAGCAATTTTTTTCAACAATTAAGAATTTATGTATGGTAAATTTTATAATATTTATTGAGATTTACAATGTAATCAAACAAACAAAATGTGGACGAGACGCATGGTTGGTGGAAAGCTTCCGACCCTTTATCCACCTTCAAAAAGAGTCAAATTTGAAGTGTGGAAATATTAAGACAAATATAAGTGTTGAATAAATTATTCTAATATTTATTTATTTCATTTTAATTTGTTGTATTTGTTTTAACGGTTCATTTTGTTTGTGATCTTTAAAAAAAAAAAAGAAAGCAATTAAACGTCACTAGAAACAACAAAAACGTTTTGTAATTTAATACAATATAGCGATAATACTGTATACCACGGTAAAAGCTTCCGCAATTTTCACAATATGAAAATTAGATACCGGCACATGCCTACATGAAACCAGAGCTGCTCCCCTCAAAATCCAATCACAAGAGCTCAAATGTGAAGCGTATTACAACCAGATGTAAACGGTGTGTCTCACCTGTCCACTTGTGATCTGATCCAACTGAAACATCTTAAAATCTGGTGTAAATGGCACCTATGTTTGTGGCCAAAGAAAGTGGGATTTAATTTATTATGCGCTCCATGTTCCCCTTCAGGTTATGTTGGTGCTGCTACTGTAGGTGCTGCTGCCTGGTGGTTCGTTGCTGCTGAGGATGGGCCCAGGGTCACCTTCTACCAACTGGTTAGAAACTTTCCTCCCAATACAATACACACTTTTTCTCCCTTTCTCTCACACACACAAACAAACATACCCACTAGTAACATTTCGCTTCTGTTTTATCTCTTTAGAGCCACTTCTTGCAGTGTGCCTCAGACAACCCTGACTTTGAGGGCTTGAAGTGTGAGGTGTTTGAGTCTCCATATCCCATGACCATGGCTCTGTCTACTTTAGTCACCATTGAGATGTGCAATGCCCTCAACAGGTCAGTCTTAGAAGTGCACTGCAATATAGGACCAACTTGCTGCTGAAAAGTGTTGGATTAAATATGAAGCCGATCACATTTTTTGTTTCTTGTGTCCAAATGTAGTGTGTCCGAGAACCAGTCTTTGCTGCTTATGCCCCCCTGGGAGAATGTTTGGCTACTAGGAGCCATCTGCCTTTCTATGTCCCTTCACTTCCTTATCCTTTATGTGGAGCCCCTACCGGTAAGATCAAAAGCAGTATTGCACTATGTACTTTTTCTTTGTTTTGTGTTGGTTGGCACACAAAATTACCCAGGATTGTTCTCTATAGATTATTTTCCAGATCACCCCACTGAATGTGACCCAGTGGCTTATGGTGCTGAAGATCTCGCTTCCAGTCATCTTGCTGGATGAGGTGCTCAAGTTTGCTGCCAGAACCTACCTGGAGCCCAGTAAAGACCTGGACAAGCCCAAAGGCAAGGCCTGCTCCCTCAGCACCTGCATTGAGGGCATCTCCTGGTCCTTTGTGGCTATTTCACTCCCCCTGGTGTTGTGGATCTATAGCACTGACACTAACTTGGCCGAAATGTTTTGGACTTAACTGTGATGAGCACAAAGACCACACTATGTGTGTAGATAGTGTGTACATTTGTGTCTGTATGTATGGCTGTGCATTTAAAGTGTGCCTCTGCAACAGTGAATGTGTACAAGAAGGACAGGATTAACACAAACATAACAGTAATATAGAAACTTTTTTTTTTTTCTTTTTTTAAATGTCCTGTGGGGATTGAGAAGGCACAGACCGGAAGTCTTTAAGTATTAATGACCATTAATGTTCTTAGCACATTTGTGCACTTCCTGCTGGTTTGTTTTGCCCTTTGTTTTTGTTTTTTTGTTTTTTATAATTTGGATACGTTGTCTTAATATCTGATATCTCAAACCAGTAAGAATAATGGTTATTTCCATTTGTTTTCCCCCTGTATCATGTGTTTAAATGGCTAGATGAAAAAAGAAGTGCTTTTGTAGAGACATTTAACACTATTTTATGCAGTTCATTTGTTCCCTTTTTTTCCCGTTTGGGTAATGAAGAGGAGAGTGGGGTGGTAGATTTGAGTAGAGAAAGAGAAAAGAATAGAAGAACTGTTTACTAATGTTTACCTTTGTGTCTTCGGCGTGCACATCACCCAGAGCCATTGGACAAGCGTAGTGTTTCAAAGCAGCATGGGAAAGCGTGTAGGACTGAATGTTTGAGTGCGTCAACAGAGTCAAATCCTGGGATGAAAGCTGCATGTTCTGTATGTTGCATGCATTGTGTGTGGGTTTTCGTTTATGATTTGTACTTGTGTGTCTTTCTCTTTATGTAATAACTTCCATTATTTGATGATACATTTATTTTTTCCACTATTACCTTACACTTTTGATTAGTAAAGCCAGTTTTTCTGCACGAGGCAGAGTACAGCTACCTCAGGACTGTCAGACTAGACTCTCTTTTTGGTTGCTTCCCCCCACTAAGCTCTACACAGCTTGTATACATTACTACATGAGGTGGGCCTCTATTTGGCTTGTTGATAACAAAATATTCAAATTCATTTGGCCCAAACTAATCTGTTTTAAGTTTCTTTTTCATTGTATTTTATAATTGAATGAACTTGCATTAACTTAATTTTGGGTTTTACTTTTTGATGGGATGGGCTGGATTGGAAAAAAGATGTAAATGTTACTATTTTTTTTGGGGTGGGGGTGGGTAGTTCAGAGACAAAGGATTAGAAAATTTAACAAGTATAGGTGTTGCATTTAAAACATGAATTTTACAATGCAAACCAAATGTTTCACGCTACCTTTTTTTTTCTACTTTTACAAAAATACACTCATATACCAATTTGAATTCAAATGCGTGTCTTCATTTTACTAGCTGTTCTGTTTCTATGATGCAACACGTCATGTTTTAGGAGCAAATATACTTGAATAATGAAATTAATGTACAGAGATATAATTAAATACCTGAGCACAAGATTGACAGCTGGGAGGAGCTTCCTTGCGAAGCTGTCTCCTATTCTGCCCTCACCAGCCAATGGAGAGGCCTGTATATTTGTACACAGCACATATACAGTATGGTACAAAGTACTTTTTTTTTTTAATATTATTATTATTATTATTATATAGAGCTTTCAGTCATTTAGTTGTCCATGGCATCACACAAATTACTGCTTGTTGAAATGGATGCATGCCTCTGACTATGCCCTAATTGTGGTATCATCAGTGTTTTATCTAACAACCATGCACTTTTCCCTTCAATGCCTCAGTGGGCTTCCATTTAAATAAATGTCACTCATTTTTACTGCTACACATTTCTCCACTGAGCCCTTTCCACGTCAGCCCATCACATTTTACAATGATGTCCCGAAGCCTCAAGATTTGCTGGATTTGACTTGCCTGCTACATGTAAAACTGCTACATTTCTTAAGACTGCTGCAGTTTCTAGCTGCAATTAACACATGACCGAATTTGCTTGAGAGTACATTCCACTGTTAAAGTATATTCCACTGCAATACATTCTGTTTTAAACAATGTATAGTAAATGCTTTGTAAAATGACTTTGAGTCCGCTTTTTCATGTGATTGATTTTTTTTCTCCATATCATTTCAATCTTGCCTCAGATTAAGCTTGATGAAATGAATATACTTCATTAGCTTTTATTAGAGTGGTCCGTACACTGTGGTCTGACTTGCTCAGGAACTGATTTTGGGTGTTGGCATTAAAAAGAAGCTAAATAAAACTAGTGCCATTAGAAATACACTATGTTGCAAACTCTTTTTCTCAGTAGACATTGCCTTTTATATCAAAAATTAAACATACTGCCGATTATCTACACCTGTGTTATACTGTGCTAAATATTTACTTAATAGTGCACTTTAGAGTTTTCATTTCTTCCTTTAAAATTCAAATATTCCTCTCTTTTCATTTGTCTTTGTTAGAAGCTAATGCTTGGTAAAAACCTGCCCTCTGCTTGAAACCCCTGGCTTCTGTGTTGTGCATGTCTGTTTTAAGTATCTTTATTTTGCTGAGTATGATGAATGTGCGTTTCAGAGAAAATGGCCATCATTATACTGACAGAACACATATAAGAGAGGTGTTGTGGAAGATCAGTCAGATTACAGAAGGATCAATAATAATGAATAAATTACAGATAAATAAAATAACCATTGTTTGGAAGCAAGCAGCATCATCGGTCCTGTACCCTGCATGAATATATGTCTACCATTGCCTAATGCGCAAGGAAAGTTTGTTGCAATTTTTTTCAGTGTAAAATTTCATCATTTTATATTCATGTATTATATAGAAAAATGCATGCCTAAAGTTGTAATTAGCCAAATAATTTGATCTATATTTATATAGCTAAACTTGCTGCGTACATTGCTGCTAAACGGTATGATATGATTATACACATCGTTTTACAAATAAACTCCCCAGTTTAATTTTACCAATGCCTACAATTATGCTTTGTGTCTCTCTCTTTGTGTGCATTATGATGTAGGGTGACAACTTCTGCCATTTAACCCTTAAATCCATGGGAATTTCACCAAACACTTACATATTTGGGTCATTATGGCACTTACATCTATCACAAATGGATCTACAAAATGTCCAGATAGTGTCAAATTTTTAAAAATATTTTATAGACAATTAGAAAATAATAGAATAAAATATATATTTTTATATAGTTTTATTTTTCATCTATCAGAGAGAAAATGCAACAAATCAGGACAAATGTAGAACTGGATTCATGACTTTCACACTGAATATTCATGAGACACAACTGGCTGTCGAAAACATTGAGCTACACATAACACATAAGATAAACATAAGTTACACAAGTATTTTCTCAGGCACTTATTGAGTCTAAATAGATGCACAACTTACATAATTTTAATAGTACACCTAAATGACAGTCATATCATACTGTTCATATGTTGTACTTGCTATAGTTTACTTCCATGTTGTTTCTTCATCTAATAGCAATGTCAAATGTAAATCAAGTCAATCACTGAAACAATGTGCCACCTTGATATGTACACGCAAATTGAATAATCCATTGTTGATAATTCATTGTTGCACAGAAAATCAACATGATATAGAATTTATTTGTATGAATATAGTACTCATTTCTCTTGTACTAAAGAAACAGATATTCTGTGATAGTAAACTTGTAATACAGATATGAAATAAACATAAAATATAATTTATGGAAGTGTAAAAAAAAAAAAAAAATGTCACTCTTACATACCTAGGCTCTCTAATAACCCTATACACATTTGGTACTTAAACCATTATAATTTTATTTATTTATTTTGATTTTTTGCCATTTTTGCATTTTTTGTTACACTTTTTATAAGAGAGAATTTGAGGTGTGGTCACAACTCCAAAAAATGGATGGGGTACAGGGGGTGGAATGAGGTCCCGGGTCACTAAAGACCCAAGTTACGCATTTAAGGGTTAATACTACTACTAACTAAAAAACCAAACATTATATATGATATTATGTATAAATAATATTCAGTTACCTCAATAATTGGCATTGGTAAGCAGAAAAATAGAATGTGGCCTGCTCTTGGCCTGCTTTGGCATCTTTCTCCAATATTTTGTGTGATTCAAGTTCATGCCGCTAAAAAATAAATGAAGCAAGGCATTAATGAATGTAATAAGCTGTCATCTGAAAACACAATGAGCCTGTGCTGGATGAAATTATTTGAGCATTATATTTCATATCCTGATAATAAAAATGCAGAGCTTTCCCTCAGTGCTGTAATGTCTAAGATTGAACACTTGAAGGCGACAAATACAAGACATAACGTGATGATACAGTCCAATTACAATGACATCATCGAATAGCATATGTAAACACAGTTGCATCCATTATGTAATCAGTGAATATCAAAAACGCATCAATGTGGCATGTCGTAAAAAAATGCAGATTTATCATTTATATTAATTATTATATAATTTTACAAAAGGAGAAACGTGACGTGTTATAAAACATGAAAGGTACATGTACATATGTATATATAGAAAGAAGTAAACAATAACTGAAAATTATGAAACGTTTTCATTGTCCAATAATATTGTGCTTATGTGTCTTTTACCTTCTCGCACAGTAAAAAAAAAAAAAATAATAATAATAATATAAAAAACGCTACATGGGCATGTAAATGCAAAGCAGTTTTAACAAAAACAGATCTAATTCCTTCTAACACATTTATAATAATAATAATAATAATAATAATAATAATAAGTTAGACATTTCAACCACATTCTGTAGTACACGCCTGCACGGACTAGTGGGGCAGTCTGTCGCTTTAAATGGAACCCCTGCTGAGAGCCCTGTCACTCATGTTCCTTAGTCCCGCCCTTTCCTGCAGCAGCACTCAGTGCCGTTCACACACAGAGGCATTACGTACGTTCAGCAAACTGGATATCTGCTCACACTAATTATCAGCAGCAAAATGGGATAATCGTGAGAATCTTCTCAGAATTTCGCCATGCTTCAAAGCAACAGGAACTAAAAAAACCAGTCGAGGAAAGTGTTTTTCTCTCATTTTCACGTTTGTACTATTTGTATTCTCCACAGACGTTGGCACAAAGGGCTCTGGGGATAATGGTGATAAAAACGATTTCACATTATGAGCGCAGGACAACAAGAATACATCGTCAGAGACACGACAGAACCATTACAATTTTTTAAGGCTACCAATTTGATTTAAAAAGTGTGTTTTTCTCTCGTCAATGAGAATTTTTTCACCCTGTGCGATTTGGAGAACAGATGCTGTCATTGTGCTGGGGACCGGGATTTGTGCGCGTGACATTCTGCGAGTGGTCTCGTCGGAATGGTACGCGAGATGAGCGTGCGCGTGTCTTTATTGTTTGCGCGCGACATAACGCTCAATAACGGTCATCCAGTCGTTGATGAACTTAGCGACGACGACAAATTGGGAAACGAAAGCCTGATACTTCTAATGACAATTCCTTGGACATCATGAGCGAAGTGTTTTGTTAACGTTTGTATTAAGTGTCATTTCCATATCCCTTATTATGACTGGGAACTGTCGAGTTTTCATACTTCCCTCAGAGTTGCTTTGCTTTGGCTGAATTCACACTCAGTTGGAGATAGTTGAGTGTGTTTCTGACCAACTTGATATTTTCCCACGTCATTCTGAGCAAAAACACAAAAACAATTAATGCCAACAATGGTGGAGCCTGTGGGTTTCATTGAAGCCTGGAAAGCTCAGTTTCCAGAGTCAGAGCCGCCAAAGATGGAGCTGAGGTCAGTTGGGGGAATCGAGCAAGAACTGGAAAAGTGTAAAGCTTCAATAAAACGGTTAGAAATGGAGGTGAACAAAGAGCGTTTTCGGATGATCTACCTTCAGACGCTACTGGCAAAGGAGAGAAAGAGTTATGACAGGCAGAGATGGGGTTTCAGGAAGCCACCTCACATGAATGAAGGGGACCTGCAAGCTGCAGGGGCTGATTATCAGCATCTCCATGCACAAGAGCAGGGACCGGCAGAACGCAGCAGGTTTCAACCTGTAGGGGAGACTAGAGCAAAACCAAGACCTCCCCCTGCTAGGAAGTCAGCCTCCCATGGTGATGGACTGGAACTACAATCAGGGTTTGAGGCACACCAGGCAGGGCCAGTCAGTGAGACGGATGGGCTCTCACCATCCACACAGAGGGGCGGGGTCTCCCCTCGCAGACCCCATCCACTCCCTGACAAGGAACTGCCTTCAGATCCATCCCCCAAAGACAAGCCAGGCATGGGGCTTGGGGTGGCTGCCTTACGGTCAAACTTTGAGAGGATCAAACGTGCTAACTCGCACTCAGCCAGTGATGGGAAGGGTGGCCAAGAGAAACCTTTGTACACCAACGTGGAGTTTCATCTCGACAGGGGCCTAGTGAAAGTCAATGACCGTGAGGTCTCGGACAAAATCGGCTCTCTTGGAAACCAAGCCATGCAGATGGAACGGAAGAGGTCTCTCCATTCACTTCCTGGCAACCTTGCTACAGTGGCAGGTGATCTGCGCACCAGGCCTGTCTATAGGGGGCGCTCTACCGAAAGCACTTGCGGGTATGATGCTGAGTATGAGGATGGCGAGCCCAGCCCTCGCTACAGACCAAACGGAGGTAAACCACCACCACCACCATGGCAGCCATCTGATTTCCAGCCATATACTAATGTTTACGTTGGAGGCATGATGTCAGGAGAGGGTGGTGATGGTAGGGTCACTATGAGAGACCACGGAGGAAGCGATGACCATCTCCTCACCTGGCCAAGGAGGTCCTACTCACCTGGGAGTTTTGAGGATGTGGGGGGTGGTGGAGGGGGCTACACTCCAGACTGCAGCTCTAATGAAAATCTGACGTCTAGTGAGGAAGACTTCTCCTCAGGACAGTCCAGTCACGTGTCGCCCAGCCCTACAACAGCCTACCGTCGGCCCCTAAGGGAGAAGAGTCGCTCACCCTCACAAAACTCTCAGAATTCTCAGCACTCATTTGACAGCAGCAGCCCCCCCACACCACAGACTCAAAAACGGCACAGGCAGCAACATGTGGTGGTGTCCGAGGCCACAATTGTAGGCGTTAGGAAAACAGGACAAATCTGGCCCCACGATGGAGATTTTATTGCCTCCAGCAGGACTTCCCATGACAACTGTTACCATGGAGATCTAGGTGAGTAATGACTATGAACTCTTGTGACTTCAGCATAGTCTTCTTACATAAGCTTGTTTTGCTTTTTTTCTTGTCACAAGTATAGAGGTTTCTGACTAAAATGTAGGACAATAATGAATGGTTTAAGATAAAGGGTCGGTCATCTGGACAAAATCGGTTGTTACTGTATGCATATTAATGGAATAATACATTTAATCGTGGTTACAGTGAGGCACTTATTTTGGAATGAATGGGGCCAGTCGAAAAACAATCAAATGCACACCTTTTCAAAAGAATAGCCACAAGACTTAAACATTATATGTGTTAGCATGATTTTAGTGTGATCAAATCGATTACAAACCATATCTGTGTAAAGTCTTGTGGCTATACTTTTGGAAAAGTATTGTTTATGTACTGGCCCCATTCACTTCAAGTGTAAGTGCCTTCCTGTTCCATGACTTGCTTTTTTTAAGTCAACGAGGGATGAGTTGAAATATATATATATATATATATACACACATAATCAACATTATGCCACAAATGCTGTCAGTTGAGCTTAATTTGTATTGAACCCATAGGAAGGATTCAATGAATGACAGATGACATCCTTAGCAAGCTGATATACTGGGTAGCAGTTTGTAGCACGGCTGACTGAATAATTGCAATTCATAGCTTTGGCCAGACACACACTCTTTCAGTGAAAATGAGCAACTTTTGACAAACTGTTTTTCCATTGGCTCTGTATTTGTCTTCTAATCTTTTGTTGATTATCCCAGACTAGAACGTTTTTCTTTCTTTGTATTTTTTTGGTCTTGCATTCAATCCCTGCTCTGTTAGTTCCCATACTTCCTGGCCCAAGCTATTATCCAGTTTTGTTTCACGCTCTGCCGGTATCATTCAGAAACCATGGTAGCCCCTGGCTACGCTTAGTAAGTGTGGTCCAACGAGGCCCATAGATGATGAGTAATTAATTAAGCTAATTTAGTATGGTGAGGTCAGGAAATGTGTGTTGTGTGTGTGTGTGTGTGTGTGTCTGTTGGTGGCGGTGCTTACTTGGTTTCTGTGCTGGACAGGAGCTGAGTAGCTTTTGCTTGTGTCACTAGCCTGCTTGAGAAGATCTTCAGTTCATTCATTGATTGTTATGCTGCTGAGGGAATCTCCAAAGTAGGACAAAGACCCAGTTTAATGGGAAAATTATGTAAGTAGTTGTGCATCCAGGTTTTTCTGGAATGTTCCTACAGTGTTTAATAGACTTTAGTGCTTATGAGGAAGAATGGTAAGTCTTGCATTCAATCTTCAATGGTCTGTGCATAAAACCCAGCCACAGGTGTCTAGAAGTTTCATCCAGACACACTCGAATAATGGTGAACATGACTCACCATTCATGACTCACAGATCAACTTTATAAACCTTGCTCACTCTAAACTTGGAGTTGAGACAAACTGCAGTGTTTTACTCATATGGTATATAATATCTTTTAACCTGTTTCTCACCAAGAAGCACACAAAATGACATCAGCTCTTAGGATGACTGCGGGGCATCATTTGGCACACTTGGCTTGAAATCCCAAAGCTTAGAGCCGATGAGGTGAATTGCACTTTGGTGTGAAGCAGACAGACCCGGAGGGTGTTGGCACGCCGTGTCCATTCAAATGCCCTGAAGATTCTCTTTGTGCAAGAGTGAGACAACACAGAGGGTGGACAAAGATAGATAGACACCAGCTGAGTGCAGTCTATTTTGCTCCGGGTTCTTTTATCCTCGTGCCAACTTGAAAATCGACATGAATAACTTTTGAAAGCAACCTCTCTTGTTTTTAATAGTTGGCACATTCTAGTTTAACAAGGGAGTGAAGGAAGAGCAAACTTGATCGCTGATCTTCATCAACAGTACCAAAAATTAGGGCTGGGTATTGATACAGATTTCCTGAGTTGATTCCAGTTCACAAGCTCTCGATTCAATATCGATTCATATTGGTATTTCAGTTATATTGTCCATTTTGCTAACATATGCTATCTCAGCTAATGTTGTTAATTATACAAGGAACCTTCTAACAAGGTTCATAACTAAAAGATTATTTTACAAATTATATTTTATCATTAGTTTTTCATTATATTGGTCACATTTTACAATACCATGTATTCCATTAATAAATATGTTGCATATATTAACATGTATGTATTGTTACTTGTTTAAATTCATCATTTGTACTATTTACAAGTATTTACATTGATTTGTAGAACATGTGCTAAAAACCAGTACTGCCTCTTAAAGAGCGCATATTAAGAGAGTGTATTTGAATGGGTTCTTGACAGCATCTGTGCTATGTGTGATTAGCATTAGGGGCCAAGCACAGAAGCTGCTGTAGCCCCTATTGCAGTGGTTCTTAACCCTGTTCCTGGAGTGCGCACCCCTCCACTGCACATTTTGGATATCTCCCGAATCAAACACACCTGATTCAACTCATCAGATAATTAGTGGAGACTCCAAGACCTGAATTGAGTGTGTCAGAAAAGGAAGATATACAAAATGTGCAGTGTTGCGGGGCCTCCAGGAACAGGGTTGAGATCCACTGCCCTATTGTATCCATTAGTAGTATTATTATTCCTCCCCAATGGGAGTCTATGGCAGCCCATATAATCGTTTGTAGGAAAATAATGAAATTTGGCAAACTGATAGGGATGGTTATGAATAGTCCCCATAGCAAATTTGGAACCTCTAGGATGAACTCCATAGCGACACCACCACCAGTTCAAAAATTCACTTTTCTTTTGCATGTATCTTTTAAATCATTTGTCCTAGAGACACCATTCAATTTTTTTGTCTCTTGATGATTCAAATGGACCTCTTATATTAAAACTCCGCCCATGACAGTGGCCGCAATCTTGGATTATGATGTTTACAGTTTAAAAGTTTAACGTTCTTCAAACTTTGTCTGATTTGACCAAACAATGTCTTGAAATATTCTCTAGACCAAGCCGCACAGAAATGATAATAAAGAATTTAGATTTTCGACTTCCTTGAAAAGTTATGTAAACACATAGTTAACGAGGTGGCTGTGAAAATGGATTTGAGGCTGTATCTCGGCAACCCTTTTCCCTATCGAAACAAAACTTGGTATGGTTAACGAGGACCATGGTCTGAGGGCACATGCAGAGTCTCTCAACAGTGCCACCTATGGGTCAAAAGGATTTCAACAATTTTTTCCCATATCAGCCAAACTGTCTCTCCGTCATATTTAATTTTAATCAAAATTGGCATCTTTAAAAGCATTGTCAGATTTAAAAGAAAATTGGAATGCATCATCTCCATCCTGTCCTGAGGATATCTGAGCAGTTTTGAGACAGCGCCACCTATAGTTCAACAGATAATCCACACTTGTGTGCTGACTCTAACCATGGGATGTCTCTTTGCCACTCATTGAGCATGTCTGCTGAGTGGCTCAGTGTGTTAAGGCACTGGACTGTAGTTCAAAAAGTCCTGGGTTTGAATCTCCACCTAAGTAAGTCATTTGGATTGATTTCTGTTATACTGGAGCTTTTTATATTTTGCTTACTGAATGGTTTCAGGGCTTGTCCCTGGGCCCATATTCACAAAAAATCTTAAGGCTAAAAATAGCTCCTAATGTGGAAATTTAGGAGCAACTCTTAAAAATTAGGGGCGTGTCACTCCTAATTTTAGTACTTGTAATATTTTCATCTAAGAGTAATTCATGAAGCATTTTAACACTAAAAGTAGCTCCTAAATCCATGACAGCCTAGAAGTCCTCCTGAGGACTTCTAAATCCCTAAGAGTGACTCGCAAATGGTCCGAAGCATGGCTGTTGTCGTCAATCCACATTAAAAACTATGTATTTGAAAATTATTATGACATTGACCGTTTAAAGACATCGCCTGAATCACAATTGAGTCTATGTATTTTAATAATATCATATTGTAATATATAAATATTATAATGTTAACATTAACGTAAAACTGTATTGTCTGAATTGCGAGGGAATTTTTATTATTGTAAACTTAGTTAGAGATGCAGTTAGCTCTCGCATGACTCAAAACAACCAGAATATACCAGAGACTAAGGTTCTGACAATTCTGCGCTCCCTGGCCACATCAAAATAAAACTGTGAAGCGTGGATGAATTGCAAATTTCTGCCATCCATCAGCACAATAATCTCTCTGTCAAACTACTGTATATACATCAATCAGCCACAACATTAAAACCACCTGCCTAATTGTGTAGGTCCCCCTCGTACCGCCAAAACAGTGCCAACCCGCATCTCAGAATAGCATTCCGAGATGCTATTCGTCTCACAACAATTGTACAGAGTGGTTATCTGAGTTACCTAGACTTTGTCAGTTTGAACCAGTCTGGCCATTCTCTGTTGACCTCTCTCATCAACAAGGTGTTTCCGTCTGCAGAACTGCTGTTCACTGGATGTTTTTGTTTTTGGCACCATTCTGAGTAAATTTTAGAGACTGTTGTGCGACTTTCAACTTTCTTTTGATTACTGTAAACCTGTAGAACAAATGTTAGCATTGCAGCTTCGTTTATCAGTTTGGTTGCTGTGAGACGTCTCTGTTTACAATCAAGGTACCGCTGAAAATGATAATGTAATCAATCTCAAAATTAAAAATAAGGCTCCTCTTTGATATGTAGTGTATAGTTGTCAGGTCGTTGTCACTGAATTTCGAATTCAGTGAAGAGTCACATCAAGCATTTTCATTTTCGATCATCGTTTTAATGATCGTGTACTCGTGCCCACCCCTAATGCATCTTCGACATTATGTCCTGAGGATATCTTAAATGTTTGGAGACAGTGCCACGTATTGTTAAAAAAATAACCCACACTTGTGTGCTGACTCTAAAATCAGCATATCTCTTTGCCATGGCTAAGTTATGACGGCTGAGTGGCACAGTGTCTAAGGTTCTTGACTGTAGTTCATAGAGTTGTGGGTTCGATCCCTACCTCAGCAAGTCATTCATTAGAAATGTCTGTAGTTTTGGAGATTTTTGTATTGTGCTTACTGAATGGAGGCTGGGCTTTTCCCCAATCAAATGTTGATTTGATGAAAAGTTGCATGAATATAAAGTTGATCATGTTGATTGTTTTTGATCAACAACTTACTGTAAAGAAAAGAGACAATATTAAAAGAGACATATTTCCTTTACTAACATGCAGTAAAAGTTTACGCGGTGCTGAATTTCTTCAATAATATACTAAATCACTGGTGAGTGAAATCTGAAAATTTACTAGCTAGTAGCTAATCATTTTCAGTCACATAGTGTAAAGTTTGGTCACATTGTAGGTCGCATTACTTTCATTGTAGAGGGTTTCCGCATAGAGTGAAAGATCGATCTTGGGATTAAAGAATCGATATTGAGAGTGCATCGAAAAATCTATATTTTTACCCAGTCCTACACAATGTGTGCAAACTAAATTTACAGTCAACATTAGCAAAATACATCTTATAATGACCAATACCAGTTTGTGTCCAATCAGTTATCTGCAAATCCTTTAAAGTGGTACACAACATTTTGGCTTATGATGATGTCAGCTTTCAAGCATGTTAGTTCTCCTTTAACAGTAGGGGTGGGACTCACAAGGTAACTGGCGATACGATATAATATTGATATATAGGTGACGATACGATATTATTGTGGTTCTTTATTTTTGGTGTATTGCGATTCAAAACTGTGATGTATTGAGAGATATCACTGTGTTTCTCATTGGTCTTCATTAGACTTAAGAGAACTGTTTCCAAATCACCAAATGCATTGTTAAATTAATATAAAAGTGCCAGTTTGCAAAACAAGGCCAGTTTATTTAGTTAAATCTATGTACAATGCAAAGCCATAAGCATACAAGACCATAATATCTCCCTATTTCTGTGGTTAGGTCAATGTAGCTAGTCATTCTAAAAATTAAAATAAATAGTAGCCTAAACACTTTAAAAACATTATTTATTATAACACAATTTTTTTATTTTGGGGGGGGGGGATCTTATCACGTGGCTTGTTGAGCACGTTGCCATGGAGACAAAGTGCGTGTGGAGGCTTCACGCCATCCACCGCGTCAACCACGCTCAACTCAACACGTGCCCCACTGAGAACAAACCACATTATAGCGACCACGAGGAGGTTACCCCATGTGACTCTACCCTCCCTAAGCAACCAAATTGGCCCGGTTGCTAAAGACCTGGCTGGAGTCACTCAGCACGCTATTATAACACAGTTTAAATACACAAGTGTTATTGATTTCACCTAAAAGCTTAGCCTATTTTATATGATACTAAATTTTTTTTAAAATACCTCTGTTAATGTTACTACTATAAAATTGTAATAATTTTTAGTAAAGGAGGGTGATTGTGTAAAACATGATAACTGCACCTTCTAAGAGACTGTTGTTCAGTTTCTAGATAGATTTGGCAAAGCCATTTTCCCATGACCACAATATTAATGTGGGAAAATATAAATAATAATATCTATATTTGGCGTGCAACTATTGATGCAATATCAAGTAAAAATATCATGATACTTTAACATATCCCACCTCGATTTAACAGTAAATCAAGACATTCAGTTACAAAATCAATAGTATGGCCATTCAACTAATGAATAAAGCCTTCCAGGTTACCATTAGTGTGGCAATATGTAACTTATCTTGCCAAGACAGAGATGCTATTTTAAATGATCCTGCTTGTCTTTTATGTACTGTAGTTTGACTTATTGTTTCGGATGTACTTTGAAACCTGATATTTTTAAAGGACAGTGCAGAGGAAAAAAAAATCCTGTGGCCCAAAATTACTGCACTGTGTATGAGAGAAAAAGAGGGAGGCAGGAGGAGGTAGCATGTTGTGCTGAGATGCTGTCTCTCGCCTCAGTGGTCATGTAGAGATATGGGGGCTGCAGAGACACAGATAGGAAGAACTCTGCCATTGCATAATGGTGTGAACCATTCCACTCGTGTGTGCGTGTATGTATGTGCTGCTGTGAGAGCTTAAATTTTTAATCTTTTTATAATTTATCCTTGGGTTAGTGTGACTGATATACTTATTAGGCCTATTTTTAGGCCGATATTCAGAGATTATCTGATTGCCCAATAACCGTACCCTTTTGGCTGATGAACAGACGTATTAGTTCCCCAAATTTACCAAAATCATTGTCAATTGATAGAAAACACATTTTTCTTTTCTTTTTTTTTTCATATTGTTTTAAGTTTTGAGTAAATATGTAAAGGGCGATTCTCACAAACCCTGTCAGGAGTGTGTCCTGGTCATATTTAATCACAAATCAATACAAAACAAATATGAAATTATATTTTGCACATAGAAAATGAATTTACGAGAACTGATTGTTCACTTACCATCTAATCTACCCAGACCTTGACATGTGGCCTTGTTAGATGATCAGTGTTATTTGCTTCACCTGTGAGTGGTCATAATGTTTTGCCTCATCAGTGTACATACAATAAATTGGAAACATGACGACCATCTTTGCCATGCTCTCTAGATGTAGGCATTTGCATCAGCTATTTAAAAAAAAAAAAAACTCATATTGTTTTACCACTGGTTACATCACAGAAACCCACCTACACAGATTGCTATATCTCCAAATGGACTCCATCATTGACATTCTCCCAATTGGCTAATTACTAGCCTAATCTTCTCATCCTTTATCTTTTTGCAAGAACAAAAATCCATAAGTATTTTAATGACAGCATTATTTCAGTACACAGAATCGGGCGCATCTGCTGAGGTTTTGGCCTCTTTTGCTTCTTTGTCCCCCTAGGGCCTGTTCCCACAGTCAGTGTCCCTTTTTTAAGGAACAATTGTAATTGTTTCCCTATGGTCCTCTGCCGTTTTGAAGTGGGCATCCAGAAGAAGTGGTTTACAGCTCAGTGGCAGTGTCCTTGAGGGGTAAAGAGATAGTGAGTCACAGAGAGAACGAGAGGCCGTAGATGACAGGAAACAAAAGGTTCTCAGACACATATCCAAGAAAACATCAGTCATTCATTATGGATTAAACACAGCTGCTGTGCTGTATGTTTGTCATGGTTACATAAGTCAGGTCCTTGTGAAATATAAAAGGATGCTTTTCTCCCGTGATGTTTACGGTAAAGTCTACATAGCAGGTAGCTTGAAACAGATTGTCGGTAAGGTGTGGAAACTCTTGTAGTGCACAAGGAAAAAATGGTCATGTTTTCTTCCACTGTTGGATTGTGAAACAAGCACACAGTCACCAAAGTGGCACCATGAGGCAGGATATATTAATAAAATACTGTATATTTATAATATTAAAAGTTGCAAGGTGAAGATTAAATGTAAGTTGATAAAAAAAAAAAAAAAAAAAAACATGAAATCACTTGTTTACATATTTCCTTTGAAAAAGGAGGTCAGGATGGGGCATTACAATGGGCTCATCACTATTTGTTATTGCCAATAGCCTTAAGTGTACGTAACAGCCATGTACAATGATTTGCTACTTGCTATTGCTATTATAATGTGACCGATTGCTCCAAATGAGAACTTTGTTCATTTTTATATAAAATTAACTTAATCTGCATTGCTCTTTCACCGATTGATTTCTCATGAGATCATATATCATGAGGATCCAAAAAAGTATTTTTCTTGCCATATGAATGACTGTAAAAGTGTTAGTGTGTGTGAGAGAGATGTGAACAGGAATGTAGCTTTGGGTTCTGGTCAATGCTTTCATTGTCCAGCAGAAGCGCTCTGAGGTCAGGCCTTCTAGCCCCTTATTTTTAGACAGGCCCTACCGATCCGCAGAAGTGTGCTTTCTGGTGGCAACTGGAAACCAAGAACAGAAAACACAGTGAGTATGTGGGAATGATGACTGTGGCCTTTCCTCCAAAAAATGCTTTTTGATGTATTTGGCTAATGTCTCCGCTGGTCTATTTCGTACATTTGCCAGATTTTGGTGCTGAATCCACAGTACCACAGAATAGAAGATTTCCTCTTTAAAGATAGCTGTGTTTGAGTTTTCTAAAAAGAGACAGAAATTAGACAGACTGATCTCACAGTAAAATCTTAAACATTAGGTTGACTTTTCTTTAGATAAAATCGGTCTGTACTAACCAAAATTCGAAAAACTGCCCCCAGTGGCCAAAGCGGTAAGTGTTGTTGGGTGTATGGGCAAATGTGAGCTTTATTTTCGTGGGATCTGAACCCAGGTCTTCCACGCTGCTGATGCAACGCACTTCCTGTCACGCAACAAGGAAAGGTTAACTCATTTGAGCCGATGCAAAAATGTGTGATGGGAGATTGCACTTGTCAAGTGAGTCGGCATAATATGTCCGATCCTAGGGTACCGGAACTCTCGGAAACAACATGTTAGTTTCCTGTGTGATTATGTCGAATCAGAAT
Organism: Myxocyprinus asiaticus; assembly: GCF_019703515.2. Classification (NCBI taxonomy): domain Eukaryota; kingdom Metazoa; phylum Chordata; class Actinopteri; order Cypriniformes; family Catostomidae; genus Myxocyprinus; species Myxocyprinus asiaticus. The sequence goes on from NC_059381.1 coordinate 13,501,439, forward strand.
CAGACTAGCAAAGACTAGCAGAAAAATTGCATAGCATTAAAGGGATAGTTCCTTCAAAAGTGAAAGTTCTGTCATCATTTATTCACCCTTGTCATTTACTTACCCCATGTTGAGTTGTTAGGCAGAATGTTAGCCTCTGTCACCATTCACTTTTATTGTATGGAAAAGATGAAGACTGGGGCTGTCAGTTTGGGTTTAGAACAACATGAGGGTAAGTAATTGATGACAATTTTCATTTTAGGGGGGAAATAACCCTTTAATGAGAGATACTGTAAATGAGGGAACATATTATGGTAATGAAGCAAAAGTTGTGTTCGGAGGATATCACATATTTAGGACATGAAGAAAACTGTGAGAAACACTAATGCAACAAGGTTCTGTCTCCCGGAGTCTTAGTGTTGTCTGAGGTGTGATTTATTTATTTATTTTTATTTATTTTTTTGAACAGGTATAAAAACTATTAAAATATATTATGCAGAATTTTAGCCTCAGTCACCATTCACTTTCATTGCATCTTTATTCTGTACAATAAAAAAGAGGCTAACATTCTGCCTAATACCTCATTTTTGTGTTCCACGGAAGAAATTAAGTCATCAGTTTGGACAACATGAGGGTGAGTAAATTTTTAGCTCTGATTTAACAATCCCTTTAACTACACAGTGACTACATTAGATTGAAGCTCTGCACTCAGAATTTTGGGGCCAAGTTCATTTTGGAACTGAAATTCTTCACTTGTTTCCTTGTGGAAATTATGGGCAAAAATATAATGTGCCATTAATGCCCACTCATGCTGTTGATGTTTGTCTGGCGATGTGAGAGGTATAAGGCAGCTGGCCAAGCTGATGTGCTGGACTGGGCACAGATGGCCAAACCACTACAGAGCTTTTCCTGGAGTAGGGCACCGCTCTGGCTGGTGAGGGCTCTGTATGAACCCAGCAGCATACGTCTGGGATTATGGAGTGGACAGTAACCCCACCCTCAGAGGAAGAGTTGCCCTGCACCACCCAACTCCACCCAGACTGTGGCTTCGTCACCCTTTCCAAAGCATGTGTGCACACGCATGTGGGGTTTGAGCGTGTGTCAGTGAGGGTGCATGTGCCAAATGCTCAAACACAGGAGTTTTTGTCACTTTGCACAGATGCAGCCATTCCAATGGACACCATGTATAGGAAAAAAATCAGGAAAAAGCTGGCGTTAGAAATGCCCATACAGCAAAGATTCACTGCTTATGTAAACTACTGCTGTTCTGTTTGCTGGCTTTTTTTGACAAGAGGATAATTGTAGTCTTAGCTGTGGGAGTCAGACAAGAGATGGGTATTTAGAATAAAATAGGAGGTGAATCCTGTCATACTTCAGATTATGACGTAATTCCGTGTTGTCACACAAACACGCAGCATAATCTCAATAATTTTTAAGTCATTCATTACATTTCAATGTGTCATCCCTTGTGTAAGACTACAAATGTCTTCCCCTTACAAAACAAGCTTAACAAATACTTTCTAGGTTATTCGCAGTCCGTTACGTTAATTAAAATTAATTTGTTTGCATGGTTATTACCTTTTTTGTTTTCGGCCTTTCTGCAGCTACACTTTGTAGCATAGCATAAGCCAACCCTAATTCCCCCTTTAGCTGTTAAAACTAAGACATTCCAGATTGTTCTTTCTTGTGGTTTAATGAAGCATTCATTTATTTCAGCCAGAACTGCTCCCTCATGCAGTCTGGACATCTGCTTTGAATCTAGAGCCCTTGCAGCCAATTATTACACTTGCACCTTTGTTAAGTGCCTCTGGGTTTTCGACCAAACAAGGGGAAAACCAGGAAGAGATCAAAGTCTTAGCCCCAAAGGACACTGGGGGTGCCCTCATAACCGATTTATTTTTAAGAGCATAGAAGGAACCCACGCAAAAGGTTGCTTTTGCCAGGCAGACTCTGCAAAATAATGCAGTCTTTCTGTATTCTTTGCAGCTCTCTCTCTCTTTCTCTATCATGGATGCAAACAACTCGCCTTTCGGCTAAAGTCACATTTTCTGAAGATAATTTGCCCAAATGTTTTGGTAAAATGTTCTACATTTTTCTTATTTAATTGACTTGAAAGTGTTACTTTAAGCCTAAACTCTAAAAAAAAAAAAAAAAAAAAAAAAAAAAACCTTTAAATACAACGTATGATTCAACTGAAAATATACATTTGGAACATCTGCTATGATTTCTCACCTTTTTCATCTCATGAGTTTGCATCCCTGCTCTGTCTCTTTCCCACGTCCTCCCTTTTTTGTCTCTCTCCATCTCTCATCTCTTCCCTTCCAATCTCTAATAGTAAAGTATTAATATCTGATAACAGACCCTGTCATCGCATGGTACATGATAACTGCAGTTTAAATGTTCAATATCATTCTACATCTACATGTGACGATTAGTGTGAACTCTTTGTTTGAGAGGCACTACTGGGCAGTTATGGAGGACAGTTTTCTATTAGCCTGTCTGACTGTAATAGGATCTGTCACCCTTGCCAGCCACGCAACGCCCTCCTCCCAGTCGCTCTGCAAACCTCAGGATTGAGATTTTCTATTTTACTCGGGGCTTAATGGTACTGTGTTCCATTCCCAGCTGTCAAACTCAACTGTCAAGACCATTCAAGAGAGAGAGAGAAAAAAATTTAACTAACAACAGTTTGGTCTGTATTCTAGGCTAGAAATGGATTGTGTATCATGACAGATCAAAACACCAGTCCACTGAGGCTTATGTCAAAAACAATAAGCCTGGTTTACATCATGTCACGATTAAAGGATAAGGGTCAGGCGTGTGTCAAAACATGGGATGACTAAAGCACACCATAATAGGTCTAAGAGTTACTTTAAGAGGAAAGGGTTAATACTCAGGTTATACCAGAGTCAATGGTAAGGATTAGACTGAGATTTTTTTAATGCAGTGGTTTTATGCAAATTATCTTTTGAAATTTAGCTGGGTCCTCATGCCATTACCCCAATCCTTATCACTGAAAACTACTGTAACTACAATAATAGTAGTAAAGGTCCAGATATATTTTATACTTTTTCTGCATTCCGGATTGGACTACGCCTGGTTGACCGTGTTGCTTTTCAAAGTATACTCTTTTCACTGCGAGCAAGTACGAACACATTCAATACATGTGCAGTACGACTGATTTGAGATACTCTTTTATTACAGTAAACAGCAGGAGCATGCGCCAATGATGCGCACAGATGAGGACTGATCTCACAGACAGTTGGCCGCACGCAGACAGTCAGCATCAACTGTGCTAATGATGAAATTTGTGTCACATATACTGTGCGTGTTCCAGTCAGCAACGCGGACAACCGAAGTAAACTTTGGCCTTAAGTCAGCTATACTATCACTGCAATCCTTTCACTATAGCCAGTGATAGTACAGTTGAATGGTGTATTTGTTTTAGTGTGTTCAGAGTAGAGAGAGGCTGAACTTGGTTTGGCAGGATACAGGGGAAAGCATTTGTATCTGCTCTCTTTCTCACTGTAGTCATCTGAGAAGACTGCACAGTGGCTGCAGTGCTCTTACACAGCCTGCTGAAAGATTATATACATATGTTTATTTAGCAATATACAGTACTTACTAGTGCATACTAAATATTTGCACTGACAATGATTCGATTTGATTACGATTCTTTATCTAACAATTACGATGTATCGTAAAATCTGAAATTTTGTCACAAAAAGATTCTATTCGGTTATTTTAGAACGATTCATAATTATTATAAAAAATTTGCAGAAAAAAATTCAATATTTTTACTGAACGTTCTTCATTTTGACAGCACAGACATGCCCTTAAGTCACAGATACATTTAGGACCAAGGAGTTTTGGCTTATAATGTATGTGAGGCTGCATATACTGTATAAACAGAAAAATAATACTAATGTTACATGCATTATAGATCTGATATGAATAAACATAACATAATGCAACATAATGACTTGATGCAAACACACACACAAACAGATGGTATGTAAATCGTAGAATAAGCATTATAGATTTTCATATGATGTAATGTTAAAATTTATTGCACTAATTACCAATGACAGATATGTCATGTGCAGACAGATAATGCCTATGTTTAAATCAAGTAGGTTCAAAGAATTAAAAACTACCTTTTTAGTAGTGAATAAAGGCGGTTTTACACAGTATGTTGTACCTGCAAGCTATTATTCATCTTCCTTATTAATTTAAAATGGGAGAGGCGGCAGAACGGAGGCTGCTCGGCTTATCAAGCCCCGTTAATGAGAGTGTTTTATCTTTTCATGGCTGCCACATGTCATTGACCAATCGGAGATAATTGTTATCAATCGGCAATCAACTGGTTAGTTTTCATTCAGAACAGTCTGAAATCGCTCCCTATTCCCTATAAAGTGCACTCTGTGAAATTCACTATAAAGAGAGTGAGTGAACAAGTAAGCGATTTCGCTCGCTCATATTTATTTAGGCTGTGTTCTATTCGTGGTTAAACTATTTCATGGAGAAATAACACATTTTTATGGAGTTATAAAGCAATATAAACATATTATCATAATTGGAGAAGAAAGCTACATCAATTAACTTACTTTGGTCAATGGACGCAAACAGATATGAAAAATGACACAGAAAGCCGAACTCGGCAGCATCCATCCACCACATATTTACTTGCTTATCCTGTGAAGAGTCGCAGGGAGTGAACTCTGCTACATAAACTTTCTTAATTTAAAGTCCAATCTCTCGTGCTCGGTGTCTGTTGCGAGAAGGCTCATGCAATCTGAGATGGCATCTGTATTACATTGGGTATTAACATAGTAATGATAATCGATTCTTACATTTTGTAATCGATGCATCAAATTTCTTTATTAGATGCATTGATGCAGCATTCACTTTTATAATGACCTAAAAGAAATGCAAATGAGTGAGCCAGAATGACTGAGCATGTTGTTGAAGGAATAGTTCACTAAAAAATGAAAATGAATTCAAAATAATTTACCTTCGTTTCAAACCTGAAGGACTTTCTATGACTGCTCTGTTCCAAGTTCAAGTGTTCAAGTTCAAGTGGTTTTTTATTGTCGTTCAACCATATACAGTTAGTACAGTACACAGCGAAACGAGACAACATTCTTCCAGGACCATGGTGCAATGTCCATCCCCACTAACTTTAATTTTATGAAAAAAAACAGGGTCAACATTCTGCAGAACTTTTGTGCATTTCATTTTGTGCTCCATAAACTAAAGAAAGTGATACAGGTTTCATTTTTTTTTTTTGGCTGAATTAACCTCAAAATAGAACCCTATATGCTTTCTTAGTAAATGTCCCTCTTCTTATTGTGCATGTTATTTTAAAGAAAAATCATTTACAGAAATTAATGCATTACATTTCCCATATACTAATTTAAATCAATATATATGGAGTACTGCATTAGTAGCTGCTCTCCCTTAGGCCTTGTCGTCCCATTTTCATTGTTCCTGTCACTCTGGCTTTTTTCTGGGGGTTTTATCTAGGCTTTTCTTCTTCTCTCATCCCCTCTGGCTCTTTTGTAGTAGGATTTATATCAGCGGGGCTCATCAGGGAGAGTTTTCTGGATAAAATGCTGTCGGGTTGGAGGGGAATTTCAGTTATAATAATAACACATTATCAGGTTAATGAGTGCGACTGATGTGTAGCGGTGAAGCTGCAGTCATATCTAGTGAACTGGATGGATCTGAATCCGGGCCCTCTCGTTCCTCTCTGCCTCCACCCTACTTTGGAGGCACATCAGTTGTGTTGAAGGCAGGTGGGTCTGTTCTGATTTAAAGCTCAGAGGATGGGTGGAGCGGAACAGTGCAGCTGGCTGCGACTCTGAGCCATGATGTCTCCTCCTTCTCGTCAGCCAGAATACAAATCAGCCAAAAGCAAAGCTGAGGAACATAACTGTTTGACAGAAGAGGACAGAATATTTAGGAAATTAGTGCCATGTGTGTACAGGATGTCTTAAACTTGAGGCTTGTATTGAATTGGAGGAAGCTGTGGTTTCTCATTCATCTGTGCTTGTCTGTGTTTCTCCTGTTGTTCTCCAGGCGGTAGTGAATCAGGGTTTGGCTAGCTCCTGGTCTCTCAGAGGGAAAATGTTATTTGAATTTTAATGCTTTGGCTCCAGTGTGGTTTAGATATCCAATAAAACTCAGAGTCTTGGCCCTGCTGCTCATACTTTTACCCATCCTGTACCCAGACCAGACTTCTTTTTTCTTTTTCTTTTTTACTTTGCATTTCTTTCATTCTAGGCTTTGAAACTGCATTAAGGCCACAGATTAGCCAAAATCCAATGGCCACAACCAGACACTGCAGCTGTTACACAGTTAAGTTCTAAAGAAAATAGATTCTTGGTCACCATAATGAATAAAGCCTCATGACAAAAGCCACACCACAGTGTCCCTCTGAACAAACACGCTCCAGCCCAAATGTCAAAGTTTATCTTCAGTTATGTTTTCTTTCACTCTCACTCTACTATCCTTCCTCATAATATCCTTTCCTGAAGGGATAGACTTGCACCGGTGACTACTATTGATCCAGGACTCTTTTCCTGCACCACGAAGGACTGCTGTGAGTTTGTTTTTTTTATGTTCCCCAAGCCACAGCCCAAAGCGCTTCATCAGGTAACACAAAAAAGCAGATGTTTTTACTGAATATTTGCCTCAGTCACCATTCACTTTATGTGAAAAAGATGCAATGAAGGTAAATGGCAACTGAAGCTAACATTCTGCCGAAAATCTCCTTTTGTGTTCCAGGGAGAAAAAGACATACAGGTTTGAAACAATATGAGGTTAAATGATGACAGAATTTTTAATTTTGGCAACTATTCTTAGGTTAACCTGCAGAAAATTCAACCTTGTGTTTGACTGACTGGTTTCAGTGGTACTGTATGTTTTCTTGCTAATGTGTATTTGTGACCCAGTTATGGCAGGAGTGGTGTCCCCACAGGGAAAGTGTGTACATACTGTTTCTCAATCCCAAGGCTACATAGTGGTCTGAAGTTGCAGTGTTTTACGAGGTGTCGCATGTCAGTGAGGATGAAGGCCTTGTATCACTCTGTATGCTCATGTGGACGCAATTGTATGTTAAAAGTACATTATAAATGGTCTGGTGAAGTCCAGTTATCTTTTTCTGTGTCCTCAGTTAAACTTCAGGCAATGTCATTGATTTTCAACTGTTTCCTTCTTGAATACAAAATACCACGCTGTGTTATCCGATAGAAAGGATCTCCCCTAGTGAAGCGTGAAGTATTCTTGCGGATATTGAAAAATAGAGAAGTGAGTGAGGGAGGGTGAAATGGAGGAGGGGAACAGCATTCAAGGTGACCTTGTGCATAGACAGAACAAGAGATGACGTTTGATGCTGTCGTCGCTGTGTCCACGAAGCTCTCCTCACTGAAAACACCACCCACATCCACTGAAGGATGAATAAGCTGGCAAATTTCAAATGACGAGTTACAAAACAAAAACATTCAATTTAGCTAAACTGAAATTACTAGATTTAGTCTTTGTCTGTGTGGTGATGAGGACAACAAAACTTTCAGTGAGTAAAGAAATGTTATTACACACAATAAATTGAATTAAGCTTCAGCGTAAAATGGCTTCAGCTGAGACTACAATAAGCAAAATCAAATACAATTTGATGTGACTTAAAATGAGAGCACCTTGCAAACCAGCCAACACAGACGAAATGGAATCAGCAAACATTGGGTTGGGGGAAGGGCCATCTTCTCGGTTTTGCTGTGGACAGTTTTGTCCTAACCTTTTAATAGCCTCTCCTGATGTTGACCATGGGCATAATCAGAATGGTGTCTCTTTGGGGTCCTTAAATAGTCGTGGCTAATCTGTGTTTTTTTTTTTTTTTTTTTTTTTTTTTTTTCCTCCTTTGCCATTTTAAAAGCATACAGTAGTGTCAACAATCAAACAAACTTTTCACTACCTTTTTATTATAACTTGTGGAGTTATCCATTTCTTTCTATGTAAATTAGGCTTATTATAGATTGTGCTTCATTCATAAAAATTGCCCAGAGCGATTTACATGCCACTATTACCACTATTTGAAAGCAGGCAATAAAATGAATTTTATTTAAAAGAGATGTTTGTGTACATTTTCTATCAATCATATTAGCAGTAATTCATCAAAATACTGGAGAAGAGCATATTACTTGGCAGACGGCTTTGTAGTGTTGTCTCAGATAGCTTTGGCCTGGCTTTGAACCTTAGCTTCTTCATCTGTGTTTCTGTTTCCTCCCTGTTGACACTCATTTGTATTTCCCTTCTGGGCTATTTTGTCCTGCTGACCTGACTGTCAGTCAAGTCGTTCACCTCTAGTGTGACCTTTCTGTTTGTGTTTGCGTGCTTTCCTCAGTTCCGAGCTTATTCCGTTTCCATATGTGAAATAATCAGGACATCACAGCTGTAGCTTAGCAGTTATCACGTCTCGTATTGCAGACACAAGTTCGAATCCAGTTTGTGTCTTTTCATCTCCCTCTACTGTACACATCAATTAAAGTGGCAAAAAGGAACTGCAAAAACCTAGGTGACTGATTTTGTGGGCATCTAAAAACATGGCAATATGCTGAAAAAACAGTAAGACGTGGCGCAGCAGTCAAATATATCCGTAATGTAGTTTGTTTACATAAGAAAACTATTAAAAAAACAGCCTGGACAGACACAGTAATGCGTTCTCTTAACGTCCCCTTAAGTGTGATATCTGTTTTGTTTAAGCACAATACCACACCCAGAGTACCTTTTTTTTATTTGGCTTTTCCATTCTACCTTACCTACATACCAGCATCACAAATCTGGGTTTATATGTGATTTGGCTCCAGATTGGAGCAATTACCAGGATGTGGCCCCCTTGTGTCTCACTTTCACACACATACACACACACACACCCTCATCCACTTACCCTGTGCCAATGTGGCCACCCAGAGCTATTTAAACTTCCTAATTATAAGGGCCTCCATGCAGCAGATTACTGACCCAAAAGCTCTAATTATTGGTGCTAATTTTGGGTCATCAGACACCATATTGAGGTGATTGTGGTGGTAACTGTGTTATATGTTACAATGAAGCTGCATGGTGGTGCTATCTGTTTATGCTGCTGTCAGACTGGGGACCATGTGGTCTGAACAAATAAACTCCTCTGTAGGTCCGGTCTGTTTGCCAGACTGGTTAAAGGCAGCTTTGCGGCAATGCGTTTGGATTCTTCACCTGAAAAAAAAAAAAGAAGAAACATGACGCACAATTAATTCCAATAGAGTTTGATGTTAATATGTCGCTAAGATAACAGTGTGATACTCTAATAAGCATAAACACAAATATTAAGTAAAAAACTTTTTTCTTTTTTTTTTTGGTATTGATTTAAAATAGATTCAAAATCAACAAATATCTTTATCATTTTAATCTGCATCCTATCTTGATGATTTTTTTCACTAAACTGGGATTACCTTCTCTGTGAAGGATACATGCAATACTTAGATGTTGATCCCTTAAGGCAGCATAAGGTTGCTTAACTTTAGGAACAGCATTTGTCTTAAAATGCAGCCTAGTAGGAAGCCAGCTCACTAGGTTTTGAAACCGAGCTGATATCTGCTTTTCATGTTTCTTTTTCAGTGATCTCTTTACACTGACCTTTTATAGAGTGAATTCCTGATTAAGGTCATGTTAATTTTCCACTACCCTGGCATGGGTCATTATGTCACTGTCAAACATTCTGTTCCACTCGACTAGGACATCGACTGGAAAAAAAAAAAGAAAAAAAAATTTGGTTTATGATAAATTGCTTTGCTTGGCACATTGTTGAACATTTGTAGATATTGATTAGCTGGTGTGTTCACAGTACTGAATTTGAATGCATTGGTGAATTGGGCTGCTCCTGGCTGACCAGATGAGTCATACGTCAGACTGTTTTTCACTCTGGTTGCAAATATTATCAGCTGAGCACATCAAATCTCACCCTCACTCAGTACATTTACTGCACTGTAAAAGTTTAATTTCATTTGTACATCTTTTTAAAATGTCATGTCCGACATGTCCACCATATTCCAAAATTGTACCAGTCCATTTTTTGCAAAGTCAGGCTTACAAGCCTAGATAATGCGATTGTAGCGCATCTTCGTCCAGCACATATACACTGATCAGCCACAACATTAAAACCCCCCCAAAACAGTGCCAATCCAGATCTCAGAATAGCATTCTAAGATGCTTTTCTTCTCACCACAATTTCACAGAGTGGTTTTCTGAGTTACCGTAGACTTTTGAACCGGTCTGGCCATTCTCTGTTGACCTCTCATCAACAAGGCATTTCCGTCCACAGAACTGCCGCTCACTGGATGGTTTTTGTTTTTGGCTGTTGTACATGAAAATCTCAGCAGATCAGCAGTTACAGAAATACTCAAACCAGCCTGTCTGGCACCAGCAGTCACGCCTCGTTCCAAATCACTGAGATCAAATTTTTCCCCATTCTGATGGTTGATGTGAACATTAACTGAAGCTCCTGACCCATATCTGCATGATATTATGCACTGCACTGCTGCCACACAATTGGCTGATTAGATAATTGCATGGATGATTGTTGGTGCCAGACGGGCTGGTTTGAGTATTTCTGAAACTGCTGATCTCCTGGGATTTACACACATAACAGTCTCTAGAATTTACTGAGAATGGTGCCAAAAACATCCAATGTGGGGCAGTTCTGCGGACGGAAATGCCTTGTTGATGAGAAAGAATGGCCAGACTGGTTCGAACTGACAAAGTCTACGGTAACTCAGATAACCGCTATATACAATTGTGGTGAGAAGAACAGAAAAGCATTCTGAGATGTGGGTTGGTGCTGTTTTGGTGGCACGAGGGTGACCTACACAGTATTAGGCAGGTGGTTTTAATGTTGTGGCTGATTGGTGTACATGTTAATCTGACCATAATTGGCCTCGGCATTGTACACATGCTCCAAAAGACAGACGTGAACGAGATGCATATTTAACACTTCCTCAACTGACGTCCTTCCTTCAAATATTTGTTTACGCATTTTTTTAAATCCCAGGACATCAGCAGTTACAGAAATACTCAAACCAGCCCATCTGGCACCAACAATCATGCCACAGTCCAAATCATTGAGATCACATTTTTTGATTTTTTTGATTATGATTTTATGCACTGCACTGCTGCCACACGATTGGCTGATTAGATAATTGCATGGATGATTGTTGGTGCCAGACAGGCTGGTTTGAGTATTTCTGTACTTGCTGATCTCCTGGGATTTTCACACACAACAGTCTCTAGAATTTACTCAGAATGGTGCCAAAAATAAAAACCATCCAGTGAGCGGTATTTTTGTGGACGGAAATGTCTTTTGATGAGAGAGGTCAACAGAAAATGGCCAGACTGGTTCGAACAGACAAAGTCTATGGTAACTCAGATAGCCGCTTTGTACAATTGTGTTGAGTGCTATTCTGAGATGCGGGTTGGTGCAGTTTTGGCGCCATGAGGGGGACCTACACAATATTAGGGAGGTGGTTTTAATGTTGTGGCTAATCTGTGTATTTCAAGCTCTGATATCCTACTACTGTCATTGGTACATTTCTTTTTTATTTACAAGGTTGGATTTAAACATTTCTATTTTGAGTTGGTACTCATTCTGAAGCTTTTTGTATAACTCCTTGGATTGATATTGACATGGAGATTTTATATCCATGGCCAGACGGCTTAGCTGTCAATAACCCATTAACTAAATTTTTGATGCAAACAGGCTTCTCCTTACGTCATTGGTTGATGTTTGAGCTTATATGCCCCTGCTATAGGTATTATTAAAAATAATATATAATAATAATAATAATAATAATAATAATAATAATAAATAAATAAATACTAAACAGTTATAAAAAAAATTCTGACTTAATGTAAGTAAGCCTTATGTCAGTCATTTTGAGAGAACCAACTAACTGTATCCACACTGCAGACCACAAGCCAGACAGACAGGAATGACACCAGCAATGGTGTACGTGTGAGTTTAGGGGTCAAAAAAAGTCAGAGGAATAAACGTCTTTGCTATGAGCCATGGAGAGGGAGAGACAGACAGAGACATAGACAAGGATGACAAGGAGGAGGAGGAGTGGAGAGATACAGACACACTCTGCAGGGGTCAGACTGCTGGAGCCTTTCCTGTCTCTCCCTCTCTCTCTCTGTCTCTCTCTTGCTCTCTCTCCTGGGGATGGGAAAAGTAATAAGCTTCAGGAGTGGCACTGTGCCCTAAGGAATGCAAGAGCTGCATACAGCCTGTTTGAACACTAATGATTTATGATGGTTATTAAAGAATTCAATTCTAAACCTATTGGTGGTGTGTGTGCTTGCTTGTGTTTGTGTTCAGGGTTGCTCCCATGCTAGACAGACTAGTACTGTGTGTGTCTGTAGGTGTGCTTTATTGCCCATAAGAGGGTGTGTAGTACATGGAAAGAGTTTTGAGAGTGTGTGTTAGTGTGTGTGGATGCCACATAACAATTATTTTGTCTAATTGAACAATTCTATACGAGGCAACCCATACACACAACAGCTGTACAGTTGACATGTCACACAGCCCACTTAGGACTACATTCTGTCCTACATATAAATTTTTACATTAAAATGTGTATCTGTTAACATTAGTTAATGCATTATGAACTAGCATTAACAAACAATGCACAATTTTATTTTGATAAATTTAAATTAAGAAAGATTAATAAATGCAGTAAAAAGTCATTGTTAATTGTTAGTTCATGATTCCCAAAGCATTAATTAATGTGAACAAATAGAAGCTTATTGTAAAGTGTTACTAAATGCATTTTTAGTTAACTTTGACTTTTATTTCCAAAAGAGGATGTCCCTGAATGTACCTAAAAGGAGGGTTTGTCAGACTTTTGTCTGCAAACTATAGCATAGTAAGTACACACACATATAGTAAATACATCCACCATCTCTAGGTCATCTGAGACACTCACATTAGAAGGTGTTGAGATGCAGAAAAGGAGGCGCTGATGAGGAGACCAGGTTCAGCAGGGCAGATGTGTATGGATCTTGTTGTTTCAAGAGGCGTGAAAGAGTGAGTGTTTTTGACAGAGGGGAAAGACAGAAAGAAAGAGTAAGAAAATAGGTCAGCATTGCGAAATTGAGGCTTGAACTGAGAGTTGTGTAATTTCAAATAATATAACAGATGGTGACTTGGTGTCCAAAACCTACACGTGTTACTCCTCCATGGCTGGTACTGTAGTTAACGGGCAGGGCAGAATAAGGTCATGGATTATCTTGTTTTAATGGGCAGCCTTGTGTCTGGAGTCTGGACACACTGTCAGACAGCCAGAGCCCAAAGAGAAGGGGATTGGACTTTGCTGGGAATGTGAAGACATGGAAGAATGAACATGTTTTAAGAGAGGAAGAGAAAGGGAGTGAGTTCCCACAATCTCTCCCTTCTCTTTCCTAATGATAATTTTTCTTGGGGTCAGTGATTTTGTTTTTTTTTCCCACACATTTATATGAATTGAATTATTACATGACTGATACAGTTTCAGAAACCTAATATGGGCACATCTCTTTGTTGCATTTAAGTAGTGGAGGCGCAAATGTTGCACAGAAGAAGTTCAAGTGTTTATCATTGGCCATTACTGGCAGAGGAAAGAAGAAAGGAGAACATGGGCAATGTTTTATGAAAATTCCACTCTGTATGAGTTGTAAAAGCCCAGTTATGACCACACATTACACTGGGAACAAAGCTGTAGAAGCTCAAATTAAATTACATTTAAATCACATTCTTGGCAGATACTTTGTTACAAACATTACTTACAAGAAAGATTTAGTGCAGCAAGGGAATTTATGATAAATGCATGATACAGCTGATTTAGACCAGTTGCCAAATTATAGGACATAAATAAAGTGCAATCTGGAGACCGCATAGACTACACAACATTTGCCAAATAACAGCTGTCCAAGAATCCTAATGCATGGGGGCCTATTGTAACATGCAATGTAACGTTAATGCTTTTAGGTTTGGAAATTCAGTTGGTGCATTACTTTTTCATGAGTCTCTGAGTTGTCTGAATGAGGGGACCCTTGAGCAGTGGGTGTGTGCTTGTGTACTACTGTAAACTTACCCCCTTTTGTGCCAAAAGTGTGTGTGTGTGTGTGTGTTTGTGTTTGAGACAGACAACTCTGACCTACACTCATCAATGATTAATGAACAGCCTCTCCATCAGACACCAAAAACCCACCCTGATACACGAGACTAAAGCCATCCCCTATGCATCCATCTATTTAAGACACAATAGAGACAACTAATGGCCCGCTCAGCAAGCCCTAATGAGACAGCAGGGCCTTTGCTCGAGCAACTGTTATCAATCAGTATCGTAATATTCTGAAACAAATCAATACTCCTTGATGCTCTCAGGAAGCGTCTGATTTGCAAAAATCATCTGATTGAAGATTGTAGTGCTCCCAGGTATGATTTGTGACCTGTGAACTGAAGTCAGAAGTAGTGTACTTCGGTTTTCCACGTGCTGACATGTCTTGCACAGAACGCTTAACACAAATTTCACCATCAGGTCAAGTCATTTGTTGAATGACTCCAGCCAGGCTTCCAAAGCAACCAACTGGCCCAGTTGCTATAGTGGATAGAGTCAAATGGTCACCTTCCTCATGGTCACTATAAGGTGATTCTCCCTCTCAGTGGGGCAAGTAGTGAGTTGTGCATGGATGCTACGGTGAATAGCGTGAGCCTCCACACGTGCAAGGTCTCCTCGGTAATGCGCTCTGCAAGCCACATGATAAGATGCTTGGGCTGACTGTCTCGGAAGCGGAGGCAACTGAGATTCATCCTCCGCCACTCAGATCGAGGCGAGTCACTGTGCCACCACGAGGAATTCAAGCGTGTTGGGAATTGGGCATGCCAAATTGTGGAGAAAAGTGGAGAAAAGGGGATAAAATCTAAAATAATAATAATAATAATAATAATAATAATAATAAATAAATAAATAAATAAAAATCTAAAAAAAGTCAAGTCATTCATTTTAAAGCAGCTTTACAAAACATGATGTAACAAAAAATTATTCTGTAATGTCTGTAATGTCTTAAAGTCTTCAATGAGCAGTTTAAATGAATAACATGATTGAAAATCACGGTTTAAAATTTTTTTGTCTTAAGACCCCAGTGAGCAAGCCAAAGGCGACAGTGGCAAGGAACCCAAAACTCCATAGGATGCTAGTTAATGTAAAAAAAAAAAAAATCTTTGTAGAAACCAGGCTCAGCTGGGGGAGCCAGTTCTCCTCTGGCTATACAGCATGAATATAATTCTAATATTATTTATCTGTGTGTAATACAAGTCATGTATTACTTGGGTAAACTGAGTAGATGTTGGTTGGCAATGTTTAAAACTAAAGGATACTGATTTAACTGTAAGATTAATGAGGAAGTGTCTTGGAGGTCCATCCCAATTTGACTGTGGAAGTGCATGTAGATGCAGTGTCCTATTTTACTTGGCTGATGAAGGCTATATTTGGCATTAATTTATTGTCTATGTATTCCATTTTAAGAGCGTGTAGTCCATCCTATGACTAAGATGATGTAAACAGAGGTCAGTGAGGTGTTCCTTTGCAGTCCGGCTGTAAGCTTGTGGCAGTTCATTATCGTTGAAGTACATCTTAAGTCTGAGGTGCAGACCTATTTGAGTCACTTGGAATCAAGTAATAAATCACATCTTTTTAATTTGCCACCCGGCATTAGCATAATTACGGAAGTGAACTCATTTGCATATGGCACGAGAATTGAAGATTCCGTTTGCCGGAAACACATTGATGTGGCCAAGTGTAAATGGAATGTGCATATTCAAACGGATAACAATCTTATCAGTAAAAGTGCATGAAGTGACCAAGTGTAAATACTCCCTTACGGTTACTATGGCATTTTATGAAAGCATATTGGAGCTATAGAGCTATTCCTTACTATAGCTCAGTATTGAGGGATGTTATAATAGCAATTTAATTTTAAAACAATAAACCATATTCAAATGATGTTATTTTCACAATAAATTTAGGTCACATCTACATTAATCCATTTTCATTTGAAAACTCTGTTTTCACTTCCCTAATGTCATAATTTTCCAATGTATGCAGTAATGGAGTAATGAAACAAAGGAAAATGTTGTTTCAGTGTGAATAAGAGGCAAAAACTTTGCAAAATCAATGCATTTTCAAACGAAATTCAAACATTTGAATGTTTCGTTTTAAACTATTTAAACATGTGGATGTGAACTTTAACATGTGTAATGCCAAAATATTAAATTGTCTGATTCCAGACAAATACTCTGCTCAATGCAGGCAACTTTTGTCTACAATTAATCTCCAATCTCTAATTAATCTTCTTTAGTTATCCAGTTCTACTGTATACACAATTAAGAAACATCCAGCAAATTATCTTTGGCTTGTACATCCTCATATTCTGTGCTGTCTAGTTGCATGTTTAGGTGGACTGAGAGGTGAGATGTCTGCTTTGTGGGTGGCTGACCTGTGGTAATTCCTCTTGGTCTGCTGGAACTGGTTGCAGTGGGCTTGACTTTCTGTCTAGAATTGGAATGGACATTAGGATGGATTTATGTTTTGCATATTTTTTTATAAGTAGCCTAATTAACTTATTGTAATGGTAATTGTTTTTTTGTTTTTTTCTACATGTTGATTTTGCAGAATAGTTCTAAACATGGGATGTGTACAACATTATGAATGACGGTTGCAGATCTTTCTGTGGAGTTCTTGACAATCAAGACTGTTTCAGTCTTCAGTGAGAGATACAGACAGATGAAAAGGAAGTCACTGCATAAATCCAGCCTCATGTTGGCTTTAGTCTTTTTATGGACCTTTTATGTGTTATATTTTTTTGGGTCATTTTATCAGTCAAAGTGAGAAACTGCTTGTCAGCCTAAAATAATGTTTCTTGTGTGTCGTATTGATTGCATGTTGGCTGCTTGAGTGACACATCCATCCCCAAAGAATAGCATCTCTATACCTGAAAACTCTGTAAAGTCATGGATGAGTAGTTTATGGTGTATATTGTTAAGTTTGTGTATTAGCTTTCCCTTCTCCCTTTAGGCTGGTGTGCTCTCTCTACTTTTAAGGGGCATTCACACTACAGTTTGTGCTCCATTCACATTCAAACACATCTGAACGCAGGAGGCTGGAAACGCAACCTCAGTGTGAAGAAAGTTAGCACTATGCTGTGTATCGAAAGTTCAAGTTTGGTGAAATCTAGGGTGGACAGACGTCATGTTTTTCCCAGGACAGTCACGTATTTAAGCACTTATCTAGAGTCCCGACTTATTCTGAAAAAATCGTGTTTTGTCCCGTATTTCCCTCTGCTAAACTTTCTCTCTCACCTATGCGGCTTTCTCATTCACATAAGTATTCTAATCAAAGGTAGCCAAGGATACGGCATGTAAAACCAATAAAATCACACCATGTTATTTGAAGTATATGATTGGATTAAACTATCCAATCACAATCCCCTATCAATAGATGTCCAGTTAGTGAACTAATTGAAGAGTCAGTTTGAAAGGGCACACAGATGAACTTGCAGCTGGAAAAATGTCAAGGATGCGTGCAAGTACATTTAATGAGGATCTTCAAAAAGATTTTACATTTCTAAAAAAGGAGTCACAGTCAGAGCCTAGTAAAGTGAGGTGTGAGATTTGTGGAGCTTGCTTTTCCATCGCCCATGGAGGCCACACTGACATCATGCAGCATATTCATACAAAAAAGCATGTGGATGCTGCTAAAAGTAAGTGTGCCACACTAAGTGTTATTTTTATTTTTTTGGTGAAGCAAAGTTACGAATCTGACAAGGTGCACACAAGCGAAGGACTTTTTGCTTATTCTGTTGTGCATTGCCATAGCTTTGCACATTCATGACCTGAGAAAAGTCTTGCAGGCCAGGCTGGAGGAATCAGTCATAACCCTCTGACATTAAAAAGCAGTTGGATCCCCTGGTTAAAGCTGGTGACATGCGAGCGGATGATTTCTTTTGTGCAGTCAGAATCTTTTATTCAGCATCGGTGGATAACCACCACTCATTCGAACACACAGAAAAACTTGAGTGGACCCTACTGAGAGACATCCCAGCGTGGAAAGACATTCAGAGCAGCCTCGAACACTTCTGCTCCAGAATCCCCCCTCTCAGTTTGACTGAAAACCACGCTCTTTGATGAGTGGGCTTGCGCGCATCACTGAGTGGACAATGAACAAGACGGCCGTGTCTGAGAGATGGACAGATGTTTTCCGTGAGCTGGAGAGCAAGACCATCAACTTCGGCATCTTAGTCAAGGTTGTGGAGTTTGTTTTATGCCTGCCTGGGACATCTGCATCTGTGGAGCGCGTGTTCTCATTAATGAACGCAGCATGGACACCGGATAAATCTCGAGTCATGAAGGCAATGAGAAAAACTGTTGCCAGCGAAAAGTAAAAGGTGACAACAGTTACAGATGCGGATGCACCCTCTACTTTGCATTGATCTGCGCCTAGGTAAGGATATGTCAATTTCATTTTTGCTGGGAGTGGGCTGTCCCGTTTTCCACAAGCAGGAATTGGTCACCCTAGTGGAATCTGACCTGCAAATCCGTATGACGAGAGGACGCTTTACCAATGGGACGTCTTGGCTTAATTCAAAGACAACATATTTCAAAGCTGCGCCTGCACGTTTTATTGTTGCAGGATGTGAGTAGACAATACAGTATATTTTAGCAATTTGAATGTAATATATTTTGTTATTTGTGATGTATTATTTACTTACACCTGAAGCCCTACCACATGACATTATATCATGGTCTATTGCATTTTGCTTTTGGGAGTATTTCTCTGGAAATAACTCTATTTTACAGCAGTTTACCATTTTCGATTAGCTCAGATATATAGTTGAAAATGGCTGGCAAAGGGTTTTGAATGCTGTCCAGCCTGTCTTTTTGTCTGTGTGTGTGTGTGTGTGTGTGTGTGCAAGTGTGTGATCTGTAGGTGATGTTTTTGTGGCTTGAGGGGTGGTGTTGAAGTCTCAGGAGAATTGGCCACATTCAATTTGTGTTATTGAATGGCAGCTTTTGTGAATCCACCCTAAATGTATTGATTTTTCTCAGTGTCTCATGTCAGTGATGACCGACAGCAAACATTCTTTTGTTCTTGTAGGATGACACATGCTGCATTCTCCTCCTCATTATCTCTCTCTCTCTCTCTCTCTCTGTCTCTGTTTTATGGTGATCTGTGCTCTGTGTCATGGTTGTAGTACTATAAAATGTAGCACTGTACAATACACCTACTACACCACCTCCATATCATAGACCTTATTCACAATAGCAGTTTCTTTTTCCTTCTTTTTTCTTTCTTCCTTTCTTTCTGTATTGTAGGCTGTAGTACTGGTTGCTCTCTAGTGGTTAAGTGCTTGTGTGTGCACATGTGCATCACTTTCATCACTTTGACCTTGATGAGTGATCTAATTGATTTTGTTTGCATGCACGCACTCCCAGTGCCCTTGATATACTGTACATTATGTATTTGTGTGTGGCAGCTTATGTGCACATCTGGTAGGAGGTGGTGGCTTAAAGATGGTGCAGCACTGCAGAGGTTTTGTAGCAGCACCTCCTCTCCTTTTTCCCTTTCTCTCTTTCTTTTTGCCCCTCCCCCAACCTCCCTCCACCTTAGCCTCAGACCCCACAGAACGCACACAGAGGTCTTTCCACATAATTTTAGGACACACGCTCCACAGGGAAATCTCCTTTGTTTGACAGAGTCCTGGCTCTGCTGACGGTGTATAGGAAATTGTAAAAGGCTGAACAATGTCAATATATAAAAGCTGAATTGATCACAGGGATTATTGTAGATTTATAGTCAAAAAGCACTTAAATATTGATCTGTTTCTCCCCCACACTTATCGCTTCTGAAGATATAAATTTAACCACTGGAGTCTTATGGATTATGTCATACACATCTGGTATGGCATGAGGGTGAGTAAATGATGAGAGAATTTTCATTTTTGGGTAAACTGTCCCTTTTAAGGTAAACATGTAAATTTTTTTTAATAAAAAAAAAACAAACATTTTACATCAGGAAGACTATTTTAAAATCACTTGTCTCAAAATCGCATTTATTTATTTATTATTTATGATCAATGAATATAAGATGTTGTGACAATACAATAGGGAAAGTAAACGTTCTGTCGACTGGCCCAAAACACTCTCACACTGATCACTGGCCAGCGGGCCATTCTTATTGTTGAACCCTGGTTTATTTTTGTAATTTTGTTTGTTTTCATAGGAATGAGAATTTTAGTAAGAATAGAATTTGGAAAGTTGTAAGAGCAAGAATTATCATAAAGATTTTTTTCTAGAACAGAATTTGGATTTCATAAGAATGATAATTGGATCATAATTTAGTTTTTTCTTTTGTTTTTTTTGAGTTTGAAATTTTGTAAGAATGAGAATTTGTCATTAGAATAAAATTTGGGATTCCTTAAAAAAAAAATAAAAAAAAATGTAAGAATCAAATTTGTAATTGATCATTTTGGTAATTTAGGTTATTTTTGTCATAGGAACAAAAATGTGCATAAGGATGGAATTTGGAATTTTGTAAGAGTGAGAGTTTTCATTGGAATGGAATTTGGAATTTAGTAAATACAAGAATTTTTGTAAGAACAGAATTTGGAATTTCATAAGAATGAGAATTTCCCCAAGAATGGGGGGAGCTTGTTCTTGCTCTTTTGTTGTTAAAATGACATTCTTTACACTGACGGGGCCTGTTTCTTGTGAGTCTGGGTCAGATCTGCTGTCTCCACTGGTGGAGTTTCACAGTGGAGACAGTATCTAAGGTGTCTTTGAGCCAGCTGTTTGGGAAGAATTTTCCCTTTACTTCTATCATAGGAGGGGTTGCTCATTTATGCACAATCTACAGCCAAATTTACTTTGCCAATGTATCCCAAGATCTTACAATCCGTCTGATTACAAGATCATACACCACATACAAACAGACACAGATGTATACACAGTGCTCAGCATTATTGTTGTATACTGTGAAGAATAAGTAAAACACCATGGCAAATGTTATAAACCACGGTAGCAAGATGTTTTAGGGAGATAAAGGCATTAATGTTAGGGGCAATAGAGAAAGAGAGAGGTTAAGAGAGATGCAGAGATGTTAATTGAGGCTAGCTGTTGTTTTTTTGCTCGGCTAATATGAAATATCCAATTTTTTAATGTGGCAGTTCCCACTCTGCCATAGTTTCAGTAGAAGCTCCCATCCTTAATCTCTCAATTATAGCTAAGAGTGAAACAGAGAGAACTGCATTGATCCTTAAATCCCCAAGCCTTGTCTCACAGGCCAGCCGAGAATTTTCTTTATAAACGTGCTCTTTTAACCCAAATTGAATATATTAGCTCTTCCCAAAGGATAAGAGGAAAGAAAGATCTTGTCTCTAGAGCAGCTGGAGGATGTAATAATGTGTTACAGTGGGATGCATCTTCACATCCCACAGTGCTCTCTGTCGTTTTGATAAAGTGAAGAACTGTATTAATGTGACAAAGGATAAACGATGAATGAACCATGTGTTGCTGTGTTGCTCCCAAAAACCAACAACATAATTCAGAGATTAAAAGAAAGGTTTGGAAGACGTCCCCACAACTAACTCTGTGTGTATAGTTTGTAGGTAAATGTGAAGCCCTCCTGCTCTCATGTACAGTATCTCACTAATGTTCTTATGTTATACTCAGAACATTTGCTATCCTTCCCTAGGAAAGCAATGATATTAAAGGAGAGTGATTGGAGACTATTGCTTATATGGATAATTCTTCTATGAAACACAAAAGGAGATGTTTGTCAGATTGTTAGCAATTTTATTGATTGATTATTTTTTATTTGCACGATTTAAAAAGTATACAAAAATGAAATAGCTAAGATAACAATTTATATACAATGCAGGGAGAGGCAGGAAAAACCTGTAAGGGCTTATTAAAGCCTCCACCTAAATAATGTTAATAAAGAACACAAAATTAACATACAGAAAATAATATGACTATATCACAATGATGACAAACTAAATATAACAAAATATGTATCATAACAACAATAAATAAAAATATATCAATATATAAACAAAAAATAAGTAAATAACATGTATATGTGCATGTGTATGCGTGCATACAGTTGATGTCAGAAGTTTACATATACTTAGGTTTAAGTCATTAAAAGTCTTTTTTTTTAACCACTCCACAAACTATAGTTTTGGCAAGTCATTTAAGACATCTACTTTGTGCATGACATGAGTAATTTTTCCAACAATTGTTTACAGACAGATTGTTTAACTTTTAATTGACTATATCACAATTCCAGTGGGTCAGAAGTTTACATACACAAGTTAACTGTGCCTTTAAGCAGCTTCAAAATTCCAGAACATTATGTCAAGCCTTTAGACAATTAGCCAATTAGCTTCTGATAGGAGGTGTACTGAATTGGAGGTGTACCTGTGGATGTATTTTAAGGCCTAACTTCAAACTCAGTGCCTCTTTGCTTGATATCATGGGAAAATCAAAAGAAATCAGCCAAGACCTCAGAAAAATAATTGTGGAACTCCACAAGTCTGGTTCATCCCTGGGAGCAATTTCCAAATGCCTGAAGGTACCACGTTCATCTGTACAAACAATAGTATGCAAGTATAAACACCATGGGACCATGCAGCCATCATACCGCTCAGGAAGGAGACGCATTCTGTCTCCTAGAGATGAATGTAGTTTGGTGCGAAAAGTGCAAATCAATCCCAGAACAACAGCAAATGACCTTGTGAAGATGCTGGAGAAAACAGGTAGACAAGTATCTATATCCACAGTAAAACGAGTCCTATATTGATATAACCTGAAAGACTGCTCAGCAAGGAAGAAGCCACAGCTCCAAAACTGCCATAAAAAAGCCAGACTACAGTTTGCAAGTGCACATGGGGACAAAGATCTTACTTTTTGGAGAAATGTCCTCTGGTCTGATGAAACAAATATTGAACTGTTTGGCCATAATGACCATCGTTATGTTTGGAGGAAAAGGAGTGAGGCTTGCAAGCCAAAGAACACCATCCCAACCGTGAAGCATGGGGGTGGCATCATCATGTTGTGGGGGTGCTTTGCTGCAGGAGGGACTGGTGCACTTCACAAAATAGTTGGCATCATGAGGAAGGAAAATTATGTGGAAATATTGAAGCAACATCTCAATACATCAGCCAGGAAATAAAAGCTCAGTCACAAAAGGGTCTTCCAAATGGACAATGATCCCAAGCATACCTCCAAAGTTGTGGCAAAATGGCTTAAGGACAACAAAGTCAAGGTATTGGAGTGGCCATCACAAAGCCCTGACCTCAATCCAATAGAAAATTTGTGGGCAGAACTGAAAAAGCGTGTGCAAGCAAGGAGGCCTACAAACCTAACTCAGTTACACCAGTTCTGTCTGGAGGAATGGGCCAAAATTCCAGCAACTTTTTGCAAGAAGCTTGCGGAAGGCTACCCAAAATGTTTGACCCAAGTTAAACAGTTTAAAGGCAATTCTACCAAATACTAGCAAAGTGTTTGTTAACTTCTGACCTACTGGGAATGTGATGAAAGAAATAAAAGCTGAAATAAATCATTCTCTCTACTATTATTCTGACATTTCACATTCTTAAAATAGTGATCCTAACTGACCTAAGACAGGGAATGTTTTCTATGATTAAATGTCAGGAATTATGAAAAACTGAGTTTAAATGTATTTGGCTAAGGTGTATGTAAACTTCTGACCTCAACTGTATGTGCATAGTGTGTGTATGTGCATACCTGCATGCAATCTTCTATAAAATGTGTGTACGTATGTATGTGTATGAGCATGTAAGAGTGCCTATAAGGGAGATATTGAATACACCTGTAATGACTCCTGAACAATAGTAATAATACATGTCACTATGAATGAAATAATTAAACCATGAATACATGGACAACAATAAATGGGGAAAAGCAGTTACAAGGCAGCAATTAAGTGATTTTTTTTTTAAAGCATCCTTTGTAACATTTTATAGAAGAAAAAAAAAATTGCCAGTTGAGAAAAGCCATTCCATAATTTGTTAGCCCTGAATTTTAGGAGAAACATCTGAGACAAAGCTGATACTTAATTGAAACATAATTGGGAACTCCTAACAATGAAAGAGAAACATCTGAGCAATATTTATTTTTCTAGGTAAAGTAAATAAGTAAATATAGCAGAAAAGATTAAGTACTTTCTACATTAAAGTTAAAGCATGAACTTGAAAATATTAAGTAAATTCTGATTTAAACATGTAAAAATGAATGCTTTAGCTTATAAGTAAATATAATTATGATTGTTTATCTTTATGATGCGTCATCATGTATCAGTCCTAAAGTAGAAAACCTTGTCATATTTATTTGCCTATTTGATCAATTTTACAGGTAAATAAAATAAGTAAATTTTACGTAACTTTTCGAAGCTGGTGTTCCCAGCATGCACCTGGCTTGAATAATTCATAAGCTTGCATGGTTTCACTGTTTGCAAGTTTATTTACACCAGGTTTATTTTTATTTGTTGTTATATTTGGTAACTTCTTGTTTAGTAAAATCTGAAGTTTATTTGTACTCAAAATGACCTGTTCATGATCAAAAAAATGATCTGTTGATTGTTACTATAACTGTGGTTTGTGCACCAAGTGTTGAGGTCTGCATGCGCAGCTATGTTTCTTGTTCTCATTGCCAATAATGAAAGGTGATGTTGTTTAATAGACCACCCTAGTGAAAAACTAATATACCAAATTATATTTAAAATATATTTATTTCATGATAAGTATACTACAAATATATTAACATATCTATGAACTAATTAAAAGTACCATGTAATTGCACTTATTTCATGCTTTCTTCAATGCACACAGATAAACTTTTATCATGTAGTTTAGCTTTTACAAATGCAATTAGGGGAAGAATACATTAAGTTTTAATATAGTGTACTTTAAGAAAGTAATTCATTTAAGACATTCGAACTGACAATTTTGGAAGATGGTCTTGTATAAATTGGGTGTACAACACACTGTGCATACTGACTACTTAATGTTGTAGCTCCAAAAGGGGCTCCAAAATTGTCCAAATCGCGGTGATTAGTTAAATATCGACATAAATATTAGTCAAAAACCACCCCCTTACACAGTTCGAATGTACACAAACAATATCTGCTTCCGTGGAGAGAGACTGGCTATGTTCTTGTCATTGTTTTCAGTTCACACAAACTGCTGCTCAAACATTTTTTATTTTCAACAAAATGAAATGCTGTCTGTTAAGCCATCGATGATGATACTACTGGAACACTGAATTAGTTCAACTGTGGGATCTTGTGCATAGGTTCCACCTCTTTATGTAGCTATTAAAGTCTCAATCAGACAGTCTTTTGTTGTTTGTGTCTGCATTCAGAAACGTTACACAAGTACAGTATGCCCTGTGTTTTATTCCATTTTTAAAGCAGCATATTACATTCGATATTGCGTGACTTGAAGAGGTAAGGGTTAAAGTAATTTCCTCATCCCCAATAATAGGGTACAAAGCAATATTTGTTCATTAACCTACTTTGTCTAATACTGCTTGTCTGCTCAATCTTGTCTTACTTTGAATTAATAAAAATTTCCCTCTTGACAGAAGAATAAACACAAAACCGACAGAGAATGTAAAACTGTTAATTTGCTTGTTAACATTGTGCTATCAGCATATGGTCATTCTACCACTATCACGCAAGTCAGTTCATGTAAGTTATAACTATCTACATAAACATCTTGACTTATAATATATTAGTATATAACGGAGCATCTCATTATTGTTCTACATGCTTCTACAAACAACACAGAAGCGACAACTAGCCAACCAGCGTGCCCTCATCCACTTTTATTAATTTCTGTCTAGCTGCAAGTTAGCCACCATTGGCCTTTGTAGATCAGTGAATAGATGGACCAATCAGATGTCTGTATTGTTTCACTTTTCTTTGTGCAAAGGGCAAAATGGTACGTTTACCTATTTTAATAAAATGTCAGGTGTTAAAACTTCCAGGAATAAACTGTAATGTCTGTTGATGTTTCTGCTTGGGGACTTGCTATTAGCTGTTGTGTTTGCATAATTAATTAGATAGGTCTGTGTAGGTTTTGGGGACTGTTTGGGTTTTTTATTAGCTAACAATTAAAATTAATTGGGGTTATAGTTATGGTTCAAGTTCAGCTTAATGTTAAATATGTCATTTTATGTTATGAAAAGGGGTTATTTTTTTTAGTTACCCTGGGTGAGATTAGTGTTGCTTTGAGGTAGATGTGATCCTGTGTGAAACAGTGAAAGACAATTCTTCAGTGTTATCATTGTTGATTAATAGTGGTTTAAGACCCACAATGCTTGGTCACACAACTTTCTTCCTAGTAATACTCACGCTGTAATACGTTTAATGCAAGCACCAGAAGTGCATATATTAATGCCAGCCAAAATTCAGTTGTGGTGTAGACCAACAGTATATTATCAGTAAAACATTAATATATGTCCAGTACTCTTACAGTGTATTGGAGTTACAATTGTAATGTCACCAAAATACATTGTGTATTTCAAAATTAAATACAAGGGTAGATATTTAAAGTGTACTTAAGTATACTTGAAATAGTTCCATTTTAGCATAACCAAGTATACTTAACACATCTTTAGTTGCACCACAGCACTGTTTTCAGCAAACTATAGTGCATTAAGTACAAAATTAGTTGTTCCAATTTAGCAGACTTTTAAGTATATAAATTTATAGCCTGCTAGCAATACACTATAGTATACTGAAACACTCACTAATATAGTGTACTTAAGTATATAATTTTTTTCACTATGGTACATAGTATGCATTAAGCTTCCCTATGAAATGCTTTCACATGTCATTTGGTACATGATACGAAACAAAATTATTTGGTACAAAATGTGTTAAGAAAAATTTGGTTCAAATAAAATATTCATTTAAAAATAAGTTTATGTAAGTACCATGTGCATTAGATTTATTAGTAATGGTTACTGTATCAACTGAAATGTTCGTTAATTTTACTCACTTTCATCAATATTATATTATGAAGTTAAGAAGATTTTACTTAGATTTTACCATTAAAATTTACTTAGAAAAACTGTGTGCAAAAATGTAAAAAATCTTATTTTTTATTTTTGTTTCAGTGTGTGCTGTCATGGTTTAAACAGTGTGTGGGTGACCCCGCTTCAAAGGATTTAAAGTGACACAAAAGACTAAAAAAACATTTTTTATAGGGGACTTTTAAAATATACACACCCCTGGTCAGTTGCCACAGAGTTCTCTGTGTTCAAGGCCTCTTTGTGAACAAAACCACAAAATCAGTGTGCCTCTCTTTAATACTTAGGAAATATCACACTATAGTGCCTATAATCACTGGTATAATCTTGGCTTTAATACTACATATCATGCCAGTTTCTGCCCCAACCATCCATTCTACATGAACTTCCAGCACTAAAGTTTATAAAGCAATAGCTTGTCTTTTTTGAAGACATAAACATTATAAAAACAATTAATTAACCTTTATAATGACAGGGTTTTGAAAGGAGTGCTACAATGCCAGGGGTATGATATTGATGAAAACATGCACCAAAGTCGGCACTGTTGCTCCCAAATCAATTTAATAAGCTCACCATGGGTATGATATTGGGCATCTGTTTAACAGGAGATTAAGAGAGATTTGCCCATTTGTTAGAGGCTCCTGTTTGCTAATGATAAGAGAAAGAACTCTGTGGCTGCTGTTGTCTGTACGCCACTGCCAATTACGCTCCCGCTGGCCTCGGTTTTTTATATGCGTGTGTAGGTTTAGTCAAGCTGTGGAAGACATACTTTTAACTCTTTACCTCTGTTTCAAATGCTAGACTAAAATTGGCATAGTTTATGATCGTGTCACAAGTTATAGCAGTACTTGCATAACATATTCATGAAATGCAAAAGATCTTGAGAATTAAACCCCTTGTCAGCTTTCAGAAAACCTCTGCAAGTAACAGAAGGCTATGTAAAATTGTGAATTTTGACATTTTCTTACATTGGATTAATTAATACGGTAAGTTCCCTTCTGAGAAGTGTTGAAAAACAGCATTAATGGAGTTAGTACCACTGGAATACCATATATTTATATCTCACTCCAAAACTGATAATGTTTTTTATAAAATATGGGAGTTATTTTAAAAAGAATAGTTTAGCCAAAAATTCAAATTCTGTCAGTATTTACTGTAATGTCACTCCTGTATGATTCCTTTCTTCGATGGAATACAAAAAAACTAATTTTAGAAAGTCTTCAAAAGGTTTATTTGCCATATTATGAAACTGAATAGCTTGACTCCAATCTGCCAAGCTCAAAAAAGGACAAAAATACACCATAAAACCACAGTAAAAGGAATTGATTTGTCTCATGCACTAGATACTTTTAAGTCTTCTGAAGTGATATGATCACTTTGTGTGAACAGAGCGAAATTTAACTCATTAATCACTCAATCAAATCAAATAATTGAAATCAAATATGGAATCCAATATGGCGGCTACGTCTATAACGTCAAATCTCATTAGTTGTTGGGAAATTATGTAATGACATTTGGACACGAGACACCATGGGAACCAATGTGGTTTAATGTTGAATTAACTATTTCTTTAAACTATTTGGTTCCTGGTATTGCAGCTGATGCATGGATTACAGTATAATAATTGGGAGTACCTACCCTGAGGAGTCAAGTATGTTTTTATGTTATGAAATTTGAACTGCTTTTTTTTTTTTTCTTCTTTTTTTCTCTATTGCCTTTTACATTATTTCCAATTACTAATGAATGAATGTTTTGGTTGGTTAATTTGTGAAAAAACAATAAATATAGGCCAATTATTTAAATAATAATAAAAAAAAGTAATAGAGACAAGAAAGAAAGAGGGAGGGAGCGTAGAGGCCAGTAATTAGATTACAGTACTGTTCTCTTTTGAAGGAGACTTAATACTTCCTGCATGGTCAGAGATGTTGTGTCAGTTATAGCAACTGGTTTCAGGTGGCATGGATACGTTATCGTAAATCTGTCATAGGTGGTGGGTTTCTAAACAGGAGCAAGGTTCTGTGTATTTTTTTTTTTTTTTACCAGCAGGGTGTACCTCCATTGTGAAATACTAGTTAGATACATTTCACAAGTAGGGGATACTCTGATCAACAAAACAGATTCATGGCCCTGGTACTCATGTACTACAGAAAGAATGAAGAGAGGAAGTAAAATGAGAGGATTGATGTGTACACAGGAGTGTATGGATTTCCTGTGCTAATGTGCAGAGCTGAGTCAGCCTTTTCAGATTGTCTCCTTGGTGACCTGCACCGAGAGCCATATGCTGTTTGAAACCCGGGATACATAAGCATACAACAGGCCACTGCACATTTACAGGCCACCTTTAACCTTTATCCCTACCCCACAAAAAACAACTTCTTCAGAAGCTATTTTGGACTGAGACACACTTGTTTGGTGACACAAGTGGTGGATGAAAAGATCTGTGAGTTGTTAACCTGTGAAGGCTTAGAATAGATTTTCTTCCTTTACAGTTTAACACTGCAATGGGCGTGATCTCAGATTTATTCATTTTTTAATCAGACTGTTTTATCTATAACATGCTTCTTTGCTTTCAGTCCTTTTCCTGTTATGCACTAGAAAGGAAAATGTTATGAAAGCAAGATGAGAACAGTAAAACACCAGGTAAACAGATAAATTAAAGCAGAGGCTATTTGCACTAAGTGCAAACAGCGACAGATGATATGGACACTCAGTGTAAAAAGCAACAGAAAGCGTCTTCTTTGCACTGTGTGCAAATATCTTTAGATGCTATTTGCACTCCGTTTAAATACTAACGGACATTATAGGGGCATCACTGCAGCTTTTTTTTAATGTGTTTATTTAAAGTCCCACAGACAACCTACACCAGCCCCCAAACCTAGCCCTACAAAAATGTACCATGGTTTAACTACATTAACCGTAGTATCACCATAAAATCATTGTTACTACAAAATTAAACATGGTTACTATATAAAACCACATATTACTATAGTAACACCATGGTTAAATGCATCAAAACTATGGTTTCCACCCCAAAAAAACATGGTTACTACAATATTACTACAGTTAAACCATGGTTAATTTTCAAACCCTTCTCTGAACTCCCTGACCTTCACTGTGACCAAATCACTGTGAAGAATCACTTTTATTTATTATTATAAGTAGTATTATAGGAAATATTAAGAGTGGAGACAAAGTGGAAAAAAAGGCCGGATTCAAACCCGGATCATCGTCACGACAATGTAAATTCACACCGTCATTACACCCTGAGTCACTACAGCAGCACATGAGGGCATAGTTTGTTGTAAACTCCTGTGTTTCCAGCAGACTATTGGACTGCAAATAGTCACTTTGTTCTCCATTCTCCTAACCCACTAAACGTCTAACCCGTTAACCAGTTCAACGTCTCTGCCTCATTGTGAAAAATTCACATATGCCTGCCTTCAGCAGTTGACCCCAAAGAAATTTGTTGTGGCTGTCTTGAGCTTGGTCTGAGTAATGGCAGGCGGAGTTGGTGTAAATAGCCTTTGTCAACAAGATGGGCTATTTGCACTTAGTGTTAAAATTAATGGACTCCCATTCCAGATCTGGGATATGGCTTTGGAACTGATGGTGAATTACTGGGAATGGTCATGTGTTGAAGAGCACCCTGCAGATTTAGAGCTCCAGAACGCTCTCAGCCTGCCACTTCAACCCTGATCACAAAGCCTTCAAGTAAAGCGATGATCTTACTTGGCACATTGTCGCTGCGTCCGAATATCCATACTTCTCTACTATATAGTATGCCAAATACAGTGTGCCAATGGTATGTCATAGTCCTCAGTATTCATAAAAGAATAAACAAAAAATATCCAGATGACCTACTATTTCTGGCAAGATTCTGAAGTGCAGATTGACTGGACACTTTACAATAATGCCACGGGAGCTGAGGAGACGTCACTTTCAAATGTTTTATTTAAAAAAATTGACTGAGAACCGTGATTCAGATGGCTCTGTGACCAAGAACATTTTTCTTTGTGCTTAAATGGTGCTTGTTTAACAAAACCAGAGTTAATTATTTTTGCGCTTGTAGTTAAAACTTCGTATATTTGGTATATAATTCCCACGTTCCCGGATGAAGTTTGTCTGAATTCTATTCATATTACACACATGCGTACCTAAAGAACGCACTGTTTTTCTGGCTGAGACGTGTCATTATTCTTCATACTTCATCAAATACAGTACATACTCTGACAGTATGCGATTTCTGATGCAGCTTGTGAGTTTTCAAAAGGCTTGATTGCTATTTGTTTAGCAAACAGGTCAACAGAGAAGTGAGAACTAAAGAATACTCAGTTACTACATAAATAGGCCAAGCAGTTAGAAAGCATTACTATTGCTTCGTACTTAGGGATTTTAACAAACCCCCGACCTTAACTATTAAACTTTGCACATGAATAATAACTCAAATCATGAAGCTTGTTGATTTATTTTAATTTTTATTGCATTTATACACATACAGAGAGATACATACAAAACTACTACAAAATTACAAAACAACCAGGGAGAGAAAGAAAAAGAGGATAAGGAAATTATAAATACATGAGTACAAAATATTAAATACAAATAAAGAATGGGAAATATGTAGATAACACATATATATATAGATAACACATACGCCCCCGGCCAGAACACCAAAGCCCCCACCTCACCCAACGCAGCCCCGCAGCAATCCGCATCCACTAGACCGGGACTATTGGGCCCTGGTCAAATAGTTGGCAGGAAGACGCCTCGCAGGACCGCCTGCCGTCTGCCTTGTGGTTCTGCAGGATATAAACCATATGGAGTTGGTAAGTCTGACATCAGTGTAAATTATGTAAAGCTAAAATCAATTGTGACAATCACATTTGATATCATGCAGGTTCCCAGCTGAGCCAGCCAACTCCTTGAAATGTTTGCAAGGCTCTCTCCTTCTCTCTTTCTCTCAATTGGAATAAAATGTTATCATTAAAGTAGATTAGTAAACAAAGTAACTATTCGGAAGGGTGCTAGATATAAGACAGTCCCTGTTCTGCTTTCTTTTTTAAGACACATCTGGGAATTTCCTCTGACTTAACTAGATTAGTCATGATTCAATCAAAGGAAACTATTTGTGAGGACTTTAATTTCTCTCAGGCATCTCATCTTGTTTCTGACAGTGCCTCCCTTCTCTAGAAAACACACAGTACACTCTTTGTTTACATAACAGGACCCGCATAGCACTTGGCTGTAATACAGAAGCCAATTCAGCCAGACAGCTTTTAAATGACTGAATACAACTAGATTTGTGGCGGCATCATTAACCTGTTCTAATGCTTTGTAAGTATGGTCAGAGCAAAGAAAGAGAGATACAGTAGGCAGAGGATGGCAGCATGGATGCTGTGTTGATTGCAGGGTGGCTCTCTGTGTTGGTGTGTGTTGTGATTCACTCTTCCCCTTGCTGAGACAGGCTTATTTACTCACTAGGGGGCTTCCCTGTGTGAATTCAACACATCAGATTTGTCTGTTTTCCTGGTTTCATCCCAATCATTTCTTATGTTTTTTTTGTTTTTTTCTCTGTTCAGATAAATATTCCACTGAGATAACTATGACCTCACAAAAACATTTAATTGACCCTTATTACTCGTAGCACATATTTGGAATTATCTGGTTTGGGGTTTATTGGACGTCTAGACTAGGAATGTGCAAAACTACATATTTTCGACTAGTCAGTGCGTAGGGTTAGCAAGTAGTCGAATAGTGAGTCTTAAGGGGAGGCCCTGTATAATAAGACTGGTTTAGTGTCATGTCCAGACAACAATCAGACACATTTCTTAGAAATATATGAACAGATATTTAACAAATAAAGAAGCTAAATAACTATAACCTTTTATTAGAAAGGTTTATATCACAAAAACAGAGAACAGGCTAGTGATGCCACCACGAATCTAGTTGTATACATGCCGCTTGCTTGAGCACCATAGCTCAGTGTCTATTTATCTGTGGGGGAAAAGTCTCCAAAAGCAATATCAGCCAACTGTAATCCTTTGTTATTTTATGCCCTTAAAATGACACTACTTATCAAATTAGCTTCTCTATGCAGTCCCCATTTGATTCAGTCATTGCCCGGGGCGGTTCTTCACTCATAATTTCAGTTTAATTTTCACCTCCCCTTTTCCATATTCATTTATTTTTTTCAGCTTGTGATGGTTGGGGGTGGTGGTATTAAATTGCATGAAAATTGGATATTTAGGGAAATCGACTATGGTGAAGAGAATAGAGTGACTTCTTTATCCTTTATGTGGCATTTTCCATCTCTTTCCCAGTTTTTCCCATCCCTAGAGGCTGGGCACTCTTGGGTACATACACACACACACACACACACACACACACACACACACACACACACACACATACACACACTTTCACACTCTTATTTCCAGACTTAAATGGAACCTGTGACACATGGGAGGAGGAGGGCGTGTCTCTAAATTAATCTGGCAGATGTAGACCTCTGAACACCACAAACCCCCATCAGTGATCACTACCATAATCTCTCCACCAGAACAGCCCAGAGAGAGAGAGATCTAGGAGCACACTGAAAAAGTCAGTCTGATCTCATGAAAATTATGTGACTGTGGCAACATTTTTGCAAAATGAAATTACATGGTTCTTTACACGTTTAGCAGCAGTTCCGAAGTAAAATGTCTTCTGTTTGGTGCTAAAAGTGAATTAAATGTTCTTAAATGTTCTCCTAAACACATCATTTTATGGTGCTTCTATGTAGGGCTGGGTGATAAAACGCTATCGATATTTATCGGAATAAATACATTTTCGATATCGATGATAAACTTTTGAGTAATTTTTGATATTTTGCCTAAGTTCTACATCTAGACGATCAGATCACATACGTCTCGCTAAAGACGCAAGCAAGACGTTCGGCAAAGTTATGCACACAACTAGCTAACTGAATTACAGTCATGAAATCAGCCTGTTAGGAAGTATTAGCAGGCTAGTGGCTACATAGTCCTGCTGCCATGTAAACTGGTAATGAGGCTCTGTACCTGCTAGCTAGCTATCCAGCTAATATGATGTTATTGTGTACCGAACAAGACAGCACTGACACTGCAATACAGCTATCGACTGAACACAACAGCAACTCTGACATCAACACCATTGCTGTTTATTTATGTATTTAGTTAAAACTTTTTTTCATGATCCATAGCATTGTCACAGGCAAGAAAGTGTTTCTTCTTCTTGTGATGTTTACTGCCGGTTGGCAATCCAGCTTATGGTGCGTTACCATCACCTACTGAGCTGGAGTGTGGAGCGTCACAAGATGATGAAATTGGTGGAACATAATTAAAAAGATGTCACACACTTTATGTAGAATTTAATCTTAAACTCAGTGTTTTAAAGGTAGCTTGCCCTCTGGGGTTTACTTGTAAATATCTATAAAGAATGATATCGAATGATATGGGGAAAAAATATTGTGATAATATTCTTTGCCATATCGGCCAGTCCTACTTCTATGACATTTTCGGCTCACGTGTTGACTTTTGTGCACTTCGGGACTCGTACCCCGATTGTTTGCATTACAAGTGCAGTGCTCTAGTTCAGTTACCGTACAGTTTGATCAAGTAAAAAACAAGCTTGTAAATGTATTTATGTAATGCAAATGTTAAAATGTATTGCTTTACAAGTCATTCACTATTGGAAAAGTGTTTTTATGTCATAAGATAGCATTGTGAGGAACAGGGTGAAAAAAAAATGCTGTTTTACTCGTGATTTGTGTAAAAGGGAATAAAAGTAGTTGTTTTAGCACCTCTAGTGTAAATTTCACCAGGAAACTGATGCGATACATACAATGAGCCACGTAAAAATCATTTTGCAGAAATGTAGGTACAGTGACATGCTTTTATGAGACCTCCCATCCATCTTTTTCTTTCAAACCCGAATGATAGGATTTTCTGAAGGCCTTTGGAACGGTACTGCTAAATGACATGCTGATGAGATTTTGGCAGGTTTGCAGCAGCTCATCTCCCAGGCTTCTACCCTTTCACATAAACCCTTTTGGCCACTGAGGGATGCTCTGCTCTAGGTTTCAACTTGGACTGAGACACTTGTTTGGCGACACAATTGGTGGATGAAAAGATCTGTGACTTGTTAACCTGTGAAGGCTTAGAATAGATTTTCTTCCTTTACAGTTTAACACTGCAATGGGCGTGATCTCAGATTTATTCATTTTTAATCAGACAGTTTTATTTATCTATAACATGCTCCTCTGCTTTCAGTCAATTTTGCGCATGGCTGTAGAAACGTGATTTCTGTAAGAGATTGGAAGTGCTTCTTGGATTTAAGAATTGTTTATAAAGATGATGATGTTTCCAGATATTCATGGCATGCTGCTTCTTCGGCCAAAAAACAGCAGACATCTACGGGAAGCCAAGGGAAAAAAGAAGCGATAGATTGGAGAAAATAGAGGAAGAAGAGAGAGAGAGAGAGAGAGAGGCAAGAGTAGGAGGATGAGAGCTTAAGGGATGACAAGGCAGCATGACTCTGAGTCAGCTAGAGCTGTTTCACACTCATCTGGCTTTATTCAGAACATGCCCATGACCTTTTTCACATCATGATCTTAGGTTAAAACTAGTGCTGTCGATTAAACAGTTTTAAATTGCGAATAATCGCATAATTTTTCATAGTTGATTGCGATGAATCACTGATTTTGAGTGCTGAAATTTGACAATAAATACTTCCTGTCAAAATTTATTTATCTTGTTATTTATCTTCCTTAGAAAACAATATGTAACAAAAATGTTTTATTAACATTTTCCAAACAAAGCCTTCTATAGTATAAATAAATGCACTAAAATAGCACCAATTCAAGTAACATTAAACATTTCCCAAAGTCTAAGTGGGAGGTTGACTAATTGAAAGAACTATTCCTCATAGGTTGCGTATTCATTGCAATGTGCATTAAATCTCTTAAACTGTCATCCTCCACAATATTAATCCAATGGCAGACTGTGGCTATCCACTTTGCTATAGCAATCGTGAAGCTGCATTTATGTTTCACGACAGGGCATCAGTGCCATCGTCATGCAATGAAAAGTACAATTTTAAAGAAATTAAAAGAAAAATTAACGCGTCAATTAATCGCATGCGTTAACGCGTTTGTTTTGATAGTTCTAGTTAAAATATACTGTAAATGAATGAATATGGGAAAGTGTAAATCTTACGTCTTGTTACTAGTCACCATTTCTTTTAAGTTTTCACCATTTATAATCATGTTTTTGCTTTCACTAGTTCATTTTGAATTATGCTGCGGTGTGACAAAAGTACAAATATTCCATGTAGTCTCTCAATTAATATAAGGTCATGATAACTGCATGCATAATAATTAAAAATGTGCAAAATGCTGTTTAAAATAGTTTTAGATGGAGTACAGCATGTCACACTGCAGGACATGTTGGCTTTCCAAAAGTATATCATGACTTTCTATATGCAGCATCATGCTCCATATGCTGCTTGACAGATCAACACTGCCATAGCATTCACAGCAGAGGTATTATGTGTGTGTTTTCTGTTTACATATTACTGTGAGTGTGAATTTGTCTGTGGGAGGAAATCTGATTATTCTGTTGTCATAAGCACAGCTGTACTTGACTGTGGAGAGATAGAGAGCCCTTGAAAGCAGTGAAATTAAATTAATTTATTCTCTTGTCTTCACAGGCCACACACTTGCTATCCAAACCATGTGAGTCTGTGTATGGATATTAAAGTAGCTTGTGAATGGTTAAAATGCCTTGGTTGGCTGTGTTATTTTGAGACAGCATGGAGCACAATAAAAACCTGTTTTCCACATCAAGTAAACCCCTTAACAACTTGCATTAGTGCTTGCTTGTCATGTTTCACCTGTAGACTGACATGCGTCAATCCAATCAACCATCCTTTCTCTGTGTTGTGGAAAAATCACTAGCTGTTTCCTTGGCCACATGTAGCTAGGTTTATGTTTTTTCCCCCTATCAAACAAACAAACAAACAAACAAAAACTCACAAATCAAGGAAGAGTTTCATCAGCAATGACTTTGGATTGTACATTCACTGAGAGCTTTATTAGGAACACCTGTACACCTACTTATTCATGCGATTATCTAATCAGTCAATCGTGTGGCAACAGTGTAATTCATAAAATTATGCAGATATGGGTCAGGAGCTTCAGTTAATGTTCACATCAACCATCAGAATGGAGAAAAAATGTGATCTCAGTGATTTCGACCGTGACATGATTGTTGGTGCCAGACAGGCTGGTTTGAGTATATCTGTAACTGCTGATCTCCTGGGATTTTCACACACAGCAGACTCTAGAGTTCACTCCGAATGGTGCCAAAAACGCCTTGTTCATGAGAGAGGTGAACCGAGAATGGCCAGACTGATTCGCGCTGACAGAAAGGCTACGGTAACTCAGATAACCACTCTGTACAATTGTAGTGAGCAGAATAGCATCTCAGAATGAACAACACATTGAACCTTGAGGCAAATGGGCTATAACAGCAAAAAAAAAAAAAAGGCACATAGGGCACTTTATTAGGACCACAGTGTTCCTTATTAAGTGCTCAGTGAGTGTATACTTCTGTCTGTCAGTCCTTTAATACTGGCAATGAATCAAGTGTTCAAGTGTTTTTTGTATCCCCTTTTAGACAGAACATTTTAGATAGAATTTAATGTCCTGCACATTCATCTAGGAGGATTGCAGATGTGCTTGTCTTATATTAGGGCAAAACAGAAAGTTTTAACTGAGCTGAAAGCTTTGAGTTGAATAAATATGAGATCCTCCAGTGAGGCTTCCAGCAACCTAATGACCAAACCAGTCTGGGAAAAGGAATCTTTGGGCTCCTTCTCTTTTTCAGTGGAGGGGGATACTTTTTAAACCTTAACATTATGCATCCTCTTAATGTCTGCAGAAATTTCTAGCCTGTCAGAAATAATACCAAGACATAAGACCCACTCAAGAGACATAATCTCATTGTGGCTCAGTAGTCTAACTTTAGTCTACTGCTGAAACCGAATCAGTTAAACACTGCATTTGAAACTTGATGACATCTTCAGTTAGAGATGGGACCAGTAAACAAAAGTAACATAGTCCTGTTCTCTATTTTTCTAAAGAATCCGGTATCAATCATTTTATATCGGTACATGTCACTACAGAGGAAACAGAGTTTGAAAGATATGCTATATTCAATGCATTATGTGATGCAGTTCCTCCACATTGTTTTGTCAAATATTTTTGAGGAAGATCTCATCCCGCTTTCTCCTAATGTTTTGTGACAGATGGTCCATTTACGGGCACTCCTCCCACTTACTTTTACGACGCAGACCGGGCGGAGGAGCAGCGACGACACCATGACATCCTGCCCTACATCGATGACTCTCCCTCTTCTTCCCCTCACCTTAGCTCCAAGAGCCGCAGCAGTCGAGACACCCTCTCCTCTGGCTCACTCGAGTCCTCCAAGTCTGTAAGTCATCATCACATATGCCAGTCAACCTACCGATAAAAAATAAATAAATAAATTTGTTTTTGTTAAGCAATGAAGATTTTTGTTTCCATGTTATGTACATCTAATTTACAGTTTTACTACATTTTATCAGTAACGCTTAATAATAACATTCACTAATAATATTAAAACATTAACAAATACAACATTAACATAACATTATATAATAGATTTAGAAATACATTTGAAAATATCTAGAATATATTTACAGTATATGTCTAAAAAAAATCCTTAATGTTTTATATTTTTGACCATACTTTTGGCAAGATTTTCATGGACCCTCGGTTGAAAAGAGAAATCCATTCTGTTTATAAAAGATCTTTAATACAGATTATAAACCATTGTACTAGTAAACCCTCATGTATTTATAACCTCTGTGGTATTGGTAACAAAATCAGTGAGCTGTGAAATGTGACTGTTTTCAAAAATGTTGTGTCTGCGAATTACAATTATAATTGAACAGTTAGTGCTTGCCACAGCTTAGTAAATATCATATACCTTGGCATAGTGCAGAAAATCCTCACATCTCACATCGCATGCAGTCAAGCATGATAGAAATTAATTCTTTCTAAATGCCACTATTATCAACCATGGTTTGAAATCACCATAGCTTTCATTTCAGAGCTTCAGTAAAAGCATCTTCATCATATCTACATAGTAGCCA
The DNA here is from genome assembly GCF_019703515.2 of Myxocyprinus asiaticus. Lineage (NCBI taxonomy): Eukaryota > Metazoa > Chordata > Actinopteri > Cypriniformes > Catostomidae > Myxocyprinus > Myxocyprinus asiaticus. The sequence goes on from NC_059381.1 coordinate 13,540,809, forward strand.
TACCACCAAATTAATTCATCCATTGTAAAACAGAGCAGTCTTGCTTTATCGACACAGCCATTGGCTGTCAAAAATTATTTATATCTCTCCCTCGCCAATACGATGCCTAGAGGCAAGCATTTTTTTTTTTTTTTTTTTTTGCATTTGCATTTGCCAGAATTTTGAGTGCCCTTTTGACCCCTGTGTTTAACTCCCACATGGATTTTAATCAACATAGAGTACATACTCACTTGCAGCATACACTCATGCGCCCTCCCCCAGTAACACACACACATACATGCTCTATACATGTTTACCCAACATACACACAGCAGGATTTGTTATATGGACAGATTCAGAGAGGGATTTGCTGTGTAAACATCTTGCACTGAGCTGCGCGTAAACCTGAGATCACTAAATTGACACTGCAGAGGCCATGGCTGGTTCTCGCAAATTAGTCATTTCTCAATGGTTTCTTAAGGGGAGACACATTTTTTCAAAAGCTGCTACATTATAAAGATAATATGATTATTGCTGTACATTGATGCTAAAAAACATTTAAGTTAGCCATCTTAAGTCTTTTTCGACATTTTATGTTATTCTTTCGTCTATCTTTCATCCAGCATCTCCAGGACTTTTAGCAAAAAGACAGGACCTCTTGTAATGATAACAGCATCTGTGACTTGTCAACTCTTTGTGGTGGTTTCTCCTCCCATCAAATTTGCATTGACGGTATAGTCGAGTTACATAGATGAGATAAATAATGAAAGCTGCTGTTATGGAACAAGACCTCAGACACTCCTCGTCTTCACGCATACTTTTCGTTAAACTTCAAACCCACCACACTGTTCTCTTAGGTCTCCTCAGGATATTTCTGATGGAAAGGTATATCTTTTCCATAAGTTTGTTGCTGTGTGTTTGGCCTCATAATTTAATGTTTCTTGTTTTTTATTCAGATTCTGTTTTTATATTTATTAGTAAACACTATTTAAAGTACAATACAATAAGAGAAAAGTGGGGCAACTTCCCGTTTAGTAGCTTATTCCATAACTTTATCCTCCCTAATACAATTTTATTTCTCTTTATAATGTAATGTACAAATGCTAAGCATAAATGCATTGAATAAAATCCTTTGTTACACAACAAAAGTTCTCTACAGGGTTTTAAGTGCAGTATCATATGGTATGAATGTGTAATTTAATTACATAGGCCTAATACATTTTAATAAATATATTATATTAAATCATATAATAGGTAATTGTTCTTGACATACTGTCTGTTCTTCAAACATATTTGCTGTTTCACAGAAAGTTTGTAGTTTCCCTGATTTCCTTCAGAGCCTTTTTTCATTTGTGCTCTCTGTGTGACAATGAAAATAATTTTTTCTTATCCCTAAGAAAAAATCCCGTTCTCAATAAGTGAGGATTATTGTTTGACCGGCAGAGATGAGCTCAAATCATTCTCGTACACTGAAACGCTGACAGGCTTTCATTAATAAATATGTGGATGAATAAAAGATGGTGGTCTCGAGATACATTGGTGCCCCCCCAGGGAGAGATGTCTAGCGCCCAAGAGTTAATGAATAAACTCTTGATTTCCACCTTTCCCCATGCTGCAGATATCAGTGGCAGGATTTACTCTGTCGCCTGGTGGGGTTTCACTTCAAATATCTATTTGTGCGATGTGAGCTGCTTTATCAGAAGAAAGGTATGCAGTTTGATCCAGGGACAATCACAGATTCTTTGGGTTAAAGGGATAGTTCACCCAAAACTGAAAATTCTGTCATTGTTTACTTACCCTCATGTTGTTCCAAACCTGTATCACTTTCTTTTTTTCCCCATGGAAAGCACAAGTGGAGATGTTTGGCAGTATGTTAGTTTCAGTCACCCTTAACTTTTGTTGCATCTTTTTTCCATACAATGAAAGTAAATGGTGGCTGTCATTGTCTGGTCTTATACTTTGCATATGCACAACTAAACATTATATTATGGTTGTGCATATAAATATGAGATACAAGAAGGTATTTTAAATCTAAAACATTATGAGCATTACCTTTTTTAAAGCTTGATACAAGCCGGTATAGACAGAATTGCTAGCAGAGTCTTGAGGCAGTTGGATGTGTATCCTGAAATCTGGACTAGAAAGTCCCGTGAGACAATCACAAACATCTGTGGTTTCGACTACCTGTGCTGTGGCCATGGAAACCAACATTCCAGGACTATTTAGTCCCTATCAGCTCTCTGTAACCTAAACACATGGCCAAAAAAAAAAAAAAGAAAGAAATGTCTCGCTTCTGGATGGATTCAAGGTCCATGGTATCTTGATCCTTTACTCAAGACTTGCTGGATAGTGTAAACTCCATGAAAGGCCTTATTCAGTTCAAAGGTGTTATGAATTTCCCATGATTCTCATGTAGCCAAGACAGTTATTGTAAGGCTAGAGAGCAGCTCCATTGAACCAATGCAAAATCGCTATTTTATAGCTCGTTCCAACATTGCCAGAATGTAATTTAATGTCATATGATTTTGTACTTTTGTTGCTCAGAAGTGTATGAGATCTTTCTCTCTGTGTGCAGGCTGAGTTGGACCTGGAGAAGGGCTTGGAAATGCGGAAAAGGGTGTTGTCTGGAATCTTGGCCAGTGAAGAGACCTACCTCAGCCACCTGGAGGCGCTGCTACTGGTGAGAGATCCTCAAGCTTGAATCATTCTAACTGCTTACAGCAGGGTGGTTGGACTGATATTTTGACAGAGGTCTGTTGTGAGAAAATTAGTGATCATGCACTTAAGCAAATCTGTCATCTACAGCAGGACTGTCAGCTGCATTTGAAAGCGTGTGTGCGTGTGCGTGCATGTGGCTAGGTGGGTGATGTTCTGTGTTAGCTGGGCTACACCAGTGATTTAGTTTTCAGCTTAATCCATGGAGCCCATGGAAGGTCACACATTCTTTTGTCTCTTTTCACTTGATTAGATTTGTCTAAAATTTTAACCCATACCACTCGGTCTTTCTTAAGTCCTTTTGAAAGTGGACAATGTTCATACTTGTGTCTCGTCAGTGACCTTTATTCAGGCAGGTAGCAAAAATATGATTTTGTTTTTTGCATATCCAACTTAAAAACATCTAGTCATTTGTAGTCTGAACAGCAAAAATAAAATGCATGGAATCTGATTTTTACAAACCTTTTCCAGATTTTTCTAAATGATAATTTTGTAATGACAAAAACTGTTTAATTTACTTTTACCCCTGATATATTTTTCCTTGTGCCTGTCCATGTTGCCATTATTGCTATGAGCAACTCGCAAAACATTTAAAGTGAGAAGTAACAGGGTTACAAAAATACTTTTCAAAATTTACGCCTCCAAACATTTAATCCTGCTTCTCTTCCTGCTCATTTGTCAGCCCATGAAGCCCCTGAAAGCAGCGGCCACCACTTCCCAGCCTGTCGTGACTGTTCAGCAGATCGAGACCATATTCTTTAAAGTGCCTGAACTCTACGAGATCCACAAAGAATTCTACGATGGCCTTTTACCCAGAGTGCAACAGTGGAGTCACCACCAATGTGTGGGAGACCTTTTCCAAAAACAAGTGAGTAAAATTTGATATTTTGTATTGTCTCATGTTAAAGGAATAATCCGGGTTCAATACAAGTTAAGCTCAGTCGACAGCATTTGTGGCATAATGTTGATTACCACAAAAAATTATTTCGACTCGTCCGTTATTTTCTTTAGAAAAAGCAAAAATGGAGGTTACAGTGAGGCCCTTACCACAGAAGTGAATGGGGCCAATTTTTGGAGGGTTTAAAGGCAGAAACATGAAGCATATAATTTTATAAAAGCATTTACATTAATTCTTCTATTAAAATTCATGCATTATTTGAGCTGTAAAGTTGTTTAAATCATCGTTTTTACAGTCGTTTTAGGGTTTGTTGACATTACATCATCATGGCAATGAAGTTGTAAAATTGGCTATAACTTTACAAAGAAAAGGTTAGTAAGCAATTCATCACACTAAAATCATGTTAACACGCATATTGTTTAAGTCTTGTGGCTATACTTTTAAAACAGTGAATATTTTAATGTTCACTGATTGGCCCCATTCACTTCCATTGTAAGTGCCTCACTGGAACCCAGATTTGAGCTTTTTTATTAATAAAATGAATAAACTTTCCATACAATTAAAAAATATTTTTTGTGGTAATCAGTATTATGCCACAAATGCTGTCGATTGAGCTTAACTAGTATTGAACCCGGAATATTATTTTAAAGTCAACATGGAATCGAAAATTGAGCCTGTTTACTTTCTTAATACACGTGCCTGGTCTTATTGTGCACAATTTATCAGTGCATGTTTTTCTAAAGAAAAAAAGGTTTGTCTTTGTAATCTTTCATCAAAATGTACAAACTTGCTCCGCCTGTGTAATGACTTTCCTTTTCGACTGACATCACCAAGCCCTCTTATTTTTCAACCCTACCCTTCCAACAACCTACCTCCATTTTGGTATTTAATGCCCACTTTTCACAATCCAATCAATTCTCAACGTATAAAAGTCCTGCCATACAATTTTTCTCATAAAATATCCTGTTTCATTCAGAAATACCTCACAATACAAAATTAAAATTGGTTGCGAATGTTGTTTCATTTTGAATTTACATATTTATGTAACCAGAATTTGCTTCTCATGTTAAAGTGTTACTTATTTAAGAATTTGATCCTGATCAAAGTAGAATCACATTTGATCAATTGTGACTATTCACATTCTGTTTACTTCTTGTGCGCCATTAGGCTGAATAACAATTATTAACATTTATAAGTTAATCAAAGAATCCTAAATGAACCATTTATGCCCCTAAAGCGACACCACACAATCACAGAACGTCTGGAATGCAGGAGTCTGTGTAACGTTCAAAATCCCATATCAAAGCTGCCTTATTTCACCCCGCCACTTGAGCAGATGCTACAGTGTGTGCTTTGTGTCTTGAGGAGAGGGCTATTAATAGTCCCATTCGAGGATTGTGTTCTCTATCTCTCTTCTCCCCTCTCTTTTCCTTTAAGTTCTTTCCTCACGTGACTGGTGACTGTTAGGGGGGCAGATAAATCCCCCATCACTTTGTCTGGGTGTCGTGCACTGAAGTCATATTCCACATTTATTTATTTATCTTTCCATTTTTCCCTTCACTGTTCTCCTACTGTATTCCACCATCCCACATTTAATAAATGGAATGTACAGTATCTATGTTGTGTTTCTCCCAAAAGATGCTCTGTTTTCTTCAGACAGTTAGTCATTCAAGCAGTCATTTTGACCAGAGCCTATTTGTCACCGATCTTCACACTCTCTCCAACATCCATTAACTAGTATCCGAAGGCAGGAGGCGAGGCAGCGCCTGAGGAGGCAGCCTCCCTAAAAAGACAGTCGCTAGCAGCAGGAGACAGAGGAAGATGAATGAAAGAGAGAAATATACTGAGATTGTCTGCATGAGAACGTAGTCAGAGTCGGTGATAGAAATATCTCCCGCAGCTTGTGTCATTTCTGCCTTACTGGCAGCTCATGTGGAGTAAGAAAGCACAACACAAATTAGGAGAAGATTCGCTGCGGCATACCGACAGGTTACGGGAGCCTGTTTGTCAAAGGTAAAGCATGCTGACGTTTGTTTACTCGCTCAGCTATGAGAGCGATGTTAATATTCCCTTTCGCTTGCGATAAATGCTTTACGCCTGTCAGTGACATCGTATGTAAATTCTCTGGAGACTCTAAAAGACATTTCCATCTTTTCAGTGAAGATCTGTGACCTACTTAAAATTGTTAAGTGCACAGAGCAAAGGAACACACTTTCATCTTCAGCTGGGCCTGGCATATGGTCATGTCATCATGAGGAATATTGTCTAGGCTGAGAGGATGTGTGCACTACTGTGCTGAAGTCTCTGTCAAGCTGTCTCAACCAGCTGACGTATCAATTTATGAGTTTGTTTCTGTGGTGCTTAGATACATCTCAACCTTCTCAATACGGCCTTGTCATGCAACATCTCACTTGTACTGACACTTTATGACGTGTGAGTCACACTAGTAGTGTAGTTACAGTTACCTGAATGAAGACTGTTGATCCTAACATAGACAATGTAACTGGGAGGAGACGGCACACTCGTAAAAATTGAATGGAAGACATTGTAAAGTTCAATATGCGGGCTGAAGGAATGGAAGTCCCACCTTTCAGTTAAAGACCCAGTCACCTCTTTGATAGAGGCAATGGCTGTTAATTCACTCTTGAATGGGCATTTTCTGGACCAGCAAATACAAAAAAAAAAATCTTTTTTATTTTTTTAGCATGATTTGAGCTAAAATGTATGAAACCATTGTTTTCAGATTTTATTTCTGATTTGAAATAAGTAATCTTGACTAACAGTTTTGGTCTTTACCCATTCTAAAAGATTGGCTTTTTGTGTATTGCTAACATCCAGCTTCTTTGCAATTTAATGTATCAGCTCACACAGTTTAGTCATGGTTGGACTGATCAGCTTGGAGTGTGTGTGCCGTTGCTTTATGATGAGGTTTTCATAGTGTAAACTCCCATCCTCCACGCTGCAGATAGACTCTGGCCCGCGGCATCCGTTTCTGCTCAGCAGGGAGAGGATTGCACACACTGACAAAATCACTTGAGTTTTGGACTCTTGGGTCTGTGCTGGAGAAAAGATGTATCCCCAGATGCACTGTACCACCAAGTGGAGTTACCTAGGGTTGTGGGGTGGTTTGGAGAAAAAATGAGAGACTGAAAGATGACCAAATCTCACTGTCAAAACAGTGATGCCATTCATTTCAGTCCAAAAATTAGCATTGTACTTACATATGTTTCTGTAACGTGTGGAAGAATTTTAATGCCTCCCACAAAAATTTAAATCCTGTCATTATTTACTCACCCTCATTTCATTCCAAACCTTGTTCCTTCTTTCTTCTTTGGAACATAAAAAGGAGATAATTTGCAGAATGTCCAAGCTGCTCTTTTCCATGTAAGCAAAAGTAGACGGAGACAAGGGCCTGTAAAGTTTCAATAAGGATAAAAAAGCACCATAAAAGTAGTCCAAAGAACTGGTGTGTTTTATTCCAAGTCTTTTGAAGTAATTTGATATCTTTGTGTAAGGAATACAAAGTCTGTTTACAGATACATATGAATAATCTTGAATAAATAATAATAGAAAAATTCATGCATGCGTACATTCAAACCTGGCACCTCAAAACCAGGTTTAAATAGCAACTGAAACATCACAAGACAACGATACCTCCAAAAACTTGGTGGGAGTGTTGTCTCTGATTTCACATGTTGAAGAGGTTAGCCAACCACATGTATGATCATTACATATAGAAATCTAAAAGGTACAATAGCAAAAATGGAGGGTCCTAAGAGTCTAAAATATGGCAGAAATGGTCATGTAAAAGTAAGTCATGATTGAATTTGGTGCTATAAACCTTGACAAACATAATAAGTGGACCTAAAAATAGACTAGTCCCTTATATGGTCCCTTTAACTGTCAAATACACACACAGGGTAAAATCATGTAGAGTATTTTCTGACTCAACTCCAGCCTCTCATATTATCACACATATAAACCCACACAAACCCATTATCGTCTAATGTATATTTGTATTTTAAGAGATTGATTGGGCTATTAAACCAGAGAGAGATTTCAATGCTGGCAGAGGGCCATTGAGTTTGGATGGGCTAAATCAGATTTCCAAATGTGCTTTTCACAAGCGCCAGACACACATATTAATTGCTCACCGTAGAGTTGTTCTCTGCTGCCATAGCAACCGCTGTAGGCTCTATAGCCACTCACAGCAACAGTCCAGCTGCTCCTGCGGCGATAACACCATCCCGTCTGTCCATCCCATGTCACCATGGTGAGTCTAAGAGTCCATCTCACTCATTACTGATAGTGTCACTGTTAGCCAAGCGCTAGCTGCCATCTTGGATGTACTCATGAATACCAACAGTTTGCATCCTGCTGTTTTAAAGTCCATCGTACGTAGAAAATGGAGACAAAACATTGAAAGACAGTAAGATTCATAAGTGTAAATGACTCGCTATGTTTTCTCTTCCTGCAGGCAAGCCAGCTTGGAGTGTACAGGGCCTTTGTGGATAATTACGAACTTGCTGTGGAGACTGCGGAGAAGTGCTGTCAAGCTAACACGCAGTTTGCCGAGATCTCTGAGGTAATGTCTACTGGAGTGCTCGCGTACCTGTTATTCTAATCCAGGAGCAGTTAACTACACCCACAATTCCCATTTATGTTCGTTTCTAAAACAAACAAATACTTGCCTCTGGTTGGTTAGAAGTAATGTCCTCCTATAACATACATTAGGCTGCATTCACATTACAGCTTACTTTTGTAAGCTGTTGATCAGCTGTATAAACAGGACAATTCGAGAGTCACACCTGTTAGTAAATATGGTTGTCAATTCCAAACACTGACTGTGAAGCCATAGTTCAGGCTTATTGTATAGAATTATAGTTCTAGACCAAAAAGTAAAATTGTTTGCTTTGGCAACTTCCATACTAAATTCCCATCAGATCTACTCTGTCCTTGATCCATCCCTCCATTAAGAAACTTAAATTTTCCAGTTTTTATGCTGGGTTTTACCTGCAAGCACTCCCCCATGGGTCATTCAGTATGACTGATTAACCCTGAGAGACCATTACCAACCAGGACAGCAGATATTAAAGTGCTGCTTAAGCCTCTTCAGAATTCAGTGGGAGATTTTATGCCTTGCAAAATTTTTATGAGGAATAAAATCTACATGATGATGCCCACCTTGTGCCTCTTTATTCCCCCTACCAGTGGTTGTCATGCCAACTACTATTTCCTTTTATACTTTGGATATTCCTCCATTCTAACACAACCAAAAGCGAACATTAGGATAATTGTCTGTTCACACTTGTTTGTGTAAGTAATGGTAACACATAATAATACAGTCCAGCAGGGGTGGACAGTTTCTAGCGGGTTCTAGAAATTATTGCCCCTGGTGTACAGCTTACAATAGGAAACATTTACACTTACTACATATTTGGATGATTTGTGACAGATTAATGTATTCTTTTAGTCTCTCAGAAAAAATATAGAGCAGCCCAAAGGGATTCTTTCTATTCACAGAGTGTGGAGGAGGGAGAGTACCCACAATGCAATGGAAAGTTAAAAAATAAATAAATAAATAAAAACACAGTATATGTGTTTTACTTGTAGTGTTTACACTATTTTTTAGCTCTAATAAGCCTTAAGGTTGGCATAAACAATGCTAGTGATGCTGCAATGTAATTAGCTTTGTTATTTCATGACAATGTGTGAATGTAACCATCCAATGTTGCACCTGAGAGCCCATAAACATCATTGGTCAGGAGAACATCTGCAGTAAAACTGCGAATAAATTGGAGCAACTGATGTTCTACATCTGATTTGACCAGGGTTCTTTAACCTCTTTCAGGCCAAGGGCCCCTTGGTGATAGAGAGATGGAATAGGGGTCCCCTGTTACATATTGTTTAAAATTCAGTGTTGCAGTTTAAACCTGGCCTATAATAGTATGCGTATAAAACCATATTAAGGTATTTAAGTACTTTACTCTGTTGCTTACATTGCTAATCCATTACAATAATCTTTATTGATGTATAGAATCATATACTTGTTAACTGCATTTTAATTTTACTTAATCTATTTTATTGTGGGGTGATAATGAATGTTTAATGCATATTTTCACATTTTAATTCATTGTTTTTTATTGTTGTTTTTTTCACACACACACAAAAAAAATCCAGACCCATGGATTAGAGTTACCAGCGTTGTCACTATAGCCCAGACTGTGTGCAGACAAAGTCATCGTGTACCTTACAGGTTTACTGATCACGAGTTTGTCTCTAATATCTCCGCAGAGTCTCAAGGTCAGGAGCACCAAGGAGTGCAAGGACCTGACAGCCAAATACTCACTGGAAAGTAAGAAACAACAAGATCAAGATATTATATTTTATGTAGTATTTAAGTGTTGCACATTTTATTTACAGCATGTAATGTCTTTTCGTCTTTTCAAAATCAGTTGCATAAAACCACTTGAGTGAGTAGACAAGGTTTCGATTCATCTGCATTTGAGCCTGCAGTATGGAAATGGCTCTTGTGAAAAATCTCCCACTGTGTGTGTGTGTGTGTGTGTGTGTGTGTGTGTGTGTGTGTTTTCTCTTCTGTCGTGTCTGCCAGCTCTGCTCTATAAACCAGTGGACAGAGTGACCAGGAGCACCCTCGTTTTACATGTGAGTTACTTTTTATTCATCTGAATATTTTCTTAAATATCATGTGGAATCAAATTTTCCTTGATCTTTTGAGATACTATGTACTATGAAAATATACTGTAACATCCTCAAAAGCTCAAAACTTCCTCCTGTGTCCAATTATTGAAACTAAGCTTGAAGAATGGCTTGTTCTGAATAAAAGAATACATTAACACATGACCACTCACATTTACACACCAATTGCACATTTTCAATGTTCAGAAACATGTTTACATGGAAATCTTAAAGGCGTGTTTTAAAAAAACAGCCCATTTTAATTATAAGGTCAGATAATGTGAGAAAAAAATAGCTTGTAATGTAAAATAATGAGATTTTTATAATGACAGAGCAGTCATGTGCATATTTTATAATGTATCTTATGAAATGTATATGTCCACATTTTTAAAAGCCTGTTTTATCATATTTGATACATGAATTTCAAAGGGGGGTTTTCAATAAAATAATATACAAATTTTTAACCAAGCACAAGTTGCTTATATTCAGCAAATACTCTTTTTAAAATATCAGTAACAATATAATCATTACTGTCACTTTTACTTAGCTGTCATTTATCCCAACATAAGAGTCACTTTTCACGCAAGTCCGGTGCCATTTTAAATAGATCGATATAAACATTGAAACCACTTTCTTTTCACATATAACCACTAGATGGTGCCATAAACATGTGAAACTTACATACCATAGGTTGTTTGGCTCGTCAGCTTGAACAGAGAGTGAAACAGAGCCGTCAAACGTTGTGTATCATATTTGATAGACACTGCGTTATAGGGTTAGAAAATGAAATTATTTTTATTTTTTGACACAAAAGAACTACTAACTTAGATCAACCTAAGGAAGAAAATGTATAATAAAATAATAATGTTATGACCACTTTACATTTTTCCTGAATGTCTGTTTTAACTTTTTATTCAAAAATTGCTCTAATAAAGTATGTATGCATGTTGGGTTGTGTGTGTGTGTTATACAGGACCTTCTGAAACACACACCCTCTAGTCATCCAGACTACCCTCTGCTTCAAGACGCCCTCCGCATCTCTCAGAACTTCCTGTCAAGCATTAATGAAGAGAGCACACCTCGCCGCCAGTCCATGACAGTGAAGAAGGGAGAGGTGAGTGCTAAGACCCTTTCCTTCCTCCTATCTTATCCGTCTTTCTCTCGCTCTTATACTGTACGTCCTTCATCTTGTTTACGATGGAGTGTGTTCGTCAAATACATATTTTTAAAGGGCACAGAAATGTCAAAATTCCAGGTCGCACATAGTGCAGGAGCCCTGAAGCCATCCAACCAATGAACTCCATACAGATATACAGCCTGTCGTTTCCATCCATCTATTTACACCCCACATCTGAGCCAGCCCACATTCTGCTCTCCACACAACCTATCCTTGGGCTACATTACCTTCCCTTTATTTCAGGCAAGAATATACTCTCCATTTCCATAGAGGGTACACTATAAATAAATCATCCCCTATTTGTTACTGAAATCTTTACTGCATATGAGTTGTTTGAACTCAGACTCGTAGATGTATTTATTTTTTATCATCTGTTCAGTATCTGCTTAGTAATGCTCTTGAGTCATGATGATGTCATTAGTGACAAGCCCTAAGAAAGCGTATGCTTTCACCTTGTCTTAAAGAGACCTTCGTCTTAAAAGACAGGAAATAAAAAGCTTGTTTGAGGAGTCAGAAATGAGCTGTCAAGTCGGACAATTCTCACTTTTTGGAGTAGAATAGAAATCTACACAAGCAAGATCAGATATCAAGTTTGCATTCTTTGTTGCAGGTGAACTAGATGCATTTCAAATACTGCTGCTTTTAAATTTAAGATGAATATGATGAACAAGTAGTCCAGTGTACCAAACAACAAACAAAAAAATAACGTAACATAGGGTGACCAAACGTCCTCTTTTCCCCAGACATGTACTCTTTTTCAGACCTGAAAAAAGCGTCCGGCCGGGATTTCAAAATTGCCTCTAAATGTCCAGGATTTGGCTTTGTCTTCATATTGATGTGCTCTCTTCAGTTAATACTATCATACATTCTGTTTATTTGATACTGCGCATCAGTTTTCATGCATATATGTCCTTACATGTGATTATTCTGGCTGAGAGCAGCAGCGCACACTCTTTCAAAGATTTTTTTAACTCTCTCGCCTGCGCTCCCATGCTGTATGTGTATGCGGGAAAGAGACATGCTCTGCCGCTCTCATCCAGAAATATCAATAACATAAGTACACTTTAAAAAGTATGTTATTAAATAGAACATATGTTTTATCAGACTCACGCTTACTACGCAAAGTCATTTCTAACTGAAAATGTTGACTATATCGAGACAAAATCAAATTTAATACGTATCAGGGACATTTAAACTAATATGACGGTTGAAATAGACCATGATGGAAATTGTACAACTCAGTCCATCAGATATTTGTAGTGCAACCTCTGTGTGTTATCTGTAAAGCTGGCACTTGCGTTTCGATGGCAAAAAAAGTCAGAAAATACAATGAAGAACCCAAGTGAGGGGAGAAGTCTCAATTCACCTATTATCCATACTAAATATAATGTGAAAAGAATGAAACGTCAGGTCAAGGTGAGTTTGATCTTGACCTTAGGGAAGTAGGCTACACCTGGACACAGCAGGAGGACCGAAAAGTGTGAAGTGTAGTACTGTAGTATATAAATATTTTTTTAATGGTATCTGATCTTTTCTGTTTTATTTTCTGTTGTTGTATTTAATTTTATGGGGATTATTAAATGTTTTAAAATTACCATTTATTGAATGTATTAAACACATTAAATGTATTTAATTAATTATATTAAGTGTATTTCACCTATACTTTTAGATACAACTAAACTAAATTGAATGAACAAATTGAAAATGAAGTAGAAATAAAAACTAAATGAAAATTTGAAACAATAATAACTCTGGTTTTAATGACTAATGCAGCTTTCACTTTCTTTGGTGTGTTTGAGTGGAGGGGAAAAGCAACAAATAATTGAAATGTCAACAGAATGCAATAAGAAGTGTGTTGAAGAACAGTTTTGTCAAGCATATGACTTGGTCTGTTACGGACTCGGTCTTTAGTCCGACACGACTCGGACTCGATTGTGTAAAGACTCCGACTTGACTCGGACTCGACTAAGGTGGACTCGAACCCAACACTACTGTGATGTCATCAAGTCGTTTCCCATCATGCTCTTATTTTGTGCAGTTAGTCGATAGCAAGTGTGGTGCCTCGTTCTGAAAATCTGTATTTTGGCATAGAACAGCATGATGTCACATCAAGTCGGACAGAAAATTTCTTATTGACATGCACCTGGCAGTGATCTCAAATGAGCCTAAAGGGACGTTTATTTTCGATGTGTGTGTCATCACACACTGAGCCTCTCTATTCCGCCCCTTCATTCCAGCACTCCGGCCTCGGGAGAGTGGCAGATGAATTGTTGCCGTGATTTATGGGTAGCAGTGGTTGCATGTAATTTGCCATAATGAGCCACCTCGCTCTTACTCGCATCTCATTAATTATTAATATAAGGGGCATCTTGTGTGGAGTAGGCTCCTCCCACATTGAGCATACACTGAGAAGGAGTTTGTTACTGTTTAATACAACCCTCCCTCCTTTCTCCCTCGGAAGCCTGTGGACAGAGCAAGCTGATCAAATATTAATAGTTTGTACATGAAAGAAGCTCATGGAGATGAATGTGTTGTTGTGGAGCTTACACAAGCCTTAAGGGTAGTTCTCACCGTTCAATTTTTGTGTCCATCAATGCTATCTTTTTGCATTGTTTTTATTTTTATTTATTTTTTTGTATATATACATGCACTAGACGGACGTCTTCAACCATTGTGCCAAATCTTGCTGTTCTTTTCTCCCAGACGTACAGTTTAAATGCGGTGTCAGGTTAAAAAGAACTTTAATTTTTAAAAATGCGTCTTGGGACACCTGTGTTCTATACGTTGCGGTTCGTCTGGCTTTTTTAGCACAAGGACTTTTTCAGTCTGAACAGCCCCTTTAATTTGCCTTCCTTTTGTTCTCTATTCGGCCAAGGTTTTAAGGATTCTAAGGACTTTTAAAGATAATATAAAGTATATTTATAATATAAATATTATAGAGACTGAGGGTGGGCTTTTTTGACTTGGACAAGTAATCAACCACCAAGTACACCCTAGCAACCACCTAGCAATGCCCCAGCAACTTTTCAGACCACCTTTGCAACCGCATAGCAATGACCTATATGGTTAGCTACTATCCACAATACCCTATGATTATGATGGCAAATTTTGCACAGGCAAGCATTAGGGATGCACCGATATGACAATTTTTGGCCAATACTGATTTTAACAAACACCTATAGGCCGATACGGATATTTTGCCACTTACCTTATTTTGTCAACAGATCATTGTTTTGCTTGCTTAAAGAATGCTTAAAGAATTTATAGAGGTACAAAAGTGTTTTTTACTGTTTTAACAATAAATAATTTCCAATATATATAATTTCCAAATATATAAGTTCTGATATCAAAGTCAAAGTGTGCTGGTTTCATAGCATTTTGGATGGTTCCAGAATCATGTAGCCTATAAGTAAGTGCCGTTTTCACAGTGGTCATGTCCTTTTATGGCAATTTTTCTGCAGAAACGTGAGAACAAGAAAGAATACATCCCTAGTAAGCACCCCTGATATTTTCTTCAGAAAACATGATTACTTTCTTTAAAATGCTTAATCTGTCTCTTATTTTCTTTCAGTTGTGCTAGAGATGCATTTAACTTGGGCAAAGTGGTATGCTGTTCTAAGTTTACCTATTGGATATTGATCCCAATGCACAAAGATCTCATTATTTAAAGAGTAACTTCAGAACTGATATCAGTAAGCAGCTAGAAGCATTATCATGATGGTCATGGTTGAGTTGGTTAGTTAAGGCTTCTAGTGTTACCCATACTGGATGTTGGAAGTATTCAGGTGAGAGGGAGGAGAGATTCAGGGTGGCCCCAGAGGCCTACACTAGCTTGGCAGAAGCCACGTTATTAAAATGCAAATTAACCCAGTGCAGCTTTTAGAAAGCAGCTTTAAGTGTCTGTGATGTGCACACACACACACACACAAAACAGCATAGCATGATTGACTTTATACGTACCTTATCACACCTGACATTGCACACTATATGCGCACACACACATTCCCAATCCAAGCATGCCCATTAAATATGCTCACAAAATGGAAGCACTTTGCACACAAAGATGCATAAACATTAACACACTGAAGCAATACAAAGATGATAAATCCTGTAGATACACATCAGACATATATGCATACACAGCAAGATGACCTCAGGCTCTTCAAAGCCACCTGCTCAATTCCGAACAGATCATCATGAACATACACACATCAGCACTTGTTTGATATGTTTTGCTACATTACCTTCAGGGTACAATCTGTTGAGAGGCGTATGTTTAAGCGTTTTGGTGCTTTATTCCTTGTTAACAAATAAATGAAATTATCAATGAGTGTGGTAGTATTAATAACAAAAGAAAATCATTCTAAGTTGCATGTTACAACAAAGGGATTAAAGGATAGTTTACTCAAAAATAATAATTTAATCATCCTCATGTTGTTCCAAACCCATATGAATTTCTTCTGAGGAACACAAAAAGAAGCAGATTGTTAGGGATTGACAGCCTCAGTCATTATTTGCTTTTATTGTTTAGAACAAAGATGCAATAAGAGTGAATAGTAACGGAGGCTAAAATTCTGCCTAACATCTCCTTTTGTGTTTCACGGAACAAAGTCATATGGGTTTGAAACAACACAAGGGTAAAACATTGATTACAGAATTTACATTTTTGGGTAAACTATCCCTTTAATCTAAAAAAACAAACAAACAAAAAACACTCAATACTTTGTTCTTATTCGCTGTTTGTGTGTTTAACTTTTCAGTGGTTTCAGTCTGATTGTAGTGGGTGATTATGAGATATTGCCATTGTCATTTTTCTACTGGAGGCGAGTGGTTGGAAAATGTCATCTGATGTGCTGAGACAGCTCATTTGAGGGTCTTCTCTTTCATAGGGCAGAAAACACATCATGTTCACATTAGGGAACAAGAGCCTGGTATAGATTTGCAAACAATGTGCAGTATATTACAAGTGTTTACTAAAGGTTTTTAAGTAGAATACCAGGCCTATTTGTTTTTGTGTATGTGTGTATTTGAGTCTGCACAAGGTCCTTGCATTTCGCCAACAGTAAGATTGTTCCGGAAATGCCACTTATGTGGTGGCTGTTGTGTGGTGCACTGAAAGAAGTGCAGTTTTAGTATCTGCCATTGGGTGAAATGTTGTTGTTCATTTGTAGAAAATGTATCTTTAGTTAGATGATTATGAAAAATTCAGTGTGCAATCATACAACTGTGAAAGTATAAATTATGCTGATTAATTTAGATTGAAGACTTCTGGATTTGTTTGACATAGTCCACAGTTGTGTCTGATTGACTCCATTTAGACACATTTCTGGATAAAGGTTTAAATCCTTATTTAAGAGGCCTTATCAAAGTAAAGTAAACAAATGTGGGTCTGGACTGGATCGATATGGTCTCTGAAAAGGTGAGTTGAAAAATAAGAGGTAACATCAGCTGAAAAAGAAAGTCATTTCAGGGGAGGAGAAAGTTATTACATTTTGATGTAAGACTGTGAAGACAAAATTGGTTTTCTTTGGAATAACGTGCACGATTACATTTTTGTATTTGTTGTTTGGTAAGAAGATGCAACGGAAATAAAAATTAATGGTGACTAAGGCTAAAATTCTGCCTAACATTTCCTTTTGTGTTCAGTGGAGGAAAGAAAGTCATAGCAAATTTGGAACAATGAGGGTGAGTAAATGACAGAAATGTTATTTTTGGGTTAACTACACTTACTGTGCACTTTAGTAGGAACACCTGTATACACCTACTTATTCATGTGTATAACAGGGTAACGTGGGCAAGGAGGCGGGGGAACCGGCTGAAGAGTCAACGTAGGTTTTAATGTCATAAATGAACTTTAATCAAATTAAACACAAATACATGGACACACACACACACACAGCGGCCGCATGTGGTGCTCTCTCTCTCTCTCTCTCTCTCTCGAACTGGTGCCTCCGGCTCGTCTTTATCCCCCTCCTGACTGATTAGCCCAATTCAGTGCCGGACGTGTGTCCTCACGGCCCGGCCCCACCATCCTCCTCGTCACACTCCTCCATCGCCCAACTCAGGCTGGGGGAACCCCTGGCATGACGTTCTCCCCTCCCTTCCTGTAGGGGGGTGTTTCCCTTCCAGCCGCACCTGCGGGCAGGTCTTCCCCACCTTTCCGTAGCCCTGGGAGAGATGAGGGGAGGGAAAGGGAAGAGGGAAAGAATGAGGCGGAGCAATAGAGAGAGAGAGAGAGAGAAAATTAGCTCGCCGGTCCCCGGGCACACCGTCGCCTGGTCCTCAGCCACTCCTCTGACCTCTGGCGGATGACAGCTCGGTCCTCCCCATTCTAGGCAGATGACAGCGGTTAATCTGACTCTCGGTGGCCGGCAGTGACCCCTCCGTCCCCAGGCAGACAACTGCGGCTGCTCCCCTGGCGGATGGCAGCAGCGAGGACTCTGCGACAGCGCATCCCTCCTCCTTCCCATGTTTCGGCACCAATGTAACAATGTTCACATTTAGGGAAAAGGAGGAAGCGGGAGATGGCGAATTCAACTCAAACGGTCTGTTTATTTTTTATACACAAAATTCACGCTTTTCAGCGGACCCAAATTATTACAATCTATTTCAGCTTATGTCCCGTAACTCTCTCCCTCGTGACTGGTGTCTGGCTTGCTCTTAAAGCCTGTCTCCACTCTCACTGCAATGGCAAACAGCTGTTAGAGACAGTCATTGCCAGGTGATGATCCTAACCACTCCCCCACCACCACATTGCGATTTTCTAATCAGCTAATCGTGTGGCAGCAGTGCAGTGCATAAAATCATGCAGATATGGGTCAGAAGCTTCAGTTAATGTTCACATCAACCATCAGAATGGGGAAAAATGTGATCTCAGTGATTTTGACCGTGGCATGATTGTTGGTGCCAGATGGGCTGGTTTGAGTATTTCTGTAACTGCTGATTTCATGGGATTTTCACGCACAACAGTCTCTAGAGTTTAATCAGAATGGTGCCAAAAACAAAAAACATCCAGAGGGTGGCAGTTCTGTGGACAGAAACCTTGTTGATGAGAGAGGTCAGTGGAGAACTGGTTTGAGCTGACAGAAAGGCTACGGTAACTTAGATAACCACTCTGTACAACTGTAGTGAGCAGAATAGCATCTCAGAATGCACAACATGTCGAACCTTGAGGCGGATGGGCTACAACAGCAGAAGATTACGTCGGGCACTTTATTAGGACCATAGTTTCTTGGTGACACAATCTTGGTGATGTGGGAGCATTTAGGAAAAATGTGTTTCCCTGGATCCCATCTCAGTATTGCTGACTGGGATCTTTTGGACACAAACAGGCTGTGGAGCCTCTGAATTTACAACTGGATTCATCTAATCTATTTTAAGACAATAACCATCTACTTACTGTACACAAATGCATATTAATTACTGACAAAAGAGCTAAGCTGAGAAAAAATGGCACAGTTTATTGCTGATTGAAATGTTTGCATTTACTAAATGTTGTAATTGCTCTTTCTGTTGGAAGAGATGTAGAGGGAGGTTGTCTTTTCTTAGGCAAAGCTTTTCTATATGTTATAGATGATGCCAAATTTAATAGGAATCTCATTATTTGGCTGTGGGACTTTGTACTGGAAATGTGGTGACGCACAACATGCCTGGCATTCTTGAGTGAGTGTTTGATGAGTCTTCCATGTCCCCAGCTGCAGACACACACACACGCGCACACACACACGCACGCACGCACGCACACACACACACACACACACACACACACACACACACACACACACACACACACACACACATACACACATACATACACATAAATGCTGGAAACTTCACTCAAGCGACCAGTGATACATGTCTGTATGAGTCAACAGCAGTGATGTGCTTGCATTCATAATGAGTGGTAGTGGTGTTTAGTTTGTGAATAAATCTGTGTTTTTTTTTGTTTTTGTTTTTTTATGATTAACATTTTTTATTGATTCATCTATTAAACAAAGAAAAGCAAAACATATACAAATATTTAACCCCTACTATTCATTTTAAAAACAGACAAGAGGAAATACTTAAGAATAAAAAAACTAAAATCATACAGTTAAAACTACAAATCTCCCTCCACTGCCCCTCCCCGAGAACACTCCAGAAAGGCCAAATAGTTGCCCCATTTTTTTATTGAACAAATCCATAATACCTAGCCTTCTATACGACATTACCTCAAATGCCGCCACCCTGCCCAGCTCTGTGTGCCACTCTTGAAACGAGGGCACTCCAGCTGACTTCCAACCTCTAAGAATGATTTGTCTGCCAATCATAACACTGGCTAGGACCCAATTTCTTTATGTATTTATCCCCTAAATTAATGACTGCCCCATCGCCTAAAATACAGAGTCTGGGGCAAAACTAAATCTGAGTGCCCAATACGTCACACACAAAACTCTGAACCTTCAACCAAAATTCTTGGATCTTAACACATCACCAAAATACATGGGCTGTGTCCTCATCTTCTGATTGGCATCGCCAGCAGGTGGGTGTGTCTTTAAGACCAAGCCTATACAATCTAGTGGGGTCCAATAGAATCGATGTAAAATCTTAAATTGCAAAAGGCGAACCCTTGCATCCCTAGATGCAGATTTGACGTTATTTAGAATCCTAGCCCACACTCCCTCCTCCAATACCAAGTTTAGATCTTTCTCCCATAATCTCTTAAGAGAAGCTGAAGTTCCGTCCCCCAGACTCTGAATTAACAGGGAGTAATACACCGATGCCTCATGACCTTTTCCGAAAGCAGTAATCACCACTCCCAGAGTATCTGCCGCTTTAGGGGGGTGTAAACCACTCCCAAAAACAGTACAAAGCAGGTGGCGCAAAGGTAAATACTTATAGAACTGAGATCTGGGAATCCCAAAAAGTTTAACCAAATTTTAATAGGATCTCAGCACTCCACTCTCATATAGGTCACCGAGTATAGTAATCCCCCTCCCAATCCATTCTGACCAGCAAAAAGGGGACTTGTTGATGCATAATTTGGGGTTCAGCCATATGCTCGAGGCAACATTCTGGACACTTTTGTCCATACCGAGTTCAAATGCAAGATAATGGGATGTAACTTCTCCGATTAATTTGATAGAAAGGCTCTGCAATGGTGAAATAGGGGCAAGAACTTCCTGTTCTATACAGAAACAAGGAGGGGCTCTCTCAGGTGGAAGCGACCAATGAGCCAAATGTCTGAGACCAAATGCATACTAATAAAATAAAATCTTGGGTAGGCCTAGCCCACCTTGGTCAATTGGCCTATGTAACTTATTGAAATGTAGTTTGGGATGCTTACCATTCCAAATGAAGGACTTCGCTATGCTATCAAATTGCTTGAAATAAGAGAGGTGGACATCTATAGGAAGAGACTACAGCAAGTAATTGAATTTTGGAATACAATTCATTTTAATAGCATTAACTTTAATAAATATAGATAAATGCAATGAAGCCCACCTTCCCACATCACTCGAAAACCGTTTTATTAAGGGGTCAGAATTTACTCTAACTAAATCACACAATTTTGCTGGGAATAAAATGCCCAAATACTTAATGCCCTGTTTGGGCCACTGGAAAGCGCCCGGCTGGAAAGCCGTCGCAGGGCAGTATGCTGTCAAAGCCAAAGCTTCGGATTTAAACCAATTGACTTTGTATCCTAAAAACTTAGAAAAGGAATTAATAATTCTGTGGAGGCAAGGCATAGATCTAGTAGGGTCAGAGACGAATAATAAAATATCATCTGCGTAAAGCAAAAGCTTATGCGCCACACCTCCCGCCACCAGCCCTGGAAAATCCTCCTCCTTTCTCATAGCAGCTGCTAATTGTTCCAGGGCAAGACAGAACAATAATGGGGAAAGAGGGCAACTCTGCTGAGTGCCCCTATTCAAAGTAAAATAATCTGAAATTAATCCATTTGTTTGTACCGCCGCTACAGGGTGTCTATAAAGTAACTTAATCCAACCAATAAATGTACTCCCGAACCCATATATTTCCAAAATCTTAAAAAGATAATCCCATTCTGCCATATCAAATACCTTTTCGGTGTCAAGTGAGATGGCAGTGACCGGAGTCTGATCATTCGCCACTGAATACATGATATTTATGAAACGCCTAATGTTGTCAGAAGAGCTGCGGCCCCTAATAAACCCCACCTGATCTATATGTATAAGAGATGTCATAACTTAATCAATTAGCCAAAATTTTTGACAATATTTTTACATCTAGCTGGTTCAGGGAAATTGAACGGCAACTCTTACACTCACTTGGATCTTTGTCCTTTTTAAGAACCAGACTGATCCGGGCATGCGTCATGGTTGGCGGAAGCTTTCCATTCTTTAATGATTCCGTATAAACTTCTAACAAAAGTGGAGCCAGTTCTGCAGCATAAGATCTAAAAAATTCAGTGGCAAAACCAGCTGGCCCTGGAGCTGTGCCTAAAGGCAAGGCCTTAATTACCTCGTAAAGCTCCTCCAAGTTTATCTCAGAATCAAGAGAAATGTTTTGCTCAGTCTTCAATTTAGGTAGTTCTAATGGTTCCACAAATTTTCTAATATATTCATCAGTAGACGAAGATGTGGAACTATAGAGATCAAGATAGAACTCTATAAAAGCATTATTAATATCAATGGCTGAGGTAAAAATTTCACCACCAGCAGATTTCACTGAGGAAATGGTAGAAAAAGACTCTCTCTGTTTTATATATCTAGACAGAAGCTTCCCATGATTTGTCCCCCGACTCAAAGTATGACTGTCTTGCCCTGAACAACCAAAACTCCACTTTCTGTGACAAAATAGTATTATATCTATATTTCAGTCGGGTCAATTCTCTGAGGCCATCAGACGACATTTGGCGCTTCAACTATGCCTCTGCACTTTTATTATTCCCTTCCATTTCCACAAGTTCTCGTGCTTTGGATTTTGAATGAGGCATACTGTATGATCCAGCCCCTAAGAACTGCCTTAAGTGCCTCCCAAGTCATGCCCACAGAGGATACTGAGGACCAGTTGGTCTCCATATAGACATTGATTTCAGTCTTTAACATTTGTTGGAATTCAGGATTTTGCAAAAGAGATACATTAAAGCGCCAACTATATGATTTCTTTTTGTCCGTATGTGGCAACACCTGTAAACACACCAGGGTGTGATCTGAGACTAAAAGGTTTCCGATTGAGCAATCAACAACAGATGAAATGAGGGACTTGGATATATATATATATATATATATATATATATATATATATATAAAAATCTATTCTAGAGTAAATCTTATGGACTGATGAAAGAAATGTATAGTCCCTACCAGATGGGTTCAAAAGTCTCCAAATATCTGTAAAACCAATGTTGCTCTAGGGGGCTTGCACACTTTTGCTTCACTACGATCAAGGACTGAGTCCATCAAAAGATTAAAGTCTCCTCCCAATATTATATCATGAGGGGTGCCGGCGGCTTGTAACATCCCTTCAAGATCTATAAAAAAGCCCTGATCATCCACATTAGGTGCCTAAATATTAGCAAAAATAAGACTTTGTCCCTGACTTTTTGCTAAAACAATAATGACTCTTCCTAATTTATCTTTTATCTGTTTGAGACATTTGAATTGTAGATGTTTACTTATTAGTGTAATGACTCCCCTGCTCTTACTCGAGCCAGCACTATAGAATACGTGCCCACTCCATATCTTCCCAAATTTTTCAGCTTCCTGCGGAGAAAGATGCGTTTCTTGAAGAAATACTGTATCATTTTTCTTATGCTTAAGAAGAGAAATAACCTTCCTTTTTATGGGGTGCCCCAACCCATTCACATTCCACATGGAGAGAGACAATCCATTCATATTAACATTTAACATTTTGACATGTAAGAAAAAATAAATTGTGTGACAAAAACAGGATTATAAAGACCACATTCCAACAACAGTGTAACATTCACCCCCAAAAAATACAACAAAAAAAAACTGAAAAAGAAATACATGCGCATTAACCCGCGCACAACATCGCCAACTGACGTCCATCCCTCCAAAGTCAAACAGTCCATGTACGCCTACGAGAACCTCCGTGACACTTTGCTGTCGGATTGCTCAAATCCGGTGCTTCTATACAAGTTTTGTGAGACAAAATTACATAGCAAAACATAATCTATAAACCAAACTCCAGCCATAGGCAGAATAAGCACAAGGAGCGTGTAGATTAATCCACAAAACTGTCCGAAGGTGTGTTATTCCACAAAATAAACTTCAGCCGCTAGGCGGAACCAAAAACAAAATAAACAAAAAAAAGCTGATTCTTCAAACAGTCAAATGAATGTTCAGTGAGCCGGTCCTCTTGGCTGCAACGTGAGTTCAAACAACTGAGTTACTCACCCAAAGACTTTGCATGAAATATTCCACAAAATAAGCTCCAGCCGCTAGGTGGAACCAGCACAAAAAAGGCACACAGATTCTTCAAACAGTCAAGCGAATGGTCTGAGCCGGGTCCACACATGGTTGCAAAATGAGTACAGCAAGGTAAATTATTCACTCTATCGACTTTATGAAGGACATTGCTTGCTGTCGGCATGTGAATGATTTACGGCCATCCTTAGCATCTGTTCTCAGTTTGGCCAGAAACATCAGTGCAAAAGCGATCTTCCATTGAAGTAAGAGTTTCTTACATTCCTTGAACCGATCGCGTTTCTCTCTTGTCGAATTCGCAAAGTCCAGGAACAATAAAATGCTGTGGTTTTTCCAAGAAAGCCTTCCTTTACCCCTCGCCTCGCGTAACACGAGATGTTTATCGGATGATCTCAGAAATTTGGCCAGAATGGATCGGGGCCTGTCTCCCTCAGTGGATCGCTGAGCCGGAACCCTGTGAGCTTGCTCGATTTCCAGCTTATGGCCTGCTATTTCGAGCAGACTCGGGAAGAGCCCATCCAGAAATTTCAACATATCATGTCCCTCCTCTCCCTCGGGAACACCAATGATACAGTCGTTATTCCACTGGCTATGGTTTTCCAAGTCCTCCAACTTCTCCCAGACACACTCCAAATCCACCTTGGTCGCTAGCGGGTTAGCAGATAATTCCCTCTGATGACTCCAGATAATCAATCCTTCTCTCGACATCCCTCACTCTTGTAACCACCTCAGTGAATTTCGCCTCCATGGCAGTGATTGATCGACGTATCACAGCAAGATCCTCCAAGTCAGCGACGACCTTTGTTAACATTGCCAATATGTTCAGCATCTCTCACCACAATTCCCGCACTTCTCCAACTACATCGGTTCCCTGGCTTGGGGTCTGTTTGAATGCATCAGCTTGAGCATGTAAGTGTCTTTTAATATCTCCAGAGCCCGAGGATTTTGAATTATTTGACATATTGTCCTCCTAGATCAGTTATGGAACAGAGTGTATTGAATCTTACCGGTTTATGTCATTAAAAGTAATAAAACTAGCAAAGTGCGCAGAGCTCACTGTTCACACGTCCGATCCTCGCATGGTGGCACTTGACCATAAATCAATTTTGTTTTAATTTGGGGGGGAAATACTTATGATGCTTAAACGCTCTTTGTTAGTACATTTGTAGACACACATTTTAATAGAGATAACAAGACTTGTTTCGGTTGTGAACAATTCAATGTTTTATAATTAATCAGTTGAGTGAATGACTCAATAACTCACTTTAAAACACAAAAAGACTCACTTTGTGCCACCTACAGAATAGGGTGAACGAATCAGTGTACAAATTTGAACAAATCTTTTTTGCTAAAAGATTCAAAATATTCAAGTCACTGGGATGAATCAAAATCACCACCACTAATGAGTGATCTTTGAGGGGAGACACTGTCTGCTAAATGTGATGGTGACAGGAGCCAGGTTAGAGCTTTTCTTTGGTTAAGAGGGTTGTGATATCATCTTTGTTTCCCCACTGCAGTGGTGACGTGTTGCTTTGGGAGCAATGATGCATGAGCTGTGGCCAGAGGCTGTGTTATGCTTGTATGTGTGTTTTCACACATTAACCACTGCTTTGTCTCTCGAGACTATCACTGTTCACTTAGCATATGATCTGTGGACAGGAGGTACCAAAATGTCCTCATAGTTTTCTCATTTCATAAACACAAAGACTCACCTATGCTAATTTTATTTTAAAAGGTTGCTTTTTTTGTTTTGGATATAGGATGAGACTGCCCTCTAGTGGTATTTCTCAAAATCTTTCTGTGGAAGCATGACAGTATTTGAATGCACATCACATATACAGACATCAAAACATTGAGTACAGTAGTGTGTGGTTGTATAATAGACATATAAGTAAGTAATTCATGAATTATGGCCTATGTCGTTGCCATGATGCAGTGGTATTGTATGTGCTTGTGACACAAAGTAGTTCCCATTAGGCCAGGTTCAAATCTGGTGTATGTCAGCCTGTAAATAAAATGATGAGAAAAATAATCATGGTCTAAATACAGCCTTTAATAAGCCACACTACCTTAAGCAACTGTCAACATTAAAAGGCTACCAATTAAAGCTCATTTATCTATGTCTGTTAAAATACTTTCTTCTTTTTCAGCTTAATGTGAGATAACTACAAGTATGCCATTCGAAAAAGGTGGATTTCTTTGAAAAGTGTAAAGACTATGGCTCTGTGGCACTTTCAATACTTCTCTGTTTGTTTGAGTTGCCCGATTCCGTTTAGTGTCATTAATGATGCAGAAACTACATACTGCAGTTTTAAGATTCTTAGTGATATGTGTAGTTTGTAAACAATCTTTTTTGACTTATTAATATTAATGTCTGAATTTAAATTTGTTGTATTTGTTTTCTTTGCACAACAGAACCGTCAGCTGTTGAAGGACAGCTTCATGGTGGAGCTTGTGGAAGGGGCGCGGAAACTACGCCATGTTTTCCTCTTTACTGACCTCCTGCTCTGTGCGAAACTGAAGAAACAGATTGGAGGGTACGGAAAAATCTCAATGTTTCCTCTTCATCATCTTCTCATTTAATTTCTATCCTTTTGTCTCCTCACTCTCTTCATATTTTTAAATATAGATCAGTTCATCTCACATTCACAATAAATGTGTTATTAAGTCTGATACGCATGTTATTTTCGCAACCCAAGCCTAACATCTTGACTCTTAAGAACTGTGGGCCTTATCTGATCTGGACACTACAGCAACATCAGTACACCATAATCACATTATTGGATGTATTTTTGCCTGGATATTAAATTGTCCTCTTTTCCCCTTTTCTTCGTCTTTCTTGCAGGAAGAGCCAGCAGTATGACTCTAAGTGGTATATTCCTCTCTCGGACCTCACCTTTCAGACAGCAGAGGAGTCGGAGCCCCTTTCTATCCCACAAGCCGCTGACGAGGAACTGGACGCTATTAAGATCAAGATCTCTTCCCTCAGGAGTGAGATCCAGAGAGACAGGGTAAATTATATCTACAGCAAGGTATCATTTTATTGCAATTGCCTTGTTATTGTGTATTTCTGTGCAACAATATGTTAGTGGCTTTTAACTCAGTTTATATAGGGATTAATTATCTGATTGTGTGATATACACTCACTGAGAGCTTTATTAGGAACACCTGTACACCTACTTATTCATGCAGTTATCTAATCAGCCAATTGTGTGGCAGCAGTTCAATGCATAAAATCAAACAGATATGGGTCAGGAGCTTCAGTTACTGTTCACATCAACCACCAGAATGGAGAAAAAATGTAATCTCAGTGACTTCGACCGTGGCATGATTGTTGTTGCCAGACAGGCTGGTTTGAGTATTTCTGTAACTGCTGATCTCCTGGGATTTTCACACACAGCAGTCCCTAGAGTTTACTCAGAATGAGGCCAAAAACAAAAAAACATCCAGTGAGTGGCAGTTCCGCAGACAGAAACACCTTGTTGATGAGAGAGGTCAACAGAGAATGGCTAGACTGGTTCGAGCTGACAGAAAGGCTACGGTAACTCAGATAACCCCTCTGTCCAATTGTAGTGAGCAGAATATCATAACTAGTTGCACAACTAGTTGAACCTTGAGGCAGATGGGCTACAACAGCAGAAGACCACGTATGGCAATTTATTAGGACCATAGTGTTCTGATAAAGTGTGCAGTGAGTGTATATTTTTTTTTGACTGGAACAAAAAAACAGTTGGAAGCAGAATGTATTTTATGTATCCTAACCAGGGACAACATGAAAGAGCAAAAAGCAAATAGAATACATTTAATATATTCAAAATCTTTCCTATGTTAATTTGAGTTTTTGTTCTAACCATCTATGACCATGACAAACGACAAGACATTTTGTTAATCACTTGGTTTCTATTTCTGCCTATATCACCCTGGGTAGCCCCAGCCACAAGGAAATCAAATATGTTCTAATTGACTGTGTTTGTGTTACATTACATGTCATTTTTGCATTCAGTGTGGAATTTTATCACATTGCAGCTGTTAGGACATAGTGTAAGGCTGAATATCTTTTAGGCTAGACAGCATTTTTGGGATTCATAGATACATTTGAACATTTAAACACACATAAGATATCCAAATTTGCTGTCAAATGTTCAGATTTAATGTTCAGGAACATGCCTATGATGCCCCAACATGCTGTTAAAGGGATAGTTCACCCAAAAATGAAAATTCTCTCATCATTTACACACCCTCATGCCATCCCAGATGTCTATGACTTTCTTTCTTCTGCTGATTTTTAGAAAAATATCTCTGTAGGTCTGTAGGTCCATACAATGCAAATGAATGGTGGCCAGAACTATGAAGGTCTAATACGCATATAAAGACAGTATAAAAGTAATTAATTTGACTCCAGTGGTTAAATCCATGTCTTCAGAAGAGATATGATGGGTGTGGGTGAGAAACAGATAGATATTTAAATCCTTTTTTACTATTAATCTCCACTTTTACTTTCACATTCTTCTTTTGTTTTTGGTGATTCACATTCTTTGTGCATATTGGGCAGGGAGGAGAATTTAAAGTAAAAAAGGACCTAAATATTGATCTGTTTCTCACCCACACATATAATATCGCTTCTGAAGATACAGATTTAACCACTGGCAGTCATATGGATTGCTTTTATGCTGCCTTTTTTGTGCTTTTTGGACTTTCAAAGTTCTGGCCACCATTCATTTGCATTGTATGGATCTACAGAGCTGAGATATTCAGCAGAAGAAAGTCGTACACCTCAGGGATGGCATGTGGGTGAGTTAATGATGTGAGAATTTTCATTTTTTGCTGTACTATCCCTTTGATGTAGGCAGCCCACTAGGTTTTCAGCCTACATATTTTGTTCCCTTCTTCCACAGAGGGCCAACAAAGGGTCAAAAGTTGTGGAGAGGCTGAGGAAGAAGCTGTCAGAACAGGAATCTCTACTGCTGCTGAACTCTCCCAACATGCCCCTTAGAGTGCACAACCGCAATGGAAAGGTGAGACGCAGCGACGCACAACCTTTCTGTCAACTCTGATTTTCATCCTCATACTCCTCATTGTTCCCGCTCAAGCTCACAGTCTGTGTGCCGGTTTTGTGTTTCAGAGCTACACGTTTCTGATCTCGTCAGACTATGAGCGTGCGGAGTGGAAGGAACTAATTCGAAAACAGCAGAAAAAATTTAAGTGGCACAACACACACCTTTTCAGCTCTATGGATCACAGAACGTTTGCTTATTGAAAACAATAGCAGGTCAGGTGATAGAGGTTGTTTTTATACTGTGTATTGTTGCTCATTCACACAGGCTTTAAGAGCTTCAGCCTGACCTCCATGGAGTTGCAGATGCTCACAAACTCTTGTGTCAAACTCCAGACGGTCCACCACATCCCCCTCACTGTCAATAAAGAGGGTAAGAGCCCTTTTACTTTACTTTAAATGTTAAATCTTGTGATTTGTCTTATTGTGCATAATTCAGCAGTGCACATAATTATAAGAAAAAAAGTTTGTTTTCATATCCTTTCATCAAAATGTAATCAAATTTCTCTGTTACTGCAGACGTAGCTAATAATATCTTTGCCTGTCCAATCAAATCACACTCTACATTACTTCCCACTAAATATTCTGTTTCACCCTGGAATATATCCCATTACGAAAGTTGCATGTGTTGCAAATGATGACTTATTTTGTATTTTTGAGAGATGAAAATATTTCTTATCTTATTTAGTTTCATTTTTTAAATTTACTTTATGTATTTAAAATTGGATTGTTGGACATATTTGTAACTTTTTTCTTTCTACTTTTTGCTAACAGAAGATGAAACCACTGGACTGTATGGATTCCTGAATGTAATTGTCCATTCTGCCTCTGGACTTAAACAGAGCTTAAGTATGTGTCTATTTCTCTCTCTCTCACTTCCACTGTCTGTGTTCATCAAAGGTCATGTACACATTTCCTTAGTCTATCCTTACACCACATTAAAAAGTCAGTATCTTACAGATGCTGTAGTTTCCTCATATAGTAGCTGATCTCTGTATCCCTGTCCCCTCTCTTTAGATCTGTATTGCACATTAGAGGTGGATTCCTTCGGCATCTTTGTGAATAAAGCCAAAACAAGAGTGTACAGATACACCACAGAACCCAAGTGGAACGAGGTAATCCCACAGGCCTGTCCCTGTTTATACACCACCGAAATGAAAAGGCCTCACTTAAAGCAGAAGTGAGGCCATGTGGAATATGCAGGCCTTCTGGACAAATTATATTATAATTTAATTAGGAGCAATTACCATCCCCCAAAGTAAAGGGGAGTGAACAAGGAAATGAGGGATGGCAGGTGTTAAGCCTGGGCAGGGGTACCCTTACCTTGTTATTGGTTTTTATGCCTTTCTGTTGGTACGTAGGTCCCTGCATTAGCAAATTTACAGTCACTCATTAGTTCTGTACATTAATTCTGTACAGTTTGTTCATTGTAATGCTGAATGAAAAACTGTAATAACTTTTGAACCCCACTGTGTGTACATGATTTAGGAGTTTGAGATTGAGTTAGAGGACTCCGAGACATTGCGTCTACTGTGCTACGAGAAGAGCTACAACAAAGCCAAGATGAACAAAGAGGATTGGGAGAGCACGGACAAAATAATGGGCAAAGGACAGATGGCGGTACGATCTCCCAGCACACAGTCACTGCTTAAACATTTCACCTTCAATTTGGTTGTCAACACTTGTTTTAAGGCATCAAATCATCCATAATTAATGTGTCCCGTCTGAAAATGTCACATTCAAAATGTCACCGTCAGATCAGCTGACCTACCGGTCCCCTCCTTAGAGAATTTTGTGTTTTCATTGGTGCTGGGGTCATACAGAGAGCACTGAATTCTCTGGGCTTACAAACGATTCTTTGTGAAGTCTGGGTTTGAGTGCATCTGGTTCTAAAAGTATTGGTTGGTGTATCATGGGGGTGGGGGTGGTGATGTGTTTGGTGGGGGTTTGTGTTATGCTTTGAACCCTAAAAGAGTCCTAAAAGCATAAATGAAAACAACAAGCTCCCTTTGGATAATCAAAAGCCTCCATCAGTTAGCTGTGATTTTGATGCATCGACAGCATTTGTGACACACACTACCGTTCAAAAGTTTAGGGTCACTTACTCATTCATATTTATTTATTTTTTCACATTTTAGAATAGTAGTAAATTCATCACAACTATGGAATAATAGAAATGGAACTATGGGAATTATGTTGTGACTAAAAAAATCCAAAATAAATCAAAACTGTGTTATATTTTAGCATCTTCAAAGTGGCCACACTTTGCCTAGATTTTGCAGACATGTACTCTTGGCATTTTCTCAACCAACTTCTTGAGGTATCACCCTGGGATGCTTTTTAAACAGTATTGAAGGAGTTCCCATCTACAGGTGCATCTCAACAAATTAGAATGTCGTGGAAAAGTTCATTTATTTCAGTAATTCAACTCAAATTGTGAAACTCGTGTATTAAATAAATTCAATGCACACAGACTGAAGTAGTTTAAGTCTTTGGTTCTTTTAATTGTGATGATTTTGGCTCACATTTAACAAAAACCCACCAATTCACTATCTCAAAAAATTAGAATACATCATAAGACCAATAAAAAACATTTTTAGTGAATTGTTGGCCTTCTGGAAAGTATGTTCCTTTACTGTATATGTACTCAATACTTGGTAGGGGCTCCTTTTGCTTTAATTACTGCCTCAATTCGGTGTGGCATGGAGGTGATCAGTTTGTGACACTGCTGAGGTGGTATGGAAGCCCAGGTTTCTTTGACAGTGGCCTTCAGCTCATCTGCATTTTTTGGTCTCTTGTTTCTCATTTTCCTCTTGACAATACCCCATAGATTCTCTATGGGGTTCAGGTCTGGTGAGTTTGCTGGCCAGTCAAGCACACCAACACCATGGTCATTTAACCAACTTTTGGTGCTTTTGGCAGTGTGGGCAGGTGCCAAATCCTGCTGGAAAATGAAATCAGCATCTTTAAAAAGCTGGTCAGCAGAAGGAAGCATGAAGTGCTCCAAAATTTCTTGGTAAACGGGTGCAGTGACTTTGGTTTTCAAAAAACACAATGGACCAACACCAGCAGATGACATTGCACCTCAAATCATCACAGACTGTGGAAACTTAACACTGGACTTCAAGCAACTTGGGCTATGAGCTTCTCCACCCTTCCTCCAGACTTTAGGACCTTGGTTTCCAAATGAAATACAAAACTTGCTCTCATCTGAAAATAGGACTTTGGAACACTGGGCAACAGTCCAGTTCTTCTTCTCCTTAGCCCAGGTAAGACGCCTCTGACGTTGTCTGTGGTTCAGGAGTGGCTTAACAAGAGGAATACGACAACTGTAGTGTCTGTGTGTGGTGGCTCTTGATGCCTTGACCCCAGCCTCAGTCCATTCCTTGTGAAGTTCACCCAAATTCTTGAATCGATTTTGCTTGACAATCATAAAGCTGCGGTTCTCTTGGTTGGTTGTGCATCTTTTTCTTCCACACTTTTTCCTTCCACTCAACTTTCTGTTAACATGCTTGGATACAGCACTCTCTGAACAGCCAGCTTCTTTGGCAATGAATGTTTGTGGCTTACCCTCCTTGTGAAGGGTGTCAATGATTGTCTTCTGGACAACTGTCAGATCAGCAGTCTTCCCCATGATTGTGTAGCCTAGTGAACCAAACTGAGAGACCATTTTGAAGGCTCAGGAAACCTTTGCAGGTGTTTTGAGTTGATTAGCTGATTGGCATGTCACCATATTCTAATTTTTTGAGATAGTGAATTGGTGGGTTTTTGTTAAATGTGAGCCAAAATCATCACAATTAAAAGAACCAAAGACTTAAACTACTTCAGTCTGTGTGCATTGAATTTATTTAATACACGAGTTTCACAATTTGAGTTGAATTACTGAAATAAATGAACTTTTCCACGACATTCTAATTTTTTGAGATGCACCTGTATATGCTGGGCCTTTAGTGGCTGCTTTTCTTAATTATTCGGTCCAAGTCATCCATTTCAAAAACTTCCTTCTTTTTTTTATTTTTTTTTTTTATAAAATTTTAGTTTTGTAATTAAATTAATATGTTGGCACAATTATATTTGTCTACAAAACTAATTTCAAACATTTAAGCATACGCCTTCAGATCAAAAGGTTTTTAAGATCATGAGAAACATTTCAGGCAAGTGACCCCAAACCTTTGAACGGTAGTGTAATTGCACATTCAACAGCAAATCATTTTGACTCGTTTCTCAGTTTAAATAATCTCGGTTATAGTAAGGCCAGACAATAAACATTAAAAATACACTGTAATAGTATAAACTGGGCCGTAGCTAATGGGATAAATGGTGGTAACGATTCGGAGGGCCCACAACAAACTTTAAACTGTATTTTATTTTATATATGAAAGGGGCCCAGACCAGTATACAGTCAGGGAGCTCAGAATTCCATGCTACGGTCCTGAGTATACAGTATAAGTATAGCGACAAAACTTAAATATGTTAATATAGGACAAGTGTGAAAAAGTCGACTATGTAAATTTTGTAAGCCCACATAAGGATACCAGAAGGGACAGAACACAACTTCCCGTAAGCACTGTTTACATGGTGCAAACTCCACCCAGATAAAGTTAATTAATTAGAAAAGATTCCCGCTTCCAAAAGGAAGATTTAGAAAACTTTGCGTAAATAGTATTTTTTCCCAAATAATTAATGTAAGTGTTTTAACAAAGATATGAGCTTCACAAGTATGTGATCCCATTTACTTTTTAATATTGTTAGTGCCCTACTGTAACCGTGAAAGAAAGAAAAAACTGAGGCATTATGCTGCTAATGTTGTCATTAAAGCTTAAATCCTCTTGAACCAGGAGCATTCCTTTTAAATATGAAGATTAGTTGTTATTTTGCTGATTAGTTCTTAGTTCTTGTTATACCCAAGTTCAGTATCCAGTGGTTTGCCAACAAATAAACTGTGAAAATAAAGCTGAATCTAGAGTTCTACATGGAGCTGTGCCATAGTGAAATGTAATGAGTAGACTGAAAGACAGCAAAATACTGTAAACCTTTCCACCCAGCACTCTGAGAGTGAGATGCTGATTGGTCCACAGGGCTTTAGTGGCTGTGGGTTTATAGCACATGCAAGGCAGCTTACTCAATAGACAGGTAAGTCAAGGGATCATCCTTTATGAACTGTAGTTGTAGAAAAAGAAATTGGACAAAAAAAGAAAGACTACCGTTCTAGAATCAACTACAAAAAGATAGTTATAATAGTCAGCACAGAGTTCTTTATAGATATATTGCTTTTTATTTTAATTGTTTGATTAATGTGAATTTACACATTTGTTTTTTGTATACATATGTGTATAGCATTTTTGTACAGTATGTGTCCTAGATAAGGAAGTTATCTTGCATCGCCCATGTTTTTTGAGCAAAAGTATTTAAAAACATGAAACAAAATATATATAGTTTTAATTGAGTCAAGTTGAAATGTGCAGACCGGGAGGTATTTTTTATTTATATTTATTAATTTTTTTGGGGGGGGGGTCCGGTTTTTGCTAATATCTCTGCAACTGTAAGGGCTAGAATCAAAATACTTTATTCCTCTGATTCATTGAGTCAAGCCCTTCAAAACATATATACCTGTCTTTAAAATTTTACGCCATTTTTATTTTTTTTAAAAGCTAATTATTTTTACTTCTTGCCGTTTGTCTGATACGCACGAAATTTCATGTATCATCTACAGACCCTCCTGACAAAAAGTTCTCAAAAGATATAAGCAAATCAATTGTTCGTTTATGCGCAATTTGATTCATTGACAAATATTTACTTATCATAAAGCCAGTCGTAATGAAACACAGTACACAGTCAACAGGACATTTTGAGGATGCACACAAAATTTCATAGGGGGCGCTACAACTAAAAAATTGTCATAGTTCCGCAACCGTTTGATCAACAAAGTTCAAAGGCTGTTTGTCCGATTTACACAAAATTTGGTATACATCATCTACAGATCCTCCTGACAAAAAGTTATCAAAATAATTTTGATTTGTTAAATTGTTCAGAACATTTAAGCCAATATGTTTTTGGGTGTGGCCTATAATGACTAATTGGCCTATAATGACTAATTGGCCTGTATTTTGTGAGTGCAATATTCAAACGTAATACACATGGATGACCGAACATTCTGAGGTCACATGCAAAATTTCATCAATTTCTGATGCTAGGGGGCTCTATAACTTAAGAAAATCCTATTTGTGCAACTATCAAAGCAGTTGAAATGTGACAATAAAACAAATGTGTCCAAGGCATCCACAGAATCTATTCTGTCATATTTGGACATCTTCTCCACATGTGCTTGGACCCCTATAATTGCTGCTTGCAAATATTTGTTTGTTTTCTGTGTCTTAAATAGTTGGATTCTCAGATGCTCCAGGGTAAAGACTGGCAGAGAACCGTTATCCCTATGAATGGGGTGAGTATATACACATCTGATCTTCTAATGCAATCCTAACATCCATTCCCTCAATTGCTGAATAAACTGGATGTACTTTGTCTTTAGATTGAGGTGAAGATATCAATGAAGTTTACCAGCCGGGAGTTCAGCCTGAAGAAAATGCCCTCAAGGAAGCCAATGGGTGTGTTTGGAGTAAATATCTCCACTGTGACAAAGTAAGTTGAAAAAAGATGACCACATACAGCAAACAAAGTTTCAGATAGTAAGTAAGGGGAAATGTACAGACAGAAAGTCATTATCGCAATGTAAACCATGACAGATTGGTCATGACGCTTATTACATGGCTATCTACCCAATAAATAATTGGAAATTAAATATTGATCTGAGTTGAAATTATTGTATTATGTGATTAGACCGCAAAGTGATAGGAGAAAAACAAAACTATCTCAAATATATATGAAATCGGTTGTCTGGGACAGTGGTCAGTTATACAGAGAACCAGTCATTATTGAAAAATATGTGACTACAGAATGCTGTAGTTGTTCAATCAGAATCATGGAATATGACCAGTCATCCTTGCATTAGTCTACTGTGCTTGTTAATGTACATTTTTAAAAAGAAGTCCAAAAATGGAAAAGGGTTGTCCCTAAATGGATCTGAACTCAAATTCTCAGCTCTTATTTATTAGATAGTTCTTCAAAAATTCAGGACACATTTTTATGAGAATAGACATTCACAGGCTAAAATGATGAATGGAATGTGTGCCTCTGCTAGCATAAGAAAATGATGTTCCCTCTCACAAAAAGAACCCTAAAGCAGACATGTCTTGATGCTGTACATATTTGTGCAGATTCAGGAATACATCATGTCAAAGAAAATTTGTCATATTGAGAAAATTGGAGCTCATAGAACTCTGACTTTTTGCAAGCAGTGTTTGTGGTCTGATTTGAATGACAGTAATGAAGACTGCCTGTAATGAACTTTCTAATAGGTTTAAGGGCAGAGCCAAATAATGCCATTAAGACAGCATGACAACACCAGTACAAATGCTCAGACCCAACATTTGCACTTTACAGGGCACTTTAGATCTCTTCATGAGCAAAACCTAGCAGCTTTTTATTGTTCTATTAAACATCTACACACGAAAATTAAAGGAACAATTCACTTTTAAAATAAAGGACCATAAACATAGTATATAAAGGTTTTTGGAAAAATATCTCCGCTCTGTAGGTCCATACAATGCAAATGGCCAGAACTTTGATGGTCCAAAAAGCATATGAAGCATAAAAGTAATCCATAAAACTCCAGTGGTTAAATACATATCTTCAGAAGCGATATGATAGGTGTTGGTGAGAAACAAATCAATATTAAGTCTATAAATTCTCTTCCCTGTCCAGTAGATGGTGATATGCACAAAGAATGTGAATCACCAAAAATAAAAGAATGTGAAAGTGTAGATTTATAGTATATAAAAAAGGACATAATTATTGATCTGTTTGTCATTCACACCTATCATATCACTTCTCAAGATATGGATTTAACTACTGGAGTCGTGTGGATTGCTTTTATGCTGCCTTTATGTGCTATTTGGGCCTTCAAAGTTCTGGCCACCACTGACTTGCATTGTATGAACCTACAGAGCTGAGATATTCTTCTAAAAATCTTAGTTTTTTGTTCAGTAGAAGGAAAAAAAGTCACACATCTGGGATGGCATGAGGGTGAGTAAATGATAAGATAATTTTCATTTTTGGGTGAACTATCCATTTAAGTCGATATCCGAAATCGTTCCCTCCGTCATAGCTCTCAAATCTCATTTGGATTTGCGTATTCAAACATATTCAAACTTTGCGCCATATTTAAATATACTCAAACGCAAATGAAAATTTATTTCAAACATATTTGAAATGTATGTTTGCATATGCCCTGATTTTGTTAGGTTGAACATTATATAAATTGTAGTTTTTGTCACAAATTCATCCTCATCAAACGACTGGTTTCAAAATATTTATTGTACATCTTGTTCTCAGACGTGAGCGCTCTAAAGTTCCCTACATAGTCAGACAATGTCTGGAGGAGATCGAGAGAAGAGGAATGGAGGAAGTGGGCATATACCGTGTCTCAGGAGTGGCTACTGACATCCAGGCGCTCAAAACTGCCTTTGACACCAGTGAGTATGTCCTTAAAACTTGTGGTTTTTATATAGATCAGCAACTAAAGTGGCTGAGTGGAGCAATTTTCTTTGTTTTCGACAATTGTCTTGAAAATTAAATTGGCTGCAGCAATTGTCAAATCTTTCATTATTGTCCCTTTCTCTCTCTCTTTCTCTCTTTTTCTGTAACAGATAATAGGGATGTGTCAGTAATGATGAGTGAGATGGATGTGAATGCCATTGCTGGAACGCTGAAGTTGTACTTCAGGGAGCTTCCAGAGCCCCTGTTCACTGATGAGCTCTACCCTAACTTTGCAGGAGGCATTGGTTTGTCTCTCCTTCTTACCTAAAAAACTCATTGCTATGTATTTATTAGGCTTGACTTTTTGAGGATAGAACTGTGTTGATTATGTCCTTGTTTCTCTGCAGCTCTTTCAGACAGCGTAGCTAAAGAGAGCTGTATGCTGAACCTCCTGCTGTCTCTACCAGAGCCCAACCTGGTCACCTTCCTCTTCCTGCTGGATCATCTCAAGAGGTAGATGAGATGCAGATGACTCTCTCATGTCCTCTATGGCTTAAAGGGATAAGTTCATCCAAAGATGAAAAATTGTTTCATCATTTAACAACCCTCATCTTGAATCTGTAATACAAGTAATTTTATTTATTTCGACACTAAACAGCATTGGTTTTTGCATGTCTTGTAACTGAACGCAACACGCCGCTAGGTCTTAAACATTGTCTGATTTTAGGGGAAGGGTTAGGGATAGGTTAGGACTATGACTGGTTGACAGGAATGTTGCGCCAAGAACAACAAAGGATGTTTATCCCGGAATATGTACAACTGCTTGTTTGCATCAGGTGTAGCTGCTGTTAGCTTGCCATAACACTGATTATCTCTCATCCCTCTTATCATTCTCATGCTTTGTTTTAGGGTTGCGGAAAAGGAGAGCATTAACAAGATGTCTCTTCACAATCTGGCCACCGTGTTTGGCCCGACACTGCTAAGACCTGCGGAGAAGGACAGCAAGATCCCCACTAACCCCACACAGCCTATCACAATGGGAGACAGCTGGTCCCTGGAGGTTATGTCACAGGTACAGTCAGAGCCCTATATATGAAGTATGCTTACGTGCACTTTAATAGTTTGAATTCAGTCAGACTAAAAAAATAAAAATACATTATTTGTAAATGTCATATAAATGCTTTAGTCCGTTATTATTTAAAATTTAACCCTTTAAGTTCGGATGGGAATTTTGGGCCTATTTTGACAAATAATTGTCAAAATATTAAATACTGCAGTCTTGACCAATACAAAATAGGTATCGTTTGAAGCTCTACATTACAATGAATGTAGGCATTATGACCAAAAATGAACAAGTTGTATGAAATTTGCAGACAAATCAGAAGTGTTGCATTTTGATATATATATATATATATGTATATGTATTTTTTTTTTTTTTTTTAATTTTATTGCACTCTTGCAAAGCTCTCAAAGAGTAGAATACAACCAGATTATTTGTTTTATTATAGATCATTAGATAATTGACAAGGAGCACAATGTGCATACAGCATCTGGCATCTTGCAATCTGTGTGAAAACATGTTAGCTTTCCTGTATAAGATGACATCATCGGAAATGATGTAGTGCCATGGAACGCTAAACCAATCGGATTGGGTTCAGATCATGCAAAAATCATCCAGATTTGGGCAGAGACATGTGATTGGTGACTGTTACATATGGTCACCAGGAGATGGTGCCAAGTATATAACACATCGATGCAGACTCATTGAGTCAAATGGCACTCATTCTGTGAAATCTCATTACTAAAATCATGTCTGCATGCTATGCAAATCTTTAGTCATTGTTGTGTTTGAATGTATAATTACTTATGTACAATTATTATGTTTTATTTGTTTTTAGAGGCTTTTGTACACTTGGAGACATTTTTGTACACTAGGATAAATTATTTTGTAATGCTATAACTTTTGATTGCTTTGTCGTATCAACACAAAAAAATTCTCAGTTACAGTCACCCAGAGATATATAATGTAAAACCAGAAAAATAATAAGAATTTTATTTATTTATTTATTTTTTTTTCAGCAGTTTTTAGGCCGAGAGTCTCGGAATGTATCGTAATCTATGTCAGTAAAAAATGTGAAATTTTTTCTTTACAATGATACCAAACACTTGACCCTTTTTTTTTTTTTTTTTTTTTTTTTTTTTTTTTTTTTTGGTCAAATTATAAACCTTTAATTTTGGGTATGCCATGGAAACAGGAAATCTTTAGAAACACCCTCAGAGCTTAAAGGGTTAATGTCTTTGGTCATAGAAAATATCAGCTTGTCTCTCTTTAATGCAATTTCACATTTAAGTTATTTACAGTAGTTCATTTGTTCTTTCAAATGATCTTTCAACAATGTTCCTTGTCTCTCTTTTTTCCTTTTTTTTTTTTTGCCGATTTAGGTGCAAGTTTTGCTGTATTTTCTTCAGCTGGAGACCATCCCTACACCAGACAGTAAGAGGCAGAGTATCCTGTTTTCCACAGAGGTGTAACGGAATACTTACTCCCATTCTAAGTCTCACACCAGTGTGAGAGAGAGAGAAAGAGCGCGTGTGTCCACCCACGGGATATTACGGACACTGGAATGCACAAGAGCGAATCCTTCTGGACAAAAGTGGAATTGCTTCGTCTTTCGCTCATTTTCTAGATGTAGCCACTAGAGGGCACTGCAACCTTTTAAATTTTGAGGAACTCACACTTGGAGCACACCTTGAATAATACTGAACCCTAAATGTTCCCTAAAGCAGCTAATTTTTCTCTGTTTATCAATGTCTGTTCAGCACCTTTGCTCTTCATTTTCACAGATATTGGTTGATAATAGATCCCTGAGCATGCTCTTACATCATGTACATGGGCCTCTAACGCTGTCAAATATGCTGGTGACAGTAAATTCTCTCTGCTGGCTCTTTTATGTTTGTCCTCGTACGTTGTATGTTCCCATTTGTCACTGTTGAAAACACACTTGCTCTTTCTGTGCTGCTATCAATTCAATATCCAACCCCAAAAAGTAACAGATTTATGTCAGTGTACAGTAGCCTTTTATACAATAGGCGATACTTACAACTTCGTATTGCAGTCATTTAAAGAACTTAATTTAGGATTTGTGTGTAAAGTGGTGGTTGGTTCAGTTATAGTCAGGGTTGATGTGATTCTAAGTTAGAGAAACTATCCAATAATTGATTTCCTGAGTAAAGTCTAATTATTCTTTTCTTTCTTTTTTTGCCCATACCTCTTTTTCAAGCAATATTTAAGATTTGGGGAGTGTGTTTAAACATTAAAAAATATGATACTTTTTTTTAATCTTTTTTTTTTTTAATTTTTTTTTTTTTTTTTTTTTATATTTTGCGAGAAAGAAACTTTCATACAGATCTAAGTACTTAATTAAGAGCATCTATATATTTTTCTTCTGTTTTTTTTATGCAATACAAATACAATAATTATGGTTATTTATTTGTGGACATATCAACATCAGTGTCCTTTCAAAGTATGTCTGCGATTATCAATTATGTTAATTTAGTCCGTGTTGTGAAGTACTGTAGAGTCCTTGCATATACTGTTTTTTCTGTTTTATCTCAATCTGAATCTTTGCTTAAGCAGAAATAACATCATAAGCACTCATTCAGCACAGCTAAATGCCTGAAGACTCTGTCATTAATTTGATGATGCTCATATTATGCTAAAGATAGCACAACAACATCAGTGTTTCCCCTGCCATATATCTACTGTTGAGAGATAATCAATTGGAGAGATTTTTTTTTTTTTACTTCAAAATCTTCCCTCTCCTTAACATCCATCAAATCTCTCCAGCTTCACACACTGTGGTTTATTTCTCACTAAATACAATTCAGACTAACTAAACAGCAGTGCCTCTCTGTCTCATTGTAAGACTTTAAGGTAAGACAATAATGCTGTATAATAGCACAAACAGAGAACACTGATGTTTATGTTGCCCCTGTGTCATGTCAGATGTTTTAATGACGTATAGGTTATTTTCAGAATGATGCAATACAGCTACTGTTTCCTGTTTTCAACTATTACAGCCCCTGCTTATCTATATTGTCTTTATAGCATTTATGTTAATTATATAAATAAAAGTTAATGCTCTTAGTTTTTTGTTATTTTCGGTTGAAGAGTTAAAAAGGTGCTTTATTTACTTTAACATGCTGGCATGTTCGTTGATTTAAAGTGGGGTTTTTTTATGTTTGTTTTGATAATTGTTGTTTGTGCGTTTTATGCAATGTTAACGTTAAACCAAATTCTGGCTACTGTAGAAGGATTTTTTGAAAATTGCAACATATCTGTAAAAAGGGGACCTGTACGACAAATGAAAAGGAATTTCTATTAATTCACTGTATGAAGTCATTTTATATTGTTAACTATGTGCATACCTTGTACGTCCTCTTCTCTGGCTGCGTTTGTCTTTAACCTTGATTGTCAGCACTAAATGGAAATGTTCTGTCTTGCACCCATCCAAGCTACAGCATTCATAAATGTTATGTAATTTAAATGTTAATCTTCATTTTACAACATCACATGTGTGACTGAAAGGGTGTACTGTAGACACCAAAGTGTCCTGGAGATATGATTGACTGTAAAAAAAGCATTGGAGCGTATGAAGGCCCTTTTGTCACTTGTCAAACTGTCCACATTTGCAGCTTCGCATTACATTGTTTTCTGTGACAAATGATGGAGAAAAAATGAAATCATAAATCAAAGACAGGAAAAAAAAAACTGTGATATATTGCTCTCAGAAAGCAGGTGATATTAGGTCATACAAAAATGTGTTATTCTTTTTTTTATGTGCTTAATTTGATTCTTGAATGTTACTGGGATAAGAATTTTGGAGCATTGGAAATTGTGCCAGTTAAATGGGAGAGATACAGAGCATGATAATTGCGAAGCTATTATTTGCAGTGCCTGTAGTTTAATAACTCATGTGTTTACATTTCTTATAAAAAATAAAATATGAGATTGATTAAATT
Source organism: Myxocyprinus asiaticus (assembly GCF_019703515.2). Classification (NCBI taxonomy): domain Eukaryota; kingdom Metazoa; phylum Chordata; class Actinopteri; order Cypriniformes; family Catostomidae; genus Myxocyprinus; species Myxocyprinus asiaticus. The sequence goes on from NC_059381.1 coordinate 13,583,360, forward strand.
GTATTGCACACTCTGAGAAAAGTCTACAAACAAGCTCACGTGGCCTGTAATTCGTTACAAATTGTCTACGCTCTGAAAATGTATGTTCTGTTAAATTATTCAATTGACTAACTGATTCAATCTGTTCTACTTCTCTTAAAGTCTTCTATGGAAACAAGTGATAGATAGGTGCAAAGAGTGATGCTGGAGTATCCACAAAGTGTAACTGTTTTAAATCCACCGTCTCATCCACTGTAGTGTTATCATGGGTTATGTTGAAATTTTGCCTTTAAATACATGATGAGACATGCTGGACATTCACTGGGACAGGCTATGGATTCGCTCCCTTTTTCTTCTTAGGTTTTTGTCACTATTTATTCTTGCTAATACCTTAATGTTCTGGTTATAGGACTGTACAAATAGATATTGAATTCTGCAGACTGAAATGTTTGGAAGGCATTTGTGGCCTCTGTTTGTACACAAAATGTTGAATAAAACCTGTATTAGAGAAACTTCTGTCTCATTGTCTCTTTTTTGTAGAATCTCAAATTTATATTAATCTTTGGTAGGGGAGAGCGGGGATGGTTGCAACATGGGGCAGTTGCAACATGGCTTATTCTTCCAATCAGGAATGAGCTAGATACTCATACTCAGTTAGCCCCCCTCCTTTCTAGATGAAAGTAGCCACATGTGACCAAATACTTTTTAAGGTAAAAAAGTAACTTTTTTCATGCTCAGAGTTTTTGTCATACTGTCTAAACTGTTTGCGTGAAGCATTATAAAGTCATATCATTTTAATCAGTATTTTCTTAGCTTCTAAAAGGCATAGCTACTATGTGTCAAGGCTATTGTGTCAAGCTAGCATAGCAAGTTTTATCATGGCTGTCAGTGTAGGGACAACATTGATGTAAAAGCTTGTCATAACCAGTATTGTGTAAGTTACTCTAAAAAGTAATTAATTACTAATTACATCTTTCAATAGCCAGGTATCTCCCCCCCAGCTGTCCCTGTGGACTGTTGCAACCCTCTTACGGGGTCAATTGCAACATTTGACTTTGTCTATTCAAGTATAAATTGTATGTATATTATCATATGTACGCAAGTTACAGCAGTGTGGGTGGGTAGCTGAGAGATGTGGGTTTAATGTATTAAAATTTTGGCTTTCCAGTACAAACAGTTTCTGAGAAACTGAAGGAAATGCAAAAAGTGTTGCAACCGTCCCCGCTCTCCCTTACCCTTTTCCCCCTTTATAATCAATTACATGTTCATTTAATTATAATTATTGTTGTTGTTCTTTTTACTAACGCTGTTATTAAGTGATTTGTATTGAAATTCATTATCCATACATGCACTCTTATATGTTTTGAATGTCAGTTGATTATTATTTAAAATTTGTAGTTATGTATGTGTCCTAAAGGGGGCAGTACTGCCTTAGATTGCACCAAGAAGTTGGAACGCATCACTGTGAAAAGAGACTGAAGCAGTTATTAAAAAAACAACCAAAAACATTTGGATAATTTTTTTTTTTTTTTTTAAATAACCCTTATAAATGGCGGATTTCAGTGAAATTGGTGTCCTGAAAAATGACACTGCATAAACTCGTTAAAAACTCTGACCACGGCCCGCGCGTCTTAGCCAATCAGAAGTCTAGAAGGCTACAGCGTGAGTTTGGGGCGAAGGTAGCTGTTTATTCGAGCCATGGGTGAGTGTTTTGAAAAACCTGTTTGTGAAGTAATGTGTTTTGCAATTCCGTTTGTTGCCGCTAGTGGCGCAGAAATCGGCAACAGCTGGGCTAAACCTACAGTATTATGACTTGGAGATGTGCACACTGTAAACATTCTTGAACAAAACAGTTAACAAAAAAACAAACAAAAAAAACATATATATAAAATAAATATCTATATGAGACCATTTATAAGAAATTTTTAAAGAAATATATATATATATATATATATATATATATATATATATATATATTTTTTTTTTTTTTTTTTTTTTTTTTTTTTTTTTTTTAGGGTGAAGAGGTAATCTTGGCAAGTGTGAGAGAGGAACGACAGTTCATTCAAACACTTTCCACTTTGTAAATTGCTCATGTTTGCATCCTTTTAATTACACTCTTCTTCTTTAGCCTAAATTTTCTGTAATATTTATCTTAGTAACACTTTACAATAAGGTTCCATTTGTTAACGTTAGTTAACAACATTAGTTAACATGAACTAACAATGAACAATACTTTTACAGCATTTATTAATCTTAATGCTCATTTCAACACATACTATTACATTTTGTTTTTATTAAAAGTTGTATATATTAACACTATGAACTAACATGCACTAACAATGAACAATTGTATTTTTACTATCCAACATTAACAAAGATTAATAAATGCTGTAAAAATATATTGTTTATTATTTGTTCATGATACCTTATGCATTAACTAATATTAACAAAGGGAACCTTATTGTAAAGTGTTACCTCTGGAAAATTACTTTCCAAAAATGCATAACATTCATGTATAGTAGATGGTGTTAGCAAAGATAGCATTGTTAAGAAAAATTCACTTTTTCAGATCACATGACTATTCAAAAGGCCTTTGATAAGTTTTTTTTATAAATGCATATGTCACTATTATAGATGTAATTATTTTCCCATTTGTTCCTTAACTCTGTAAGGTCATTGCTAGCTACAGTATGTTCTTTAAAAAGTAGCCTAGATTGTTTTGTGTCAAGAGAGCCATAATTTTGTTTTTCTTCTCTTCTTTATGAGTATGCATCAATGTGTCATGATGACATAGGGAAGCTTCCTATGAGAACAGCCTGGTAGGTTTATTTTTGATGCGTTATGTCTAGTCCTGTTCTCCAGTAGTACGATAAGAAGAACTGTTTCCTGTCCTTATTATGAGACTCTGAGCTTTGAGGAAGAGAAGGGATAGATTGAGTTAAAATACAGAGTGACACTCTGTCATAATGCTGTTATGGAAAAGCGAGCTCTGTTTCCTCTGCTGCTCTTTGATTACTCATGTTCACAGTTCTATCTTTCTTCTCCGGCTGTTGCTCCTCCCTGCGCAGGGCTTAAAAGCTCTGACCGTTACAGTGTGGCTGGCCTCTGATAACACTATCCATCTCCCATCACTGCCCTGCCTGCTCCGAGAGGCCTGCTCGCTCCAGATTTCACTAACACTTGTTCTATTCTCTTTCCTCCTCTTCCAATCGAGTTCCATGTCTCCCTCTTTTACGTTGACATGCAATTTACTCTTGTTTTCTAGTCTTGTTTTTCCTTATCTTTCTGTCACCTGATCTCACAGGTCGGTTTGTCAGTTCTTGTTGTGCATGGGCCAATTTGGCTGTTGGTCACAGAACTTGGAAGATCCCCTCTTTCACCCCTCTCACGTCTGGTATCTGTCAATCACTCAGTATCACTAACTTGCCATGTCTGCATGTGACCTGACACACGTTTCCTGTGTCTAAAGACAAATCAACACCCTTTGATCTTGCAAGGGAGCTTTCATATTTAGTCACACTGAGCTTAAAAGTCTTCAGATTTTGCCTCATAATCGTATAAGAACAAATGCTAGGAAAGCTTCAGGAGTTCACTACTACATTTAATCAGAGCTGGAGTAGTTTTCTGGGATATTTAAAGAACAGTTAGAGAACACAAATTCTTACTGTCTATTTTAAGTGATTACTTGTTTAAAATCAAAAATCAAAAAGTTTAAAATGAAAAAAGTTTTCAGCGTTTTTGTCGAAAATGTTGTGATCTATTTCTGTGGCATGTTTTACAGGTATATATTTTCTATTCCATTATTATTATTAGTTCACTCCTGTTCTTTTAGTGTTTTTTGTTTGTTTGTTTGTTTGTTTGTTTGTTTTTTAGACATTGTCTTCCCAATGAGGTTATGAGAGGTTATGCAGCATTGCACAAGTCAATACACAATATATAAACTGAAATGAAATGAAACAACCCTGCTGAAAATACCAGCTAAGACCAGAATGAATCAGGAAAATGTATATCAAGAAAGTAAATAGGGTCAGCTTTGATTTTATGTTGTCTTTAAGCTAGGCCCCATGAAATGGCTTTTCTTTTGTGTGGTGATGTATTGAAACATGAAGTTTAAGGCTCGTAAGCTCCAAAAGTCACATAAAGGCAGCATAAAGGTAATCCACATGACTCCACTGGATAAATCCATGTCTTCTGAAACAGATCAATATTTAAGTCCTTTTTTACTAAAAATCTTCACTTTCACATTCTGAAAGTGAAAGTGATAGTGGAGATTTATAGTAAAAAAGGATTTAAATATTGACCTGTTTTTCATCCAAAGTTATTGCATCGCTTCAGAAGACGTATATTAAACCACTGGAGTCTTATGGGTTACTTTTATGCAGCCTTTATGTGATTTTTAAAGCTTCAAAGTTCTGGTCACCATTCACTTGCATTGTATGGACCTACAGAGCTAAGATATTCTTCTAAAAATCTTAATTTGTTTTTCAGCAGAAGCAAGAAAGTCATACACTTTGGCATGGGATGGCATGAAAGTGAGTAAATGATGAGAAAATCTTTTTTGGGTGAACTATCCCTTTGAATGCAGAAGATAAGTGACTTTTAGGAGTACACTAGCATATGGCTTCAAAGCTAAAAGAGGGCAACTGTGCCTGCCCACTTTTTTACATTGATTTTTTTCCATATGGATTTCATAAACTCTTTTGAAAAAGAGATCTACTGTAAGCTATGAACCAAACCAACCAGATCTGAGGTGAATCACAACATCACAAACTTTGATTTGAAAAAAATAAGTATTTGAAAATCATACAAAAAAGTAAAAGGTACACGACTTACCATCTTTCATGAGGGAATGAACTACAATCCCATGAAGCATTGCGAATGATGTAATCAAATAAAATTGATAGAAAAATATTGATTTAAAGTTGCTGATTATAAGTATAGAAACAATATAGAAATATTTAGATATATGCAAATATATAAGTAGTTTGAGAGTGTTTGATTGCGTCACAGGAGTGGCCGGTCACTGCTGGGCCACGGTTTGTTTGCCATGATTTTCTAATTGATGGATTGTTTCCCTTGAGGATCAAGGGCAGTGTAGTTCTTCACCAGTAATTCCACTATTAAACATATATATTTATATAATTAATTTATTAATTTTTTTAAATAGAGGTGAAATAATGCAAACTTATGACTTTAACAGATCATCGATCAACAACCTCAGAGCTCACGGTAGGTTTGTCTTTAAAGGCTTATAAGTTATCGTTAAAAATCACTTCCCCTATGGAGAAAATGAAAGGAACTTTTACTGCTTTTCACTTCAGCAATGCTGGTCTTTTCAGCAGGGAGGAACAAAATAACTTCAGGATGCTGTTGCAAAAAAAGCTCGCAATTGGTTTCCTTATACAGGTATCTTCAGTTTCTGAGCATGTGCATAATCCTCTCAGTGGATTTGAATAATGATTGCCGCTTATCTGATGTCCCACTCTAATCTGTGTGTTTCTGGTCTTACTGTGTCACTGCTCCGCTCTTGTCGTGATGCTCTGCCTGTCTATCTGTGGTCTCTCCTCATCTCCAAAGCCATAAAACTCACTAACAGGAGCTTTGTTTGAGACACGGCAGTAGCACTTTAAAAGATGTAGACTGAAGTCTCATATCAATTGAACCGTTTACGTTCACACTCATCAGCAAACCAGTAGGTTTTTGTGCATGACTGCATATATAAGCAAAACAAATGTGACATGTAAATATACTCTCACACTCCTACACGGGATTTACATTTACTGTAGAACGGCTTTAAAATAAATATTTTTTTTGCCAGGTAACAAGCTGAGGAGACGCAGCCAAACATGTTTTAAAGCAAATATGTTCCTCTGGTGGATTGGTTTTCTTTGTTTGTTTAATGCTCTTTCCCAGTCCTCAAAAATCTTTCATGTCTGTTGCTCTTTTGCTTGCTTTCAGATATACAGAAGCAGGGCTTTAATAATAAATTAGTGATACAGTTCAGAAAATACACAAGAAAGAAACATACGAAAGCTAGTTTGAAAAGATAATGCTTTGCTTAAATAGATAGTTCACCCAGAAAAATTCACCGTCATGTTGTTAAAAACCTGAATGACTTTCTGTATGGGCAAAAAGATGCAATTAAAGAGAATGGTGACTGAGGCTAACATTCTGCCTAACATCTCCTTTTGTGCTCCACAGAATAAAGAAAGTCTTAGGACTTTAGGAACAACATGAGGTTGAGAAAATGATGACAGAATTTTCATTTTTGGGTAACCTAGCCCTTTAAGCTGTATAGGTTTTTCTTTTTTGGCATCAGTTCTTCCCTTTCTGCTGTGCTTTCGACAATATTAATAGAAAGTTCAAGTCTTTATTTACTATGGTGAACATTTTCATTTTTGATAGCGAGCCATCTGTGATAAGACCTCTGCTTTCCCTTACACTGTCACCTGCTACTTTGCCTCAGGCAGGCACAGAGACAAGTGCTTTGCATATGGTTCATTTGCTAGTCAAATCTCCCTCTCTCCCTCTATCTTTTTCTCTCCTCCTTTTTTCCTCCCTTTTTTTCCTTTCGCTCTACCACTCTGCCTGTGTAATTTTTAAGATGTTATGACCTCTTGAGTCAATGTTCATAATCTACCGAGTGCATGCTTGATGACTTTGTGTATGGAGAAGTGGAGCCTGTTGGTTTCATGATGTGTTGACTCAGTGAGCATGTGTTATAAGTACGGACTGATGCACAGTAGCCTACACTAGGTCAAATTTCTCTTCTTGCTTGCGGGCATTAACTGCTTTTAGCCCTGGATCAATTAAAGGTGTTTTTTTTTTTTTTGTGCTGGCCAAAATATCTGTTTTATTGTTCCTCAGAATTAATCCTGAAAGAACTGTTCAAACACAGAACAGCTGCAAATCCCACTGTTTAAAATAGTGATTCTGACATATGATGCTTGACTTATTTGATAGAATACTGTGGCCCCAAAACTATTTGGGCACTTAAAGGGATAGTTCACGCAAAGATGAAAATTCTGTCATCATTTACTCACCCTCATGTTGTTCCAAACCCTTTCTTTCTGCCGTGGAACGCAAAAGGCGAAGCTACATTTTTCTTTGCACTCTGAAATTCCGCAGGTGAAAAAGGCCTGGGCGGACGTTAAAAAGAAACTCGCCACTAAAATTGTGAATATTCAGTGTCACTGCATACGAAGCACCACCCACACAGAGGTCACTGCCAAACCAAGCAGCTTCCTATTGGTCAACGCGGCGAATTCGCCTGTGAAAGTTCACCAAACTTCAACTCCACGTGTAATCCGTGAGGGGAAATTCTTTGGCCACCGGAATCAATCGTGCGAAATTCATGATTGCGCAGATTCCTATTAAAATGGGATTGCATAGAATTACATCATGCAAAAGTAAATGTGACCACACCTTTAGGCTGGATGCTAGTCTCAGTCACCATTCATTTTCATTGCATATTTATTCCATACAAATTGAATGGTGACTGAGGCTGCCATCCTGCCCAACATTTTTGGTGTTCGACGGTTGTGTTTTTTGACACCTTCTAGTTCTCATGTGTAGTGTAACATGTATATTGTTAATGTAATGAACTAATATGTGAACTTACCCTCACATAACCCAATAAAATTGACTTTGGGATCAGTTGTTTAAGAAAATTTGTCCTTTTTTCAAAAAAGTGTCCAAATACTTTTTAGGGTCATTGTTTTACAAGTATGGGTCACACTTTATTTTACAATAAGCTGCTTGCACTTCCATTTAATTATTGTACTCATTATAGCATCTAGCCCTTGTGCATCAATTTAAAAAAGTTACTCAGAGGTCCTTCGAGGACAAAAACTGCCATAATAATATTATATATTAATATTATTTTCCACTTTAAATTAGTTAATTTTTTTAACCAACATCAGTCCTGATCATAACTACCAAATATTAATTCATTTTCAGGATTTTAACCCTTTTAGTGCCAGTTTGTATATATAATGTCACTGTTGTTTTTTTTTATGAAAAAAAAAAACACAAAAAAATAATTCTTTTTCATATACTAAATGCTAAGGGGAAATATTCTGGGGGGATTATCACAGTCTGGGATATGTCAATGATTAGCAACAATATTGATTTTGATGCATTATAATTTTTTGTGCAGTGTCAGATAAAAAAAAAACAAACAAACAAACAAACAAAAAAAAAACTCACACTCAGTACCTTAGAGGACAAAAATGTCCGCATCAAAAAACTGCCATAAAAATATTATATATTAATATTATTTTCCACTTTCACTGACTTAGATTTTTTTTAACCAACATCAGTCCTGATCATAACTACCAAATATTAATTCATTTTCAAGATTTTAACCCTTTAAATGCCAGTTTGTTTACATAATGCCACTGTTGTTTTTTACACACACACACACACACACACACACACACACGCACGCGCGCACACACAAATGTCTCAGTACACACATACAAAACACACTCTGGAATCCATACCAACACACCCACACAATTTTAGCTGCATCGTTTATTCAAATGGCCTGCAGTGCTCTATAATACAGCAAACAGAAAATAGGAAAAAAGCATGTATTTTCTCCATAGGCTAAACATGAGAAAAATGGCACAGTCTGGTGGAAACTATAAAAAATTAACATTTTGAAGCTAGGAAAGAAAGCATAATATCACTGGGATCAAATATTGCAGTTTTAATGGGTTTCAATTGGGACATTTTTGTCCTTAAGGTCCTGAGTGTAACTATTTTGTGTACACAGTGTATTATAGATGTATTATAGGAACTGAGGCTGAAATATCAAAATTCCCCCAAAAATAAACACCTTTGGCAAAATGTATGCCGTTGGCAATAACACAGCCAAAATAATCAAAAAACAAAAATTAAAAAGACAAAAATGTTAATTATATTAAGATGTAATATGTGTAACATGGACATTGTAAAATAAAGTGTTACCAAAGTGAATTTACGTAAGGTATTTGTGGACTGTAGCCACTAAAACTGCTTTAATTTTATTATCAGATATCAGTGGATGGCATGAATGGTGGAGAAACAGTTTTCAGATTTACAAAGTCATGTGTGAAAGCATTGATCTATAAACCACTCTTTCAACACACGTTTCTGTTAAAAAGGGAAGTGGAACTCAGGTGAGTTTTTCTTTTCTGTGCGTGCCCCTTTATTTCCCCTTTCTCCCTCCAAGGCTACATTTCCCCCACCCACTTGTCTTAGTCTGAAAAATCCTGTTTGTTCAGACATTGTCATCCAAATCTGATGCCGACTGGCTTTGCTTGTGATTTGCTGTTGGATTTACTGTCTCACTCCAGGATGTGGCTCTATAACTGTCTGACTCAGACCCCGTTGCCGAGGTAATATACGCAATCATTTGCATGAGCACCACAGATTTGTTTACCAACTGTACCGGGAATGCCCTGTCAGTTTCTGCCCTGATGCCGACACTGATTTCTATTTGTAATGTCCAACCTGTTTCATAAGTGAGCAGGTGTGCAGGGGCAGATGGGGAACATGTCAGTAATGGAAGTGATGAGATTTCTGCCTAAATATCTTCAGCTTTTCTCTTAATCAGTTCCTCTTGCAGTAATGGTTGAATGAGAGCACTTACCTGTAACTGAACAAGATTTTTCTTAATTTTTACTATGTATTGTTTAATTTATCAAGCAATACCCATAGCAAAGGTTGAACACTAGTGTTCAAATTGAGGGGGATGTAAGGTGGTTCCCGGATCCCCCATAAAAACAAAATAAATAAAACTTGTGGAGTCCATTTCTTTTTCATAGATAAAACATAAATAAACAAATTCTGTCGAATTATTGCCCTGACATAAAATGTTTTTTCCACCTTTGTTCAACTTTTCATGAGCACGTTTACATGCACGATCTTACAATGATTTAATAAGCAGACAACATGTAAGGTCATGTTAAACAGATTTCTTATAACGAGTTAAGGTCATAAAAGGTTTAAACATAAACCGATCGACATGCATAGATTTTTGCCCATTAGGCTTCCCCAATTTCGCTCTGCATGTAAACACATTTACAGCCGTTCTTACCTTCTTATCCAATGCGTGCAAATGTCGTACACATGCTTGTTTACAGTTTGATGTCAAAAGCAAAGAGTAACACAGAGTCACATCTAAACACAGTTTTCTTGTGTTGTCTGATTTTTTTGAATAAACTGGTTTCTGTCAGTTATGTATTAATGTGAATGTAAACACATGATTTTTCATCAAAAACTTCGAAACACCCCAGGTGTCTTCTGGGGCGTTTTCAGAATGGGACTGACACCCAAGGACCCTCGTCTTTACATGACAAGACTGAATCTACAAGTCTTTATACATTTTTGACTGTTCATACATGTAAATAACTGTTATTATCTCTGTTTACTTTTTTGCTGAAGAGTCACGTTTGTACTAGCACACTGGATCTCAACCAGGGGGCCTGGGCCGACGAGGTGGGCCTCAGCAAACTTACATGGGGGCCTCAAGATGACTTAAAATGATTTAAAATTAATTATAATAAAATATGATAACTTTTATTGTTATAGGTTGTTTAATGTGGTAATATATAATGTTATAGTGTTGTAGGCCATGATAAAGGCTTAAAACATATAAACTGACAGTTCCTGAAATGTCTGGAATGTCCAAATTTATCGTCCAGAGTATCTTATTTTATTGTCACTCCCAAGTTTCTGGGGCTCTAAATATGGTTTTGGGCAATTTTGCCTTTTAGTTGCTTTTTATAACTTAAAATGTAGAGTTAGAATAACTGCCCTGGATTGATCTGGTTAGGATAACTCAGTTATTCAAGTTTTTGTTAGCTGAACTTGTGATAAGTTATTGAACACAGGTGAAATGAGAAATACACTGCCTGGCCAAAATAAAGTTGCATACTCTAATATTTCGTTGGACCGCCTTTAGCATTGTTTCGACAACCTTATGCAACCTCACAACATTTATTTCTGTCTAGAGTTGCATAAATGTTTGGCCGAGATCTTGTATTGATGACGGGAGAGTCGAACCACTCCATAAAGTCTTCACCAGCACATCCTAAAGACTTTCAATGGGGTTAAGGTCAGGACTCTGTGGTGGCCAATTCATGTGTGAAAATGATTCCTCATGCTCCCTGAACCACTCTTTCACAATTTGAGCCCGAAGAATCTTGGCATTGTCGTCCAGGAATATGTCCGTGCCATCAGGGAAGGAAAAGCCATTGATGGGATAACCTGGTCATTCAGTACATTCAGGTAGTCAGCTGACTTCATTTTATTGCCACATAATGTTTCTGAGCCTAGACCTGACCAACTGAAGCAACCCCAGATCATAACACTGCCTCCAGATGCTTGTACAGTGGGCACTATGCATGACAGGTACATCGATTCATGTGCTTCCCTTCTTACCCTGACATGCCCATCTCTTTGGAATAGGGTAAATCTGGACCACATGACCTTTTTCCATTGCTCCACAGTCTAATCTTTATGCTCCCTAGCAAATTGAAGTTGTTTTTTCCGATTAGCCTCACTAACAACTGGCTTTCTTGTGGCCACACAGCTGTTTAGTCCCAATCCTGTAAGTTCTTGTCGCATTGTGCATGTGGAAATACTCTTACTTCCACTATTAAACATAGCCGTGAGTTTTACTGTTGATTTTTTAAGATGTGACTTCACCAAACCTTTTAGTGATCTCTGATCAGAATCATTCAAGATTTTTTTCTGACTACATATCTTCAGCAAAGCTAATGGTTCACCACTATCCTTGCAGGTTTTAATAATGCGTTGGACAGTTCTTAACCCAATTCCAGTGATTTTAGAAATCTCATTAGTTGTTTTCTTTGCTTGATGCAGGCCAATAATTTGCCCCTTCTGAACATAGTAACATCTTCCACGACCACGAGATACGTCTTCCTACATGGTTGTTTAAGAAATGAGAAGCTACACACTGCATCAGTTAGGGTTAAAAGAATTTTTGCCAGCTGAAACATATTAATCACTGCAATAATGATCCAATCATAGGCTCTTAAGTATCTGCTTATTTAACATATCCAAATGGCAATTTTTTTATTTTATTTATTTTTTGGCCAGGCAATGTATATTAATCAAGAGAACTATGCATATCACGCTCACCTATTCTGATTCCCACGCATGCAGTGCCGCGTGAATAAATAATGCAGATTGCAGTGTTACTGTTTTTCTTTTCATCTTTTTACTGTTTGTGGCTTTTATTTATGCTGTTGGTTGTTATTTTTGTAGTCACTTGCAGTTATTTGTCATGTAGCAATACTTCAAGCTTATCTTTTTACTCAATAATGTGTTTGATGATTGTCACCATCATTGTGATTTGCATGTAAAGTATTGAGGACCACATGTGTCTCATTGACGAGCATATTTCTGAATGTAATAGAGAGATCACACATTAGATTTTGATCATCCACTGAGATGTCCACCTATCATCAAATGACAGTGTAGTTTATCTCCAACAATAAGATAGTCTTATCTACTTATGGTTAACAACAGTGATATGATATGGTAATTTAAGTACATGAACTTCTATATTCTGTTTGCATTGATTTTAGAATTAAGTTAATTGAACTAAGAAAGTCAAGTTTACTTAAAAAGACATTAAGCGCATTTACAGTAACAAGTTATATTGATTTAAGTCAACTTTATATACTGTTTAAACAACTTTTCCTCTTAAGCTGATACAATTTACAAATTTAAAGCAGCACGAATGCTTTTAAAGATAAAACATGATAATATTTTTTTTTTAACACTTGGAGTCAAAAAGGTTGAGAACCATTGCACTTGCAGATATGTTAAGGTAACATTAAGCAGTTGAGTGTATGATTAGGTATAAGTGAAGCAGCCAGAAAACAAAATGCAGACTTTATTATTAATTTGAAGTGAAATGAATCAGAAAAATCACTAGCATGGAACCAAATGAGATCCTGCTCCTGTTAATACATACACTGGCACAGACTTTCAATTTTTCTTGATTTACTAAAAGAGAATAAATTCATTTATCCAACATGGAAATTGAACCTGGGTAGTTCTGCATAAAGAGTACTACTCTATCCTCTTATCCAGCTATTTTTTCAACCTCTGTTGGTCCCACAGACAGCATTGAAAACAACACTGAACATTCTGAGGGGATCACAGGGGAGTTGTGTGTAATGTTTCCGGTTGCTGCCAGCACGCTGCACACATCTGTGTTTGTTTGTAGCTTGCTAGCCTACTTAGCATTTCTTTTTCCTCTACGTTCAGCTTTTCTACTGTTTCTACTGCATGTATATTACCGCGCACACATTTTCTTTTCTTTTATTTTTTCATTTTTCCACACTTGTCTACATCTCGCATTTCGTCTGCGTGTTTTACATGGATTATTGCATCAATCTCAAACCTCTGCTGATTTGGAACCACCACAACAACAGCAAACAATTGCGTGAGGGATTCACATCGATCTCAAACCTTTGCCGCTCAAGAACAACCATAACAACAACAACAGCAACAAACAATTGTGGTAAGTCATGGCATCCGCTCATGTTATTGCTTCCTGCATTGCAAGCCACATGTTTACTATAGCTTCTTTCATCAGCAGTGAGGGACGTAAATGTGATAAATGTAAGGAATTAGTCAGGCTTACGGAGAAGGTTAATGAGTTAGAGACACGCATCCAAACGCTAGTGGAGGTCATTGAGAAAGAGAAGCTGGTAGATACTGTTTTGGATGCGGGTAGAACAGGGAGCAACACACACACTTTGGTTCCACTCTGAAGAGCCCCCCAGCAGAATGTTTGAGTGATGTCTCGGCGGCATATTCGCTCAGCAAAGCGACACCACTCTCCCGTTCCTGTTAGGGTTTCCAATCAATTTTCCCCACTCAGTGATGCACCCACTGAGAATCATGTTGAAAGCACCCTTGTTATAGGAGATTCTATTGTAAGGCATGTGGAAATAGAGACTCCAGCCACTATTGTTAAATGCATTTCGAGGGCTCGGGCATATGACATCAGATCAAATGTAAACTTGCTGACTAATGCTAAATGTAGATTTTCTCAAAATGTTATTCATGTCGGCACTAACGATGTCCGGCTTTGGCAGTTGGAGATCACTAGAGATAATGTTAAAGAGGTGTGTAAACTTGCAAAAATGATGTCAGACACTGTAATATGCTTTGGCCCCTTTCCTGCTTGTTGTGGTGACAAGGTTTATAGTAGATTAGTGCCACTGAATGGCTGGATGTCTGAGTGGTGTTCGGAGAATAGCATAGGATTCATAGACAATTGGAAGAGTTTTTGGGGTAGACCTGACCTGCTAAAGAGAGACCTTCCTCCAGGGAAGGTGCCACTCTCCTCTCTAGTAATTTGGTTCATAGTCTTAATAGTGATATTATTTGACTAACTGAGGCCCAGGCCAGGAAGCAGACAAACTGGTTAATCTAAACATCTGCTAGCTGCCTTGAAACGTCACACAGTTCACATAAACTACAACATATAGAGACTGTATCACCTAGATATCACATAGAGACTGTGTCTGTTCCCCGAACTACCAAACACAAACCCCTCTCTAAATAATTTAGAAAAACTTTTATTAAGGTAAAACTTGAAAATAACAAAATAATTGAGAGGTAGGGCTACTAAACATTAGATCTCTTTCAACCAAAGCACTAATTGTAAATGAAATTATTACAGATCATAGTTTGGATGCACTCAGTTTGTCTGAAACCTGGCTTAAACTGGATGAATATATTAGTTTAAATGAATCTACTCCCCCAGGTTATTGTTATAAAAATGAGCCTTGTCTGAAGGGTCAAGGAGGAGGTGTTGCTGAAATTAACAGTGACATTTTTGGTGTTACTCGGAAGACAGGATATAAGTTTAAGTCTTTTGAACTAATAATGCTTAATGTGGCACCATCAGATACAAATAAAAAAATCTCTGTCATATTTTGCCCTTGCTACAGTATATAGATTACCTGTGCTGTATTATGATTTACTTGGTGAATATTGTTGATACTATAGAAATTCTACCTTAAAGCGATGACGTCTCAGATCATTACCTCGTCTCTTGTATGCTGCGATCAGCTAATGTTACTCAGTCTACACTATGCTATCATTCAGGTAGAACTATTATTTCGACCTCTAAAGATAGCTTCACTAATAATCTTCCAGATTTATCTCATATACTCAGTAAGCCAAAAAGTCTAGAAGAACTTGATGTAATAACAGAAAATATAAGTACAGACTTCTCTAGCTCTCTTGATAGCGTTGCTCTCCTTTGATTAAAGAAAATTAAAGAAAAAAGCCCTGCACCATGGTACAATGATCACACTCATGCTCTCAAGAGAGCAGCTTGGAAAATTGAGCACAAGTGGAAGAATACAAAATTAGAGGTATTTCGCGGTGCATGAAAGGATAGTGTCTGTAGCTACAGACAGGCATTAAAAGCTGCCAGGTCAGCATATTTTAGTAAACTCATAGAAAATAACCTCAACAATCCAAGGTGTTTATACAGTACTGTGGCTAAATTGGTTAGGAATAAAGCCTAAAATGAACCAGATATTCCGTCGCAGTACAATATTAATGACTTCATGAATTTCTTTACTGATAAAATTGAAATCATCAGAAATAAAATTGGAATTATGCAATTGTCTGTCACAGTACCTCAGAAAACAGTGTCTCATAATTTTCTTCATGAGCAACTTCAATCCTTTGCTGTCATAGGTCATGAAGAGCTAACAAAACTTATTGAAACATCAAAAGCCACAACATGTATGTTAGATTCAATACCAACTAAGCTCTTAAAAGAGGTGTAACTGGTCCTGCTCGACCCACTCCAAGCGGGATTCAAACCGGGGTCTCCGGCAAGGGAGGCAGGCGCACTATGTGTGAGGCTAAAGACTACAGCCTCTAGCATCAGTTGCTAGTATGCCACTTGAGGCCAGGGGAGTTAGGTTTACACACACTGCATAGCATGTACCAGCTGGCTACCATTACACTCACCCCCCTAAACCTCACTCCCATCCGAGTTTCGGAACCAGTGTAACAGGGTTCCAAAAGAAGGAAGCAGGAGCCAGGGTTGTAGTCCAAGTAAATCGGATTTTATTCTTACAACTCAAACTCAAAAGTCTGCTTTTCAGCCAGTCTCTATTGTTTTGCACACACAGCTTCACTATTAACAATAAACAGTACAATGTAAGACAACAATAAACAGCTTTCCAGCATTCAGCTTCAGGGTGTGTGTGCCTCAGACTCTCTCTCCCGGTCTGTCACTCTGGCAGCCTTTTAAAGCCCATCTCCGCTGTCACTGAAATGAGACACAGGTGTTTAATATCAGCAATCACCAGGTGATGGTCCTTACCGCTTCCTCTCTCCCCACTGACAGACACACAACCATGTCCCACTCCACAAGAGGTATTCCCTGTAATCTCAGAACCTCTTCTTAATATTATTAACTCCTCGCTATCCTTAGGACATGTCCCAAGAAACTTTAAAATGGCAGTTATCAAACCACTTATTAAGAAGTCACAGCTTGATCCTGGAGAATTGGCTAATTATAGACCGATTTCAAATCTACCGTTTATGTCGAAAATACTAGAAAAGGTAGTGTCCTCCCAACTGTGTTCATTTTTACAGAGAAATAGTATATATGAACAATTTCATTCAGGATTTAGGCCCCATCACAGTACAGAGACTGCACTTGTCAGAGTTACAAATGACTTGCTGTTATCATCTGATCGCAGCTGCATTTCTCTTCTAGTGCTTTTTGATCTTTGTGCTGCTTTCGACACCATTGATCATGACATTCTCTTGAATAGGATTGAGAATTATGTTGGCATTTGTGGACTTGCATTAGCATGGTTTAGGTCCTATTAAGCAGACAGCTACCACTTTGTCTGTGTAAACGAGGAATTGTCAAATCAAAGTTAAGTATGGAGTGCCACAGGGATCAGTTTTAGGGCCTCTGCTTTTCTCTTTGTATATGCTTCCTCTGGGAGATATTATCAGGAATCGTGGAATAAGTTTCCACTGTTATGCCGACGATACCCAACTTTATATTTCTTCTTAACCCGACGAAATTTCACAATTCTCCAAATTAGCAGAGTGTATCAATGAAATGAAAGATTGGATGGCCAGTTCGAATCCCAGGGCATGCTGAGTGACTCCAGCCAGGTCTCCTAAGCAACCAAATTGGCCCGATTGCTAGGGAGGGTAGAGTCACATGGGGTAACCTCCTCGTGGTCACTATAATGTGGTTCGTTCTCAGTGGGGCGTGTGGTGAGTTGAGCGTGGATGCCGCGGTGGATGGCGTGAAGCCTCCATACGTGCTATGTCTCCGTGGCAATGCGCTCAACAAGCCACGTGATAAGATGCGCAGGTTGACGGTCTCAGACGCGGAGGCAGCTGGGATTCGTCCTCAGCCACCCGGATTGAGGTGAATCTCTACGCGACCATGAAGATTTAAAAGCGCATAGGGAATTGGGCATTCCAAATTGGGTGAAAAAGGGGACCCCCCCCTGCCCACAAAAAAAAGATTGGATGGCCAGAAATTTCCTTCTACTCAATTCCGATAAAACAGAGGTACTAATGATTGGACCAAAAACCTCTAAAAATAAGCCACTAAAATATAATTTGACTCTCGATGGTTGTATTGTTACATTGTCTTCTACAGCAAAGAACTTAGGTGTTATATTTGATACCAATCTGTCCTTTGAAAATCTAATTTCCAATGTTTGTAGAACAGCATTCTTCTACCTCAGAAATATTGCTTATAAGTTATGACACATGCTCTCTGTTGCTGATGCATACGTTCATGACCTCATGATTAGATTATTGTAATGCATTACTGGGATTCAGCTGGTTCAAAATGCAGCAGCCAGAGTGCTGACTAGTACCAAGAAATATGATCATACTGTATTAGCCCCATTTTATCATCGATACATTGGCTATCTGTTAGGTTTCATATACATTTTTAAATTTTGTTAACAATGTACAAAACTTTGAATGGTCTAGCTCCACAGTACTTAAGTGACCTTCTACCACACTATATTCCATCACGTACACTCTGATCGCAAAATTCTGGCCTGTTAATAGTTCCTACAATTTCAAAATCCACAAAAGGAGGTAGATCCTTTTCCTATTTGGCTCCTAAACTATGGAATAGTATCCTTAACACTGTTCAAGATGCAGACACACTCACTCAGTTTAAGTCTAGACTAAAGACTCATCTGTTTAGCCAGGCATACACCAAATTTATCCATCAACTCACAATTAGGCTGCTTTAGTTAGGTTTGCCAGAACCAGAAACATTTATCATGATCTATAACTCTGCAAAAAATGGAATGGTATCTACAATAATATTATTCTATTTGTTCCCTGTCTCAGCCTTGGCATTCGTATCTTGAGGTTACCAGAGCCGGCCAGATCCAGCTCCGTTCCTGCTTGGTTTCGGACTCCACTGCTACGTGTCTCTGAGTGATGACAACTAAATGCAGCCAGTGCAAGCCAGACATCACTTCAGTCTATTACGATGGACTTCAGCGGTTGAACTGATGCCAACTCCAGTGATAAGACATGGAATACTTCATATGCCACTGCCTGAACCTTGGATTTAGGATAGACCTCACAGAAATGACCTGCAGACTGAACTGCGATGCACCTCACTGATCTCTGCCTGCATCACCTTGGTCTTATGATGGACTACACTCTTAAAATGAAATTCATAGACTACCAAATAATTGCCAACAAAAGCCTTCATCAGCCAACTGACAAAGGACAATGCAGTTAATCCAGGATGAACTTCAAAGACATTAGTCATTAATCTTACAGTTCATTCAAAATCTTTGTTTAAACATTGGTCCTTAACACTTACTTAGTTTACTCATTTTAAACCATGACTTGCACTGCACATAAAGAACTAATATTGGCATTATATTCATGCTGTTTAGCCAGAGGGGAACTGGCCCCTATAGTGAGCCTGGTTTCTCCTAAAATTATTTTTTTCCATTAACCAACATCTTATGGAGTTTTGTGTTCCTTGCCACAGTTGCTTTCGGCTTGCTCACTTAATTATTTATTTTTATACACAATTTATAATCATATTTAATCAAACAACACAATGATGACTCTAAGAGTTTATAAATATTACAGTTTCATTTTCTGTTAATGCATGATTTTCTTTAAAGCTGATTTGAAACAATGTGTGTTGTGAAAAGTGCTATACAAATAAAAATGACTTGACTAATGTGTGTTTTATACCATGCCACAGTGTAGACTAATTGGATTTTCCTAACTGTCTCTTTTGTTTGACAGAGGTGGTGTGCATAAAGCTGTGTTGGTATGAATTTGTTTGGCAAAGCAGCTGGAACTCTACTGATGGGAGTGACCTGGGAGGGAGATATCAGTAAATCTGTGAGTTTTTCTCAAAGGTGGCGTAAGGCAAAATGTTTGCACAGCTAAGACTAAAGAGTCTTGATTCTATTTGGTCAAACTTTGCAAAAATAACTTGTAAATCAAGAATCACCCCATTTATAAATATATATTTATTTGTTTTCCCATATTAGCTTGCTCTGCCAAGGTTATTGAGAATGGCCCACAAGGTACGTTCATTCAGCCACAGTTTACAAACCTGCTAGGCAGGAGATTTGCATGTAGAGTCCCAGGTAACTATTTGAATGAAGCTTTATCTCCAGTCACACCAGAGATTTTACACAGCCTCTGGCAGTGTGCAGAACCTTCAGCAAGACCAACGGAACTGTGTATCCGGATCCTCATCAGGGCGGAGACACAAAAAGACAAATACTGCAAAGCCTTGTTTGCTGACTCTTCTCATTTTTCACTGTTCCAGGACTGATTTCTAACACATTTACATTACGTGTTCACCGCCCCTTCAACCTTCAATGAGATTTAATAATCCACTTTTATGAATTGACTATGCACCTTACAACTGCATTTCAAACAGTAGTATTTATTTAGCATTCTTATTAAGACACAAGAGTTTTATAAATAGAACAGAACAAAAAGACTAAATCAAATCTTAACACATACAATCATTTCACTGCATTTAAAAAAGCACTCATAAAAAGTGTCTCAATTTAAGGGTACTAAAAAGGATTCAAAAGGTCGCACACAGGCCACTTCATGAGAACAGAAATATGGCGTGCTAACTAACATGTGGGTGTGAGTTATAGTTTATAAATCCAAAAGAACTCTAAATTTGCATTAATCTTGTCACATTACGGTTTTGATGAATTTCTGGATTTAATAGAGGAACACATTTTGAAGAGGAAGGTGAATTCTAAGATAAGAAAAGATGCTCTGTGACATCTTAAAAGGATTTTTCAGGTTCAATACAAGTTAAGCTCGATCAACAGCAATTGTGGCATAATGTTGACTACCACAAAAATGTATTTGAACTTCTCCCTCCATTTCTTTAAAAGAAAAAGAAAAAATGTAGGTTACAGTGAAGCACTAACAATGGATGTAAATGGGGCCAATTGTAAACGTTAAAATACTCATTGTTCAAATGTATAGCCACAAGACGTAAACAATATGCTTGATAACATGATTTTAGTGTGATAAAATCACTTTCCTTTTCTGTGCAAAGTTACAACTTCGTTGCGATGATGACATATTGTTGGTGACAATTAACTGCATGTTCATCCACCTAGAACAGTAGATTATAAACTTCACACATTTAAAGGCATGATTTTCAATTATTCAATTCAATTGTTTATTTATTTATTATTTATTTAAACTGCACAATCAGGACTTTAAGACATTACAGCATCATTTTCTGTAAAACTGCTTTGAAACAATGTGTTTTTTGAAAAGCACTATACAAATAAAAATGACTTGACATTTCTGCCTTTTAACCCTCCAAAAATTGGCCCTTCAATTGTAATTGAAGGAAATTTTTTAAAGAAATTATTCCACAAATTCTGTCGATTGAGCTTAACTTGTTGATTGAGCGAACTCGGATTCCTTTAACATGAGTTGATTTAAAGAAACAAAACAAACTCTAACTTTTAATTTCATATATTTCCATTGTTTTTTTTTTGTTTGTTTTTTTACAGCCATGGGTGGTCTTCATTCCTTCCTTGCTGTCCATCACATCATTTAACGCTGTGCTGAGTCTCGTGGTGTCTGCGAAGATCTACTTTCCTCTGGAAGCCCTTGGAACAGATCTCACAACCGAATGGCTTGAATCCGGTGTGTTTGCGACTGTGTGTGATGAGGTTGGAGCTCTGGCTGAAGGCCTTCCCACACACCTGGCATTTGTGAGGTTTCTCTCCTGTAAACATTACATTTAACATAACGGCATTTTAAAATACATTTTTATAAACTGAAAGTCTTTTTAATCAGTGATAAAACAGTGGCGAATCTTTGCTTTAAAAAAAGCTGCTTGAAGCTTAGATTTGCGTGCCACCCAGATTTGTTCTGTTTTCCAATATAGGAGTGGCTGTCTGCTACAGTATACATGCAAACATAACTTTCAGAGAGGTTTCGGCAAAGCAGGAAGACCAGCTATGCAAATAGAGGCAGAATTTGTTTAATCTTCTTTTCTTGATTTATCTGTTGCTGTGCTGCTCTTCGAAACACACTCTAGAAAGTGTATATCTATTCAGGATATTAAGGAGTCTGCCTGTCTGTTTTAATTATTTGCATGGAATGAGTTCAGATATAACACTTTGAATGTATTTCCAAATAATACAGGAACAGTTATTCAGCTGCATTAAACCACAAGTGTTCTTGTTTATCAGTGCCACACACCTCTTTTAAAGCACGACATTAACATGCAGTCATAAACAATGACGTCTCACCTGTGTGGATGTAGGTGTGTTTCTTCATATCGGATTTCTGGTGGAATCTCTTGCCACAGTATTGGCAGGGGTAGGGCCGTGTGTCAGAGTGAATCAGCAGGTGAGTGGACAATGTTGAGGAGCGTTTGAAGGTCTTTCCGCACATCTTACACTCAAAACTTCTTTCCTGTAAACACAAATCAACAATAACTAAATATATATTTTTTTGCATTTCTTTCATAAGCCAAAATACAAGCCGATTTCAACTGGGACCTCTTCCTTCATGATTTTTTGCCTGCTATTCATTTGTTTTTGCAAGCAAATATTAGTCAAGATCAAAGTCAAATACATCAAAAGGCAAATTTTTTTTGGTAAAACAAAACAGCTGCCATTAAGCATTTTAATTAAAGATCAGAAACCATGTAACATACAACAAACAAATGTCAACAAACATCAAACAAATGAAACAAAACAAGTATCAGTAACGAAAGAGTAACAGAGGCTATATCTTTTTTTAAATTAGTGAGCTAGCAGTGTAAAAAACCCCAACAAACAAAGAACTAAAGTTATTTGGTTCAATATTCTCTACAGCAGTCTAATTAAAAATCTGAATCCAGTAGCAATGTAATCCTTTCACACCAAACGCGAATTTTCACAGCAATTTCTTGGCGCGATAAAGATTTGACATAAAAACAATAAATTCTGGAGCCTTTCACACTGGGAGTGAACAATCGCGAGCCACCAAAGTGAGATTTTTTTTTTTTTTTTTTTTACGTTAATGCTGAAGTATGTCATTTTTACAACACTATCTCCACTGAATGGAATTGCAAATATAAACAATGTTTTCATAACAGCTTTCTGAAAACGCCCTCTGCTTGCCATTGGTCAAACAAAAAGATAGTCCCGCCTCAAGGTTCGACGTGTTGTGCATTCTGAGATGCTATTCTGCACACTACAATTGTACAGAGTGGTTATCTGAGTTACCGTAGCATTTCTGTCAGCTCAAACCTGTTTGGTCATTCCCCGTTGACCTCTCTCATCAACAAGGCGTTTCCATCCGCAGAACTGTAACTCACTGGATATTTTTTGGTTTTGCCACCATTCTGAGTAAGCTCTAAAGACTGTTGTGCGTGAAAATCCCAAGAGATCACCAGTTACAGAAATACTCAAACCAGCCTGTCTGGCACCAACAATCATGCCACGGTCCAAATCACTGAGATCACATTTTTTCCCCATTCTGATGGTTGATGTGAACATTAACTGAAGCTCCTGACCCGTATCTGCATGATTATATGCATTGCACTGCTGTGACACGATTGGCTGATTAGATAATCGCATGAATAAGTAGGTGTACAGGTGTTCCCAATAAAGTGCTCAGTGAGAATATTAGATTTGCTGGGGCCTCTTGACATCTGACACATTTTGGAGATCATGATGTTAGAGATTACAATACCCTTAATCCTAGAAGCTAAACTTGGCATCACCCTTGTTTGTTCTTACCTGAGAGTGGACGTTCATATGTTGCTCTAGGCTAACTGCATGGCCAAAGCTCTTTCTGCAGATGCTGCATCCAAAGGGACGTGTACCACTGTGAGAGCGTCTGACGTGAACTTCCAGGCCATGAGGGGTGGAGAACACCTTCAGATGAGGACAGAAACCAGTGGTGAAAACATTTTACAAAAGACAATTATGTGTTATCAGACTAAACATTCTGACTAACATCTCCTTTTGTGTTCCATGGAAAATAGAATAAAGAATGAGGGCTTTTGACTGGTACTGTATATATGCTTAATGAAGTATAAACATAGACACACATTCACACACACACACTTACATATGGCATTTATATCTGAATACCTTGTCGCAGGTAATGCAGTGGAAGGTGTTAGACGTAGGTGAGTAGTGTGTGCTGTAGTCCAGCACTTGTGAAGGCTCTGAGCTTTCCTTCAGGTGAGCTCCATACAGGTTGCTGGCGTGCTGCAAGAGCGATGGAGGAAAGCTCATCTGCCTGAAATCAAACGGTGAGGGAACATGATGCCAGGCATAAGAGCTCTTGTAGTAGGAAGGGAACTCTGCCAGTTGAGTCTCTGTGGTAAAATATGTCTATATTATTACACTGAAACCAGTCAATATTATGCCAGTTCTTCATATTTAACCGTCAGCAAAAAATGTATCAATCACTCACCGGATAAGTAATAAGGCTGGCTGGTTGTAACAGGCAGCTCAGGGAGAGACGGTATCGGGCAGTCAGGCTCTCTCTCACACTTGATGAAGTCATATGGGTCTCTGTGGGACAGGCGAGTGACAGAATCTAACGGGGGCTGCTTTGGGGAATTACGTTCCTTTGGTTCCAATGAGACCAGTGCAGGGACTAAGAAATCACAAGATTAAATAAAGTGATATTGTTGCAGGTTATCTAATGATATACAGAGGCCCCAAAAGTAGGGAACAACGGGGACTAATGGTCCACTGGGGTAAACGGCACTTTTGATTTTATTTTCTCCCAAAGAACTAAACAGCAACAAAAACTACACTGTAATTCTTTGAACACCTGTTTGACACTATACAATGTGAAATATTCCTGATCCATGAGATCATTGCATGCAATGTCTAAAGTTTGATTTTTAGGTAATTTTATATAATAATTAATAATTTTTTAATGTTGCAAATATATGTAGCTAATGACAATCTGTGAAATTATCACATTTATTTTGAGACAAAATACTCAGTTTTGTTCAAGGTGATTAAATCAAAAGTTTTTTTTTTTTTTTTTTTCTTAATTACTGTCCAATAAGTGAAAGGATAGTGTTTGGGGTTAAAAAAAGCCCCCCTGTTGCATGGGTTTAAGGCCCCTATAAAACACAAGTGGGGTGAATAGATTTGTTATGAAAAATCTCCAAAGTGGGCTCACATTGACTGATCCAATCATAATGAATATTAATTTATTTATAGAATACTTGAAAAATAAATACCTAATTTAGTTTACCCTTTTCTGAAGTGGTTATTTTGAATAGGTATTATCTTAATATGTTGCACAAAAAAAAGCATCTTGCATGTCTCTAAAATATTTGCTTAAGTTGAACATTTTTGCCCTATAACTATCTTTTTAAGTGAATTGCAATCAAAACAACCTTCCATTATTATTTCTTTTCACAACAAATTATGTTGCTCCATCAGTATTCAATAAAAAGACATTTATTTTTCAATCTTGATACACTTTGTGACCAGAAAAAAAAGCATATTTTCCTTAAGGTGTGCCTTTAGCCCCGTTGTACCCTATTTGGACATTTCAGTTACAAATATATGAATTTCCTTGCATTAATTAGATAACGAATGATTAAACCAAGTGACATTTGCAAAACAAATTTACCTTTTCCCACTTACCTCTAATATTGAATTACTTTCAGACTTACTTTTTTATCTAGTCCCAGGATCATTTTAAAAGTGTCCAAATGTTATAGTGATATAGTAAACATATGGGGGCAATAGTTATAGGGCACAATTTGTCAACTTATGCAAATACTTCTGAGGCAACAAGATGGTTTTTTGAGTAACAAATTAAAATAATGCTTATTCAAAATAGCTACTTCAGAAAAGGGTGCACGATTTCCTGTTAATTTCAAACACATTTGGCACTGTATAACATCTCAAGTATTCTATAAACAAATTAATCTTCATTGTGATTAAATCAGTCAATGTGAACCCACTATGAACATTTTTTATAACAAATCTATTCCCCCAACTTAAGTAAAACAGTGTGTTTTATGGGGGCCTTTAGCCCCTGCAACAGGGAGGCTTTTTACCCCAAATACTATCCTTTCACTTACTGGACATATATATATATAAATATAGTACTGTGCAAAAGTCTTAGGCACATAAGATGTCTCACAAAAACATTTGTCTTAAGATGGTTATTTATATCTTCAACTTTAGTGTGTTAATAGGAAATATAAATTTTAGACTCCCAAACATTACTTTTGCAAATAGAAAAGATTAGAATAGAAGAACAGGGAGCCCTGCAACAGATGTCATGGCCCCCACAGAGTCCTCCACTGAACATTGTGTCTGTCTGAGATTACATAAAGAGACAGAAGCAATTGAAACAGCCTAAATAGACAGAAGAACTGTGGCGAATTCTCCAAGAAGCTTGGAAAATCTTATCTGCCAACAACCAAGAAAAACTGTGTCCAGGTGTACCTAGAAGAATTGGGGCTGTTTTAAAGGCAAAGGTGGTCACACCAAATATTGATTAAGCTTTTTTATGTTTACTGGACTTTGTATGACATTAACTGATAAATGAAAACTATTTATGGCATTATTTCTGAAGACATCCTCACTATGCAACATTTTTCACAAGTGCCTAAAACTTTTACACAGTACTGTATTATATATATATATATATATATATATATATATATATATATATATATAAAATCACCTTGAACAAAACTGACAAATAAGTATTTTGTTTCAAAAGAATTGTAAACATTTCCAGGATATTCATTAGCTACATAGATTTACAACATTTAAAAAAATATTAAATATTAGATCAAATTGCCTCAAAATCAACCTTTAGACATTACACGCAATGATCTCATGGAAGAGGACAAATGTGTAGTTCATACTTATTAACAGGTGTTCATGAAAGTGCTGTGGTAGTTGTTGATGCTATTTAGTGTTCTGGGTGAAAATAAAAATCAAAGGAGCCTTTTGCCCCGTTGTACCCTATACTTTTTTAATTGTGGCTGAAGTGTCCAAATCCTTTTGAAGACTCTAGCCTATATTATTCACTGGAAACAGGCTGATCCTCTTTAACTTAAAACAGATAAAGCATGTAAGTTTAAATAAGAGACTTTACAATTAAATAGAGGCGATTAGCCTAATAAAACACCAGTATGATGTAGAATCATATGAGACTGTTCCGGCTAACACTATATTTACAAATTTCCCCCAAATGAATCCTAAAAATAGCTTATCCGCAGTTATGATCCTGTGAGAATGCTGGTCTCTTGTTTGAATGGGGCTAGTTTGCATATCCGTGACATCCACCCTAACTGTTCGACAGCTTACAGACTTGCATGAAGTTGCGGTGACTGTGCGCTCGTGTCTCAAAACTTAATGAGCTGCCTAGCAATATTTTACCCCGTGCTTCTAAAGGGTCGTCCAGACCTAAAGCGTTCTTGCGCTAAAGACGCAACGAATAAAACAGAACTCAGGTGTCTCGAGACGCGTTTTAACGCACGGCGTCTAAAAAACGCAGGCTCCTGCGCGAGACGCGTTTTAACACACGGCGTCTAAAAAACGCAGGCTCCTGCGCGAGACGCGTTTTAACACACGGCGTCTAAAAAACGCAGGCTCCTGCGCGAGACGTTGCGTAAAGTTCAAAGACGACCGACTAACGCATGTTTACATAGAAAAAACAGTTAAACACTTTGCATATTAGGTGTGAAGAATGGCACCATATGTCCCAGAATACTGTCCTGGGTTACTCTGTAGGTACTCTCACCCGAGGCATAAACATCAATCATCAGCAAACATCAATCTGACAGGTGCTCGGCCCAACACATGCACTCAGCACTCACCGAACCCAAATCATTTTTTTTTTCTCTCTCTCTTTTTTTCTTTGAGAACGATGCATATGTAGTATATCACTGAAATTATTTTGAATGAATACGAATCAAAATTTGTTTAGTATTATATTTTACTGTAGGCTATTATCTTCTCATGAACACCATATGTCAAATGTAATATTGAGAAGTGAATTTTAAAGTTCAATTAAAGCTGATTTTTATTTATTTTTTTAAACAATTCAACTAATGGAACAGTTCCTAAAATAATTAAATAGCTATATTGGCAGTATACTAATAGCACTTACTTGTCTTGGGTGCTGGTTCCGAGAGTTGTTTGGGTTCACTTTGCTCGGTGTCAATCGGTCGGTGCACATTGTAAGATGAACACTTTTTACTCTTCACCAAAAACGATCGTGGCATGACGATTCTGTAAAAACACCGATTTGTTGGCTGTGATACTTCATACTTTTTTGTTATGATCTATAAGTAAACTTAAAAGTGTCCACAACAATTACACGAGAAAAACTTAAATTGATCCAGCTAATTACAAATGACAAAGGAACCTTCAAGGAAAAACGTCAGAAATAAACTTTACACTGCGTTTTTTTTACGCAGCCAGTGTTATAGCCTATAAAGCAACCTGCTCTAAGCTCCTGTAATAAGACCATTTTCTTTCCAGTATCTAAATAATCATAATTTAAACAAATAACACTTAAAACAACAATACTCTGTTAAAAGCCGCGGTTGTTCCACAATTGTTTGAGCCTACAATGTTTACTTTTGCTATTGGTGTTTGGGCAAAATTTTAGCCAAAATATCCCTGGTCTGAGACACAGATTTTATAACATATGTTAATGAGTCTATATTAGTAAATATAGCACATTTGGTAGTCATTTAAAATGATTTAAAATTATATTTAAACTCAATCAGCACATGTACAATAATAGCCTACTAATAATTCCTGATAATTTGTTCTTTTGTAAGTTGGCGAAATTGCGCAACAAAACGTGTATTCTTAATGGCCTTGAATGAAAATAATTGCCATTAATTCCAAACTTGTTTTCTATGAAAATGACTTTACCTGAAGTTGTGTTTAAAATCCTTTGTTTTGCGTATTGTGTCTAAAAAAAATAAAAAAAATAAAAACTGCTGGAAAATCCGTTATGATGATCAAAAACTTAAGCACTGCATCGCTGTTAGTTTGTTGCGTTGGGTTTCTCAGATCCCCTCCCTGATTTTCAATCCGATAATTCTGCGGTGGAATCTGACTGTGCTTTCAACCAATGAGAGACAGCATACAGGTGCAACATTTGCCTACAAAACTTAACTTAAAGAGCCAGGTTGGGAGGCACAATTTTCTGTAATGGCTCACCAAAAAGTTTACGATTATTGTTTAATAAATACTAGTTATTATTTTAAAATGACAATAATATAATTTGTTTACAAATCTATAGGTTATATATTTATTATGCATCTATGCTACATAATAAATAACATTTAAAAGGTTCATTGTTAGCAGAGCAGTTTATTAAAAGGTACATTTTAAATTTACAATCCCTACATTTTATAATGACCAGTTACTAATTTATCATCACTGTCATATAGGTCATCTGTTGACTTACCTCCTGTAAAACAGCTAGTGGGCTTAAGACATAAAACCAGTGGGATAAAGCAGCAAGAAACCTCACACGCTTGGAAGTACCCCTCAGATATACACACCAGACCTGTTATGTTGCTACCTCTGAATGTTTGCTTAGTGTTATTTGCACAGTTGTTTTCTGGTTGCAGCCTTTAGGCGTTTTAAGAGATATTTGGTTATTAAAAGCACAATTAGCCGACTAAATTGTTCTGTGTTAATCTTAAACGCTGGACGCTTCAAGAGTACTAAATGTTTTAAATGCAAATCTTTAAATGTAGTATTGTAAATGTGTTGCCCTGCATGTATGTTCCTCCACTAAACAATGTAAATTTAAAGATTTACTGGTGATCAATTCCATAGTACAGTTGTTTTTGGCAAGCGCACTATATTACAGTTCATACGCCACCCTGTGGACAGTTTGTGTAGATAAAAATATTATGTTCATAGCTGGGCACACCTCAATCAAGCTTAAAGCAGATTGAATTATTAACGATAAGCGTTTAAAAGGCTACAGTCCACTTACAGTCCTATATAATTAACTAGGACTGTATAACATTTTGAAAAAAAAAAGAGAGTATACTGACTGAGGTAGACTCATCTGAAAAAGATTCAGGTCGTTCCCCCGTATATATACGTAAGCAGAGTGGCGCAGCGGAAGCGTGCTGGGCCCATAACCCAGAGGTCGATGGATCGAAACCATCCTCTGCTAGTGTATTTTTGGAAGTGTTTAATTTAGTAATGTTTATGTCTTAAAGAAAAGGTTCGTGGTTCACACACTGTATGCATAACGTATCTGTTGTGTTCAAAGCACTTAAAGGGATAGTTCACCCAAAAATGAACATTCTCTCGTAATTTACTCACCCCCATGCCATTCAAATGTGACTTTATTTCTTCTGCTGAACACAAAGATTTAAAAAAAATATCTCATCTCTGTAGGTCCATTCAATGCAAGTCAACAGGGTCCAAATCTTTGAAGCTCCAAAAAGCACATAAAGGCAGCATAAAAGTAATCCATACGAATCCAGTGGTTAAATCTATGTCTTCAGGAGTGATAGACATAAATGGAGATTACTATAAATCTCCACTTTCACTTTCATATTCTTCCTCTACTGTTTTTGGTGATTCACCTTCTTTGTACATATTGGCATCTTTTGGGCAGGGAGGAGAATATATAGTGTAAAATGACTTAAATATTGATCTGTTTCTCACCCACACCTATCATATTGCTTCTGAAGACATGGATTTAATCACTGAAGTCATATCAATTTTCTTTTATACTGCCTTTATATGCTTTTTGGTTCTTCAAAGTTCTGGCCATGCTTCACTTGCACTGTATGGACCTACAGAGCTGAGATTTTCCTCTAAAAATGTGTTTGTGTTCAGCAGGAGAAAGAAAGTCACACACATTTGGGATGGCATGAGGGTGATTAAATTACATTTTTATTTTTGGGTGAACTATTTCTTTAACCCTGTGTTACTCCAGAAAAGATATGTGTTGTTAAAGCACTGTTAGTCACTTTGAAACAGAAACTTGACAACTGAATGAAACTAATGAAGAATACATTTACAGAGAGCTTTAGAGATTGATTGGTACTAAATTCAGCAGCAGCCAGACACAAGTACCATTCATTCAGTACAGTAGGCTATGCATTACAAAGGTTCAAATGATTATAAAAGCCATGTAACAGGTAGCAACACACCACTGTTTGATGTGATTGAGTGTTGCAAACTTGGAAAGGATTGAGATTTTTGATTTGCACAATCTGGACTATTTTAAAGGAATAAATCACTGATGGAACTAAATAGATGTTTATAACATGTTTAACCACTAGAGGGAAGTCTGCACAAAAAAACAGACATCACACCCACATTCATACATTGTGCCTGCTCTGCAGATGTACCACTGATTTTATTCTCGTCTTATATTCGTTCTCTTTTTTATCAGGCAGAAGGAAAAGTAAGGATATAAATTCAAGGCCAAACTGATGATATGTACTGAACAGACAGTCTAGTACAAATACTTTCACATGGTATGAAAATTATTGATCTAGATTCTCGTGGACTTCTCGGACATGAGTTCCAGACAGGTTTGGATCCAAATGCAAATTATACCTGTTGTCTTTATATGAGAATTCGAATTTTATTTCATGCAGTATCATATGCATTTTAAGTCTTTTAGGTAAAATTCAAATAAAGTTAATTTTATGCTGCAACAAAGCACACAATATAAATGCACATCACACATAGGCCTACTATCACCTTACAGGTTAACAATAGGCTACATATTAAAGGAATATTCCGAGTTCAATAAAAGTTAAGCTCAATCGACAGCATTTGTGGCACAATTGTTGATTACCACAAAAATTAAATTCGACTTGTCCCTCATAACAATTTAAAAATTATTATTAATAATAATAATAACAATAATATTCTGGGAGAGGCACTTACATTGAAAGTGAATGGGGCCAATCCGTAAATATTAAAATAATCACTGTTTCAACAGTATTGCCACAAAACGTGAACAATATGCATGTTAACATGATTTTAGTGTGATAAAATAGCTTGCTAACCTTTTCTGTATAAAACTATATCCAATTTTACAACTTCTTTGCCATGACGATGTTACGACGTAAACACTGAACCCCCAAAACTGCCGTAAAACGATTTAAAAAATTTTACAGCTCAAATAATAGTTTTAACAGAATGTATGTGCTTTTATAAAATTATAAGCTTTACATTTCTGTGTTTAAACTATGTGTAAAAAATTGGCCCCATTAACTTCCATTGTAAGTGACTTACTGTAACCTCGATTTTTTTTATTTTTTTTTTTTTTAAGAAAAGGAAAAACGAATCGAAATTAATTTTTATGGTAATCAACATTATGCCACACATGCTGTCGACTGAGCTTTACTTGTCTTAAAACTGTAATATTCCTTTAATGCTCTTTATTATTGAGGGGCATTATTTGCCTTCTAAACGAGGCATTTGAGCTTTTATGTGAGCATATTTCTTTTCTAACCATATAAAACACTGTTATCCTTTTATTTCAAATACTTAAATTGAATCAATGTAATAATAATCAATGTTTCTTAAAATGTAATCAGAATCAACTAAATATTTTTGTGATGATATGTATAAGTTATTTATATATTTAGCTAATCATTTATAAAAATGATTTAAAAAAATATTTTTCAAAATGCGTAATTCGATTATGAGCAGCTGTTTCTTGGTCCGATTCAGCGGCACGAGGCGAGAACCGCATTACAGCACACTGCATCCCTCCACCCTTCAGAAAAACCATCCAGGCCCTAACTGCAGGATCACTCCAAAACTTTCAAACGTGAGCCTTACTTGCGTCACATTCACAATATTCATAACATATGATTGTAGGTAATTTTTGAGGCTATTCACGTCAAAATATCAAAGTTCTGTTAAACGATGCAGACGTGTTTATGAGCGCTGAGGGATTATTTCTCATGAGCAGTTGCGGAGGGTGACAGCGAAGGGAGGGGTTGTGAGGTGTTCAAGATGGCGGCGCCCTGTGGAGTGCAGTTGCTTTAACAGGTAAACAGCTTTATTAAACGATGCATTTTTTTCTTATCATGTCCAGCGACAGCTGTTATGTTAGATGTCTTTGCCTCTCAATATTTTTTGTGCTTTATAGAGTTTGTCAGACGTCATTTTTATTTGCTTCAAGCTTGTGGATAATAAGACTCCTCTCTCTCTGACTGAAATCATACTCCTTGTTGATTGATGCAGTTTCAAAACGAATTTCTGCAAATCTGCGCATGCATATGTAAGAGTTTATGGAGGAAGGTAAAATGCATGTGGATGTATTAAATTTTTTTGGCGCAGATTTAGAGAGAGTCTCGCAGATTCTGGCCATTGTTCTCGCGAGCTGTTTACGCCAGTGCTCATTTTAACACAGAGACCTGCTGTCAGTGCATGCAGCCTCAACCACAAGATCTAGCTGCAAAGAAATGTTTGCATTGTCATTTTGGACCATGCATAGTCAAAAGTGCATATATATATTTACTGGATTTTGCTTTCCTGCTGTGGTTTTTGAACCGAAAACCTTTTGCTGGTGTCTTGCAGGCAAATTCTGAGATGCAATCACACGTTTTGCCTTGTTTGTCTTTATGGCACACAGTCTTATAATGCACAATTTCAAACACTGTTAAGTAAAAAGTTTGACTGTTTGATAATTTGACAAAGTTAAATCTAAAAGATCATTATATAGATTTTAGGCCAGGTATAAAGAGAGAGCATTTTAACTTATACACAACTTCTAGAAGGAATTTGTTTGTATTGTGTCGTATAAAGCTTCTTTATAGTGCTGTTTACAGCCCTTCTTTCCAGTTGTCAGGCACAGCCAGAGTTCGTGAAGAGGTCGTCGCATTCTGCATCATATCAGTGTGTTTTTCCTCTTGAGTGTGATGTATGCTTTTAGTTTGTAGGCTACGATCATGAAGTTAATCAAAGAACTGCTTTGTTTCAACCGGTCAGTGTTATTTCCATGGAGGGGTTGGTTGGCTGTGTTTGCCATCACCCAGATGGTTCTCATCTTGCATAGAGTTATGTTTAAGAGCTAGAGCCTGACCGATTACAGATATGGTAGACGATATAGATCATTTTTGAGCTGGAATGAAAACAGACCTTGTCTATGTGGATTTTGCACCGATATGACTATGCAAAGGTACTCAGAAGGCTGCTTTCTTAAATACTTTTTATCAAAGAACATTTGACATTATTATTATACATTGTCAAGAAATTCTAGAAATGAACACTGAGAAAATGAAGAATAAATAAAAATACAATAAATAGCTTTAAAAAAATCAGTACTGTATGTTTAGTATAAGTCAGTTGCTGACCATTTAAATAAAGAATAAATAAAAATACAATAAATAGCTAAATAAACATCAGTATTACTGTTTAGTATCAGTCAAATGCTGACTTTTAATACTGCCAGTCAAATAGGGGCAGGTTGTAAAACAAGAAGCATTTACACCTGCCGAGACGAGATAAACAGCGGCAGCACTGTTACACCGTATTCTGCTATACAAATTCAGGGGAAACTTTCAACTGTGGAAAACCAGACTTTTAAATATTACATTTTCTAAATGCAATGACTGGAATTGTTCGGTTGAAGGGGGTACCAAACTGCGACTCCTAAACAAAACAGTTTGGTGAATACATGTTTACACATTAGCTTTCACTCAGCTGACAAGCAATGAACGTAGCTATGTGGTTAGCTAGTTAGCTATAAGCTCGTTGTCATGGAGAGCAAAAGATGGACTTTATTTACTTTCCAGCATTGCGTCTCACCAACTACGAAACAGTGTAGCATAAAATCAACACTCAACAGACACAATCCACCACCGCGCCGTTGTCTGCTGAGCTGCAAAAAGATGCTCTGCTTACCTTTCAATCTGCTACGTTACTGACTGCACTGACAAACTATAGCTGGCTAACAGCAAACAGATGTGATTGTCAGGGACAGGGTTAATGTTATATTAGTTATATTGAAAAGGGAAAATGATGGAGTCATTGTTTATTAACTTTCCAGTATGTATTTCACAAACTAGTTAGCAACTTACCGTGAAGACACCGCTTAACTCTGCACCGCTTAACTCCGCACAGTCTGCAGAACCACCATCAGTTCAGCTCTGTAAACAGTGGTGTTAAGCGCACTCTGCTGGACAAACTACGTTATGACACCAATTCTAAAGCATTGTTTTCTGCATTATATGTTCTGAAAAAAGTTTTCGTATCTGTGCATATATCGGTAATATACGCCGATAGCGTTATATCTGTGAAAGGCTAATATCGGCTGGCTGATAAATCGGTTGGGCACTATTAAGAGCAGTGCCTTGTGTAATGGTCTCCAGCAAGGAGATGGTCTCTCAGCAGTTGTTCATTTGCATGCCAGGCTGTCAACTTGGTCTTGGTGACTCACATGATTCACGTTACTCTCGAGCCTAAAGGAATTTTCCGGATTCAATACAAGTTAAGCTCAATCGACAGAATTTGTGGCATAATGTTGATTACCATAATTTGTCTTGCCCCTCCTTTTCTTTAAAAAAGCAAAAATCTGGGTTACAATGATGCACTTACAATGGAAGTGAATGGGGCCAATTTGTAAATGTTAAAATAGTCACTGTTTTAAAAGTAAAGCCACAAGATGTTATCAATATGCATGTTAACATGATTTTAGGGTGATAAAATCACTTAACTTTTCTGTGTTAAGTTATATCCAATTTTACAACTTGGTTGTAGGCATGTGATGGTATCAAATTTTATTAGCTTGCTAGCTTAAATGATGTAAAAACACTCAAACAATGTCCCACAGTAGAGAGTGCTTCCAGGGTGGAATATAAATTTAAAGTGCTTTATGGTCAAGGGTTCATAATAGTCTAAAAAACTAAAAGCTGGATAACCATGGCACTCTTATTAATTAAAAAGCCTTTATTATCTCATGGCTTAATACAAAAGGTAAAACAGCTGTTTTGTTCCTCCAGTGATGCACGTAAATACAGGCCCAGACTTGTGGACAAGTGCACAACTGCACCGCTAATGAAAAAAATCCTAGGGGAAAAACTTCAGGTTGAAAATTATAAACGAATCAATGTTTTGCACACCATATGCCATAATTTTCCAGCAAAAAGTATCTTGAAGTCTTGAAGTTACGTAGCAATTTACTATAAAGAACTCAACATTAATTTTTTTTTTTTTTTTCCTGACGCATACATTTTTTTTGCTAAAAACAGATAGTAAACATATTTGTGCATGGGCCAGTAAAAATGTTGGCAGGGCACGTAAAATCAGAACGACTGATGGGAATACATGCTACCATATTACCTTCATAGTTCAAATCCACTCCACACCTTCAATATACTGCCATCTCAGCCCTATTACAGTGTATTGTCTATTGCATGTTAATACACATTGTCCTTGTAGAATATAGTCTATTGTAATCAGACCATTAAGACATTTCTCTGGTTTCATTATGAATTTGCTTTGAGCATGGATTACAGCAAGGCATTGGCCTAGCCTCAGGCTGGTGCAACAACTGTCATCTTTTGTTGTGACTGTGCAAGAACATGTCTTAACATGTGAATCTTGCATGCTGCAACAAACTGCTGAATCTCGTTTTTGGCATCCAAGTCAGTTTGATTAGCCTCCAACACCCAACATGAAAAATGGGCCCAATTTTTATGAATTTATGTACCACTGGTAGAGTGCAGCTTACACTATTGCATTATCTTGAACCCACATTATTACAGTTGATGTTGCTGATGGCCAAATGCGATTATAATGGTGTGTTATAATTCTGTGAAAACTGTAAAAAAAAAAAAAAAAATGAAAAAAAAAGGTGTTTTTCTCACTTTAAACTTAGAAGTTAACTTAAGAAAGGTAGGAACTGCAAAATGTTCTCATAAATATTTCATCATGTTGGGTACTTCTGGACGAGAATGAATGTCAGCCCTAAATGTCTCTTGCAGTGGTGCCTGGAGACCGTTTTGTCGGGCACCCCAGGGACCCCTCCAAGCTGGACAGAACACGGGCTGCTGTGAGAGTGACGTCTGAGAGACCTTCCCCCCTCCCTAGTCCGTTTCTTAGACACCCGCCTCCGAACCCTACTGCGCTGTCATTACCATCATGTCCAGGGAACAGCTGAACGTGGGGGACCTGCTCCCTCTTCTGGAGACCTCTGACCTTCACCAGCTGGACGAGATCAAGGGCCTTATCAATGAACACCTCAACACAGGTCCCCATGAAATATCCTACATCAAACTTAGAGCTGAAGTGTGTGTTTTTTTTTTTTATATAGAGTATATTAACTTTCTCCTGTCCCAGCTTAAAGGGATTGTTCACCAGAAGATGAAAATTCTGTAGTTATTTATTCACCCTCATGACTTTCTTCTGTGGAACACAACAGGAGATGTTAGGCCACTATTCATTTTCATTGCATTTTTTTTTCCATACAGTAAAAGGGATTGGTTACTAATTTTGCCTAACATCTCCTTTTGTGTTTCCCAGAAAGAAAGAAAAACAGAGTAAAACTGGTTTGGATCAATGGAGAACAATATCAGAAAACAGCCTTTTTTTCGCAATTCTGTTTGATGATGCTAGAGGTGCAAAAATGGCACACTTCAGCTTTAAGTTAAACTATTGCTCGTAGTTAGGTTCTGTAAGTTGGGCACCCTTTGGGAAGGTTTTTTTTTTTTTTTTTTTTTGTCAAACTAATTGACATAAGTTTCACCCTTCATGACTAACTCCCTGCTGTCTTTTATTGCATGATTGTTAGTTGATGTCAGTTCATGTTTTGCAGATCGGGGGTCCATGCTGCTGAATGGTTTGGTGGACTATTTCCTAGAGACCAACTCTGCCCAGGCTGTGCACATCCTGTCCTCAGTGAGGGAGCCGCACGATAAGGTGGCTGACCACTATTTAGCTTCTTGAATTGCTAGATGGCAAAGATGGATCTTTAGCTTTCCCATGGTCATAGAAAACCTGGAAAATCAGGGACATTTAAAATGGTGTTTTCCAGGCATGGAAAAGTCATTGAAATTAATACAATCTTAAAAGTCATGTAAAAGTCTTGTAAATGTATATTTTTCTAGCTTTTGTCCTTGGTCTTAAATATTTAATGAGCTAGACATTTATTTTGTTAAGAGTAAAATGTGATGTCCTATTTGAATCATTCTTCTGAGTCAGTTCTCTTCTAATGATTTGTTTACAAATCAAAATTATTTTTAATAATCTGTTTCATTCTCTCATCATTTACTCACCTTCATGCCATCACAGATGTGTATGACTTTCTTTCTTCTGCAGAACACAAACGAAGATTTTTAGAAGAATATCTCAGCTCTGTAGGTCCATACAATGCAAGTGAATGGTGACCAGTTCTTCAAAGGCTCCAAAAACGATATAAAGTCAGCATAAAAGTAATCCATACGACTCCAGTGGTTTAATCCATTTGGTCTGTTCTAACCCAAAACCAACAGGATCACTTCAAAAGACATGGATTAAACCACTGGAGTCGTATGGATTATTTTTATGCTGACTTTATCTCCTTTTTGGAGCTTAAAAGATTTGGTTACCATTCACTTGCAATGTATGGACCCATAGAGCTGCGATATTCTTCCAAAAACCTTTGTGTGTGTTCAGCAGAAGAAAGAAAGTCATACACAGCTTGGATGGCATCAGTGGAAGTAAATGATGAGAGAATTTAAATTTTTGGGTTTACTATCTCTTTAAATGTAAGTCATGCATAGGTTGACTTCCCAAAGAGCGTATACACTGTGCTTCTGTGACACTTGCAAAGTGTCAACTTCTGGCTCAACCAATGGTGTGGATTTGGTAGGGCTGCCCCCGACCAAAGATTTTCCTTGTCAACTAGTAGTCGTTAGTTTAAGCCATTAGTCGACTAGTTGTCGCACGTTTATGATATTAATTTAATTACTTGAAATATTTTGTTTGGATTAGAAAATGGTTTGAGTTCCATGGGCTGAGAAAGAATGTTATAAGTAACATTGCTAACACTATTCTACATTCAGACTAAAACCGTAATAGTAAGCCTTTAAAATATAAATTTTACAAGTGCATGCATGAAGCAAGCCGCAGCGACACCGGCAAAAGCGGTAATGATTCTGAATGTGTTGGAAAAACCAGCAAGGAGACTGTCTGAACATTTTGTTAATTTAAAGAGAGAAATGCACATTAGGGTTGTGCCGACAGACGATGATCTCGGGGATCGACGATGGTCAGAGTGATCGCCAATAGCTGATGCCTTTGACGATGTCAAGATGATATTTGGCTCATTTTCCCATTAATGTATTTTATTATTATTAATAATATTACTATTATTATTATTAGGCTATTATTATCAAATTAATATTACAAATAATTTGCCCCATGGCACACAGACACGCGCTTGAAGAAACACTATATTATATTATTAAGAACAGATGACAGAAAAGCCGTCTATGCGCATATGACACGCTGTTTGTACGGAGGCGTACAGTCTCGTGGAACACATGCATGTAAAGGTTCTCACTCTTTCTTTGTTTTTGTCTTCTGAATTTTTTATTTGCAAGAACAGTGTCGTCTATAAGTGCTGCAAATGACCTCAAACGTCTCGGCTCAGGAGGTGCTTTGAGTTTAGTTCGCTTTATTTCCACAGAGCAGTTCATTGCGACCACAACTCTGCAGCATATAGCCTACATCTGTGATTAAAACATAAAATAATACAAAAACACGTTCATCTCGAACCATGATTTATATTTCAGTGATTATTATCATCATTATAATGATTATTTTTACATTTATAATTGTTTTTATGTCTTCATTTGTGTAAGTAATTTTCTGCCTGCATGTTTAGACGGATACTTGCCTGACGGTAAATGGAAAGGTGGTTCTCCCCTTTTTCACCCCAATTTGGAATGCCCAATTCCCAATGCGCTCTAAGACCTCGTGGTGGCATAGTGACTCGCCTCAATCCAGGTGGTGGAGGATGAATCTCAGTTGCCTCCACGTCCGAGACCATCAATCCGTGCATCTTATCATGTGGCTTGTTGAGCGCGTTATCACAGAGACATAGCGCGTGTGGAGGCCCACGCTATTCTCCGCGACATCCACGCACAACTCACCACGTGCCCCACCGAGAGCAAACCACATTATGGCAACCACGAGGAGGTTACCCCGTGTGACTCTACCCTTCCTAGCAACCGGGTCAGTTTGGTTTCTTAGGAGACATGGCTGGAGTGCAGTTTGAATTTAGAAATGTATTTGATTTAAGTTTTTCATTTATATATATATATATATAATATGTATGTGTGTATATCTCATGAAGGAGGGAACAAAATGAATTTATTCACACACATGATGTATTTTCCTGGACAACGAAATACCCGACCAGTAGAGAATGCCCAGATGAAGTAGGTTCTTTGCCAGAGAGATGTTGCCCATCACAGCTGTTGTAAAGCCATCTTTCAAAAAGTTAAACAACACACATTTTATTTGCACTTAATTTTTTTCCAGTTTCATTTGAAAAATTAAGTTCAAAGTTTGAAATCAAGGAGTCTTGCTTTATTGTGTAGGCTTAACCCTAACCCTGCTTAACGAAAATTACCCCATAGTACCACCTAGCGTCCAACCAGCACTAATACCGGTTGTCAGTTGATGTCAGTTCATCAATACACAGTCATATCGGGTATGGGCAATCTCACAGGCTGACGATAGGACGATCTGACTATGGAGAAGATCGCCCAACCCTAATGCACAGTAAGTTAAACATGCAGTAAGCAAGGTACTAATTTAGCTTCCCCACTCCTCACGAACACTTGGATAAGCCTAATAGGCATATTTATCTTAAGTTATCTAACGTTAGAGCGAGTGGCCATGCTAAGCTGCTAACGTTAGGCTACTTACATGTTTCAAATGATAAGCCATGTTTGAGGTCGATGAATGATAGGCGAACGTTTGCCTGCAGAGTTTGCATGTCACCTTCTTGGGGTCATCCTTTACCCTCTTGAAATGTTCCCACACTTTGGATTTCCTGCCCGACATAATTAATTACCGCATGGACCAGCCGTGTAAATGATCATATCTTTCTGTCACTGACTGTGTGACATCGCCACTTCCTGTGGAGTCAATCAAAACTTGGTCGACCAAGACTCTTCTCATCAACTAACGTTTGGTCAACTATTAGGGGGCAGCCCTAGAGTTTGGGGAGGGACTATGTTTTTGGCGGTATTTTGGAAAACTTTTGGAATCATTATTTTTTGCAGTTCCATTTGGTGCTGGTAGTGGCACAGAAATTACACACTTCATCTTTAAAAAATATAAACACAAAGTAAAAAGGTGTGTGTATAATATTTAGACCAGCCCATAGTCTTAAGGTAAGTAAACACCTGTGAAATATGAACAAATATTAAAGGAGCCTTTCATTTAAACAGTCATTTTAACTCCTCTGCCTCAGTCTAAATAATTGAAGTTCTTCATTTCAGAACAACTTTAAGAAGCGTTTCCATTTTCTTCCATTAATATTTACCGTTGGCCTCTCTCCCTCAGCACCTTTTTGATAAAATGAATGAATGCATGGCTAAGGCCCCCTGTCGCCTGCCCACTCTCACGCTACTGGGGCACGTTGTCCGTAAGCAGCCATCTTGGATCCACAAGATCGCTCGCTATCCACTACTGCTCTCTCTCCTCAAATGCCTCAAGGTAAGTTGATGAAACGCTAACCATGTGAAAGAACTCGCAAGCTCTTTTGGCATGTCTCAGGGTATTTCTGTGTTTCCTTTGTGTTACAGACAGACACAGATGTTGTGGTTTTGATAACAGGAGTCCTGGTTCTCATCACTTTGTTACCCATGATCCCTCAAGCTGGCAAGCAGCATCTCTATGAGTTCTTTGACGTATTTGGACGTCTGGCCTCCTGGAACCTGAGAAACCCAGGTGAGAAGTTTGGACATTTCCTCGTAGTTGCGATCCACAGGGTTTCCATGATCACTGATGACCTGGAAAGATGAGGGAATTTTTAAATTGTGATTTTCAGGCCTGGAAATGTCATGGAAATGAATCAAACCTTAAGTCATGAGCATTTCTAGAGTGAACATACATTTTTCTAGCTTTGCTCTGCTCTTATATGTTTCTTCTAAATATTGCGCTTTTTAAATTCTTGTGTAGAGTAAAAATACAAATTTCATAACATTTGATGTCTTATTGGAGACATTTGTACACAAGTATAATTGTCTAAATATGTCATTTCCAGTGATAGGTAACTAAAATACAATACAATCTATAAATTATTTGGAAACATCCTTATATATTAACCACAAACAACTAAAAAAGTCATGGAAATTCATTGATCAAAAGATGTGTGAAACCTACACTCCAAGCAGTGTATGGAATGTTTTATTTTGTTTGGCTTTAAGTTGTCGGTTAAGGTACAGTATATTTTATTATTATTATTCATTGAAAGCCTCTGCATTTTTGTAGTCTCCCACAGAGATCAGAAATGTGGTAATATGCCCACTTAAAGGTGCATTCGGAATGTTTTTTTTTTTTTTTCCATTAAAAAAGTTTAACTCCTAAAGACATGAATTATAATTTTGCAATAAATGTAGGAAATCATGACCACTCGCATTAAAGACTTGAGTCATATCAGTAACCTTATAAAAGCTGTTTTATTCTGCATGCAGAGGGTCCGTACATGGGAGGCTGCCATGTTAGATTCACATGACCAGCCAAATACTACTCTCTTAATCTCAGTAACTGTCCTGTTATTTGACACTTTCACTCATTGATTAAAGTAATTATGGCTGACTGTGAATACTACATTTCTACAATGGCATCTGAAACTGAAAACTATTTATTTTATTAGATGCTGCATCCAAGCCGCTAGGTGTCAGTGTAAATCTAAGATGACACAAAGAAAAAAGTTACTGAGTGCACCTTTAAAGGAATATTCTGGGTTCAATACAAGTTAAGCTTAATCGACAGCATTTGTGGCATAATGTTGATTACCAAAAAACCACTTGTCTGTCCTTTTCTTTAAAAAAAAAAAAAAAGCAAAAATTGAAGCTACAGTGAAGCACTTACAATGGAAGTGAATGGGACCAATTGTTTGAGGGTTTCAAGGTAGAAATGTGAAGCTTATAATTAAAAAAAAAAGCACTTACATTATTTCTTCTGTTAAAACTCATGTATTATTTGAGCTGTAAA
This sequence comes from Myxocyprinus asiaticus, assembly GCF_019703515.2. NCBI lineage: Eukaryota > Metazoa > Chordata > Actinopteri > Cypriniformes > Catostomidae > Myxocyprinus > Myxocyprinus asiaticus. Next base: position 13,626,103 of record NC_059381.1, read on the forward strand.
GTTATTTAAATCGTAATGTTTCAGTCGTTTTAGAGTTTGTTGGCATTACATTTTCATGCCAATGAAGTTGTAAAATTGGCTATAACTTTACATATAAAAGTTTGTGATTTTATCACTCTAAAATCATGTTAAATCGCATATTGTACGTATACTTGTGAAATAGTATTTTAACGTTTACGTATTGGCCCCCATTCACTTATCACTGTAACCCAGATTTTTGCTCAAATGTAAAATAGTCTAAATAAATGTTTGTGGTAATAAAGATTATGACACAAATGCTGTTGACTGGGCTTAACTTGTATTGAACCCAGAATATTCCTTTAAAAGCAAGAAGCAAAATACACTTTCAGACAGTAACCAGTTATGTATCACTGTCAACTTCAGGTCACGTACCAGAGGTTTATCTCATCCACCTCCATGCCAGTGTCTACTCACTCTTCCATCGGCTCTATGGGATGTACCCTTGCAACTTTGTGTCCTACCTGCGCTCCCACTACAGCATGAAGGAGAACATGGACACCTTCGAGGAGGTGGTCAAGGTGAGCTGGCACTCATACAATTTTCCTGAGAGTGTGTAAAATTAAATGATTTCAGTTGGTGTTTTTAATGATTATGATGGTGTTTTTGGTCTTATGTTACATTAAACAATGGTGTATATGTTTGTGTTTCAGCCAATGCTTGAGCATGTCAGAATACACCCTGAGTTAGTGACTGGAACCAAGGACCATGAGCTCGATCCCAGCAGGTTAGCTTCACACTGACCCATGTCTCATTTAAATGCTTAACCAGGAATATCATAGCCATGCCACTCTTCTGTCTTATCATCTCTTTTCTTTGTACAGGTGGAAAAGATTTGAGATTCACGACATTGTTATCGAGTGTGCCAAAGTCTCTCTGGACCCGAAGGAGGCATCCTGTGAAGAGGGCTATGCCACCATGCCTGAGCATTTCTGTTCCCATCTACAGCAACGTCCAGCTGATTGCACTGCCAGCCCTTACGGCGACTTCAACAGCAGCTATGGTTACAACCTCTTCAACGCAAACTTGTCATATAGTGAAATATTCTTCTTAGAATTTTGAAAGACCTTAGCTGGTGACCAAAAGATTGTAGGTTCGAATTCTGCATGGGGCGATCCATTAACTATGACCATTTTAATCACCATTGTGCCCCTGAGCAAGGATACCTCTTGGAGACTGTACCTATAATGTACTATAAATCGCGTTGGATTGAAATATCAACTAAATGACAAATTTGTAATTACTAGACATGTGCCGGTATTCTGTAATACGGTATACCACGATAATTAATATGAATGGTTATATTAACATGTACCCTTCAAAATACCATTAACACATATAAAACAATGTTGATGAGAAGCATGGTTGAAGGAGGTAAACTTGAGTGTGAGACACATGAGCAAACACACACCTTAAGTTTGGAGGTGCAAGTTAGGACTAAAACTTTCAAAAGAAAAATATGTAACTGCACACTCTCTTACAATTTTATTTTATTACCAATGTTTCGGCAACAAGCCTTTGTCAAGGTACAGTTTCCTCACAATGGCGAGCAGTATAAATGGAGTAAGTCATTACACACAGGTGAATACAGTGACATCACAATGGGCGTTTAGTAATTAGCTAACGAGCTTGTCCCAACCAGTTAAGACAGTTGCGATATCAGGCTGAATTGTACGTCACAAGAAACATTACTTAAGCACATTCAAAACAATGAGATACAATTAAATCCTAAAGAGCCACCACATCATATCATAAGAGAGCCCTACACACAAACCATATACATACATATACACATACACTCAGAGATGTGTATATATGTAAACACACACAACCATCAATTGTATAGAGAACTTTCAACCTTCAATTCAAGATGTGTACAAAATACATTTCATTTCCACATTTATCAATGAACAACTAACCTCGCACATCTGAGAAGTATTTGATAGATGCGTCGGACACAAGCTGTAGCAAAGTCAGTGAAATGGAAAAAATCACACACACTATCCTAGCTTGCAAAGAGTATCAAAATGTATTAAGCGACCATGCCTGACGAAGGTCAAGTGACCGAAATGTTGCTTAATACATTTTTATACTCTTTGCAAGCCAGGATATTATGTGGGATTTTTTCCATTTCATTTCCTCATTTATAAAAAAAACAACTCAATTCAAAATCAACATTCAAACCATGCAGCACCAAAGTTTTTAATCTGTGTATACAAAACGCTTCTCATTTTAGCAAGAGTTGATCCAAATCCCCACCTCTTCTTGGTAGTGACACCTTCTCAATACCTATATAATGTAATGATGGAACTGGATGATTATGTTCTATAAAATGTGCTGTTAATGGGGAATTTATATTTTTACATCTTATAGTACTGCAGTGTTCTGCAGTTTGTATCCACCAACTAGAACAACTACAATCATCTGACTTGACATCCCTTTCCTCATCTGCTACCTCTAGCTCAAGTTTTTTTTATCTGCCAGTCGACACAGACACGACCATATAAAACAGCATCGAGAAGACGATTATTATAGCTGTAGATTGGACAGCGTAAAAACAAGAAATAATTCAATCACAGACATTGTCTGTTTTCAGTCATTGAAAGTGGCATGATGTCTTTTTTATACAAAATAATGGTATTTTTTTTATCAATGCAGGAAGTTCTTCCTCGACACATTTCTCTACCCCTCGTCAGCCTGTTGTCCCTCCCTTGGCCCTGCCCTGTTTCTCAGGGTCTCAGCCCCCCTATCGCAGCCCCACTGGAACCTGTCAGCAGGTAAGTTTCCGCCAAACTGTTACCTTAATAATATATATATTATATATCATATAATATGTCATATTATATGTCATTGAGAAAGTTTCCACAATTGTAGAACTTTGTTTGAAGGGATAGTTCACCCAAAAATGAAAATTCAATCATTGTTTACTCACCCCTGTGTTGTTAAAACCCTATTTAACTTTCTTTCTTTTTCTTAACACAAAGGGAGAAATTGTGAAAAATTGTTGTGCTCAGTGATGTCATACAGTGGCAGTTTATGGTGACTACATTTTCAAGCTTCAAAAGGATGCAAAAGTATAATTCAGAAGTCTAATAAATTATTCCATGAGACTCATGATTGTTATAAAAGCATACGATAAGGTTTGGTGAGAAACAAACCGAAATTGAATGTATTATTTAGTGAAAAATGTTCACTGACCGTTAATCTCCAGTGCTCGTTCATGATAGGGCACGAGAGCAACAGTTCACACAGCGCCCTCGCGGCATTGGGGCGTTCAAGTGAAAACTTCTATTGTTTATCTAAAAACAGGTCCTCCACAGTGATAGCGACAACACAGCTGCACACAAAACAGAGAATAGAACTTACTAAACACATCTAAAGAGTTTTTAGTCGAAGAATTTATGCATTTCTATGCCCAGCCTTATTTTTTTGAACGGAGTACTCTGAAATCATAAAGACATATAGAGGAGGCTACAGGCAGCCACAGTCACACCGTGTCCTAAAATGACAAATGACAAGCGATAAAAGGTATATTTTCTTTGGTAATCAGAGTTTTTGTCCTAACCAGCTGTGATGAGTGACGGTACATTCTATCGATCGCTTGTTTTATATTTTCGGCATCGTGTGTGTAACTCCTCCTGCTGTGAATTGGCACCGGTCCAAAAACTTACAAAATAAGGCTGGGCATAGAAATGCATAGATTTTTCGACCACAGACTCTTCAGACATGTTTAGTAAGTTCTGTTCTCTGTTTTGTGTGCAGCTGTGTTGTGTTCCATGGCTCCAAACACTTGTAATTTGTTTGTTTGAGCAGTCAAACATGGCAGTATTGCCTCAACCAATAAAGTGAGTTTTAGTTGGGGCTACATTTTTGTTTAACCAAAAAGTTTGGCTACATTTCCTTTTGGGGCCGCTAGTGATGGTGAAATTACACATTGCACCTTTTAACGTTCCGTAAACAGTTCCCTTTAAACAGTTTGTGATCAGGCCAATGTTTTAAAAGCAACAAAAAACACTGATCCCAAGTCAGTTCCCCTCTGCATAGGGTGAACCCACTGAATCAGTGCTCTGAATATAAAATGATCTGGTTTGGCACACTTCCACAAAGCTCTATTGAAGGAACCAGTGTCTGCCTCCCTCCACCTTCTTGTTTGTCAGCTCGTCAATTGTTCTGTAAATCACCCATCCCTGAAGCACTCCCTTCCCTTCGCCCACCAGAGCACCCCTCCTTCTCCCCCGCTATGAATCATCTCCTTGTTCTCCAGGCAGGCTCAGGAGCAGAGAGGAAAGGAAGGGAGAGGTGTTGAGTCATTCCTGTACAGTGGGTGTACAGGGCTTTAAAAAGAGAAAAACATGCCATCCCTTAGCTGACGCAGAAATGGTCGCCCTGGCAACGTTAATGACGCTGAAGTGCTTTTTCTCGGGTGTTACCTCCCAGTGTCAGGACCTTTATTCTGCTTAACCCACCGCAGGCACAAAACAAACAGTCAGTAGTGCACTTACGTTCCCATTGGGACTAAATTGAGATGTAGTCAAATGTTAGTGTTAGGGGTCTAATGGTTCAAATTTCTCATGGTTTGGTTTGTATTAAGCTCATGTGGTCATGGTTTCGGTGCGGTTTGGTAAATGCTTTGTATGTCATTGTTGAAAAATGTCAGTTTCCGATAACCCATATTTTAACATTGTGTTGGGCATACAGGGATCAATATGCCCTACATGGTAAAATTACAAGCAACAATTTACATTTTGTGAAATGTTAATTTGTTTGGAATATATGGGATAAAATAGGCTTTATGAATAAGTTTATATACCAAGGAATTATTCTGGATTAATCTGTTATATTCAAAGGTATGAATCTGTTTTGGTGCAACTTGTTGCTGCTTCTATTCAAAATCTCAAAATTCAAACTGAAATATCACCAAAATTCAAATTATATTTACATTTTTTAAGACATTATTTGAGGGGGGGGGGAATCTACAAGACATCTGATTTTTAAATCAACATTGTCTTCTATGTACACGTACACCAGCACCCTGTTCTAGCTATTGTTAATTGCAAAGAACATCTGGTTAACAATTGTGCATAAAATGATAAAGTCAAAAGCCCAGTTCATATTCTCAGGTATTAAGTAAAAAAAAAAAGTATAAAACAAGAAAAGAAACGCATCAGTAGACGGTTCTGTGTTAACTTGGTGTTTGACATTAGCCTATACCGGTGCCATAGTCAAGACACAACTGCCAAAGACCTCCACCTCTGGGGGTCCTTCACTCCAAATGCATCCATCTTTTTTATGTAAGCAAGCATGTGCTAAAGCAGTGGTTCTCAACCAGTTTTTTGGATGAACGCCCCCCCACTTCATTCCCTTACCCATTCCCTTACACAAAACTCAATATTTGTGTTATTTGCTTAATTTGCTCAATGCAACTTCGATGCATTGCATAATTTTAAGTTTTGTTAATAAATTCAGCAGGGTTACGCGTCACGAATGTGAGCCCAAACCTTGCGTGTCTTGAATTCAAGCAGATGGTGGGCTATATCTGGAGCCTATAAAATGAAAATTCGAAGACAGAAACTAATAATAAAAGTGATATTGTTAATATATTTTACATTTGCCTTTTGTAAATGTTAATTTATTCATTATTTATTTTTATAGTTTTAACAGTGGTATTTCTAACAAGACCATAGTAAGCACATGGAAGCATGGATATTCATCACTATCATGGTTAAATGTAACATGATTTCTATAAAACAAACTATGGCATTTTTGTAATTATAAACAGTAGACCTACTCTAAACACATGTAAAAACAATAAATACAAAATATAAAACAAAAATTGTAACAAAAATTAATTATATTTCCTCACTTCCCTATTTGTAGCCTATGACAAATGTAATAGAGCTGAAGTAGTGATATGATAATATTTATTATCAATCTATTTCTTCCTAAAGTACAGTTAGTGTTACTATAATAAATTCAAGGGTGAAATTCTGTGACAAATTTAAATGGTTTCTGCTTCTCGCCCCGTGCTTCTCACTGATTCTCGCAAAGCTGCGAGTTTAAGAGCTCATGCTTTAAGAGCTTTGCGCTCGCACTGCTCTGTCCATTGAGCCGTATCCATCTACAGAGCCATACAGGTGCATTAGCTGTGGTTGTGCCTCCGCCTGTGTATTTGACGCTGTTAAACCAGATACTTCAGATGCGTCGCTAGATTTCAAAATCAGATGAACCACGGTACAAATGCGTACCAACCCTTATAATTGAGAACCAACTGATATACAAGTCTAGATAAACTTTTTAATGCAAAGACGATGATGATGATAGATTTGATTATTATGACTGATAAACGCCCCCCATTTGTAACCTAACACCCCCCTCCCCCTCTCTACTAATTTGCTCTCAGCGCCCCAGCATCCTTTGAATGCCCCCGTTGAGAACCCCTGTGCTAGAGGGACCTTTAAATTCAACCTTTAAAACATGTCTCGAAAAACCCACGTTCTTTTTTTTTATTTGTTGCACTACGTCTGTTTTAGCCCAAGAATGTAAGTCATCATAAGTGCTTGGCATATATCCAGAATTCGAATGCTCATTTTTGCATTCGAATGTGCATTTTTATCATAAATTCGATGAATATTAAAATTTCACATTTTAATTTGACCGCCTCACTGTTCTTCTTGCCTATATCATTTAATATTGGTCAACACCATCTTGTATACAAAATCTACATGTTGATGAATCTATTGTTCGACTATGAGAATGAATTCAAATTAAAGGAATAAAATGAGGGAAATTATCTAAAATTCCCAAACAATTTCTTTGCAGTTTGGAGAATTGGGTTGAAATATCATGGAGAAAAAAAAAAAAAAATATATATATATATATATATTATATAAAAACACCAGAGTTTGTATAGACAGTCAAGCGACTTTTTGTTTGTTTATTTTTAGAACTCCAGCTGTGAATTTATTGCCACATATGGTGTTAAGGATTCCCTCTGGAGCCCCTCCTCCCAATGTGGCATGGCCACACCCCCTCCCTCACGTGGGATGTCCCCGAACCTGGAACTGTCCCAGATTGCCTCTCACCTACCTAGTCGCCTCTACAGCACACCTGGTAACTGTAATGTCTTGCACTTTAGTAAATATTATTCCCAGTTATAGCTGCATTTATAAGAACGATAACCTTGATGTTTAGTTAATTGTGCTGGAGGTAGGCATGTGACGGTATCACATTTTCACATCAAGATAATTGTTTAATAAGCTTTCATCACTGTATACAGTATTATCATGGTATTGAATTAATATATAGCTAGGCGCTAGCTACAAATGTATTAACTGCAAGTTAATTGGCACTGTACGGCAACGTACGATTGCGTTGCGTTTCAGCTTGAACTTAATATTGAAATCATAATGTGCAACACTGTTACTATTAATTACAGGACATAATATTAGCTGATTACAACTGTATTTTAGTTGTTTCTACAAGACACAAACGTTACTGTGTAGCTAGGGGAGTTTTAGCACACTACTCTTCAGCCAATTGAAAGCATCGGGCCTCCATATCCCAAGCACTGGCATGAATTTTGTGTTCTGGTGACTCAAGTCTCTTGTCTTCTTTCCTGCAGCAGGTGGTAAAGGCACCTCATCCTCCAGCACCCCCGCGGCCACCTCACCTCCTCCCAGTCTCTCGGATGAGTTTACCCCTGTGTCCCTGCCACGCAGCACTTCCAGCCCGCCATGCAAGGTACTCTCATGTGGAGGATGACCTTTTGTGCTGATCTGCAATCTCCCATTAAACCTTTTATAGGGATAGTTCACCCCAAAATCAAAATTCTGTCATAATTCACTCACTCTCATGTTGTTCCAAACCTGTATGACTTTCTTTCCTCTGTGGAACACAAAAGAGGGAATGTTTAGCAGAATGTGAGCCTCAGTCACCATTCTCTTTTATTGTGTGGAAAAAAGATGCAATGAAAATGAAAATTCTGCCTAAAATCCTCCTTTTGTATTTTACAGAAGTAGTTGACATGAAAGTATTTTTGAGTGAACTGTCCCTTAAGTTAAAATGGCAGATCTGCTCTGAGATTAGTGAAATCTAGTGTAGTCTCATTAAAAACTGTGTTTTAACTCTGTAGGATGGTAGACCTTTAGACTACATCAAACCTGCCTTGGTCAGGCAGGAGCCAATCAGAGAGCTTGAGAAAATTGGGCCTGAAATGATCAATCACAGAGGTAAGAAATGTGCTGTTGTCATTCCCTGTTATTACACAAAAAATTGTTTTATAATACAACAGCCTGAACTTAAAGTAGATAATAGTATAATTATATTTATTACACAGCTTTCTGGAATACTTCATTCTGATCAGTCAATTGCATTTTTAAGTCAAATATTTTTGTAGAATGAGCACTAAACTGCATAATTGACTGTTGTCCCAGGCAACCAAATTCTTACATGGATAAGTATTACTCTGCAGTCTCTTCTCACATAATGAAATAATTTCAATTCAAATCAATATTTCATGTCCATTTATTAATTTATTTGGTAAGTAGCCATGTAAGTCATTATTGCAAACCCTTTCAGGTTAAAACAGGCTATTTTGCAGTAATGACTGGCTTACTGTACATTATCCCTCATTATTGCAAAATAAACCCCTTTTGGGTGATACAAGACTTTGATCACCTTGTCTGGGTTTATTTTGCGATTAACGACAGGCTGATTGTACATAATCCCTTACTTAATGTTTGCATGGTTTAAAATCTAGAGGACTTAGCATAAATGGCTAGTGTTAGATGGGCCATCATTAGAGCTAAATATTTTGTGCTGGCTAACACAGATGGCAGAATTGACAACATGCCCATGACGCTGACCGAGCTCTCCGTCTACATGGAGCAAGAGCAAATGAGGATCGAGAAGGAGAGGGAGGATGGTAGGAACGAGAGCATCTCTTTCTTATTCAGTGGTCATTTTTGTCTTTTACAAGAGATCAAGCCAGCTTTAATACTAATTCATATCTGAGTTTTGTATTTGCCCTACTATTATACCCTTGTCCCATGCACTAATGGTTAACAAGCAGTGTCCAATTGATTTTATTAAGAGGAAATATTTACCCTCTGGAATTAATTTACAGGGGCATTTTTGTCTAACAATATAAAAACACAGTGGTCATTTTTAGAATGTCAGGTAATTGTAATAAATTCTCATTCTGAACAGTAGTTTCTGTTACCTATAAAATCACATCCACATAAAAAAAGTAGCTTTAAGTAATGCACAAGCTGATATAATAGAGTAATACAAAAACACTTTGCTGTTATACATTTTAAATAATTTACTTGTCCCTACATTAGATTATATACATACTCACCAACCACTTTATTAGGAACACCTGTACACCTACTTATTAATGCGATTATCTAGTCAACCAGTCGTGTGGCAGCAGTGCAGTGCATAAAATCATGTAGATTCAGGTCAGGAGCTTCAGTTAATGTTCACATCAACCATAAGAATGGGGACAAAATGTGATCTCAGTGATTTTGACCGTGGCATGATTGTTGTTGCCAGACAGGCTGGTTTGAGTATTTCTGTAACTGCTGATCTCCTGGGATTTTCACTCACAACAGTCCCTAGTGTTTACACAGAATGGTGGCAAAAACAAAAAACATCTAGTGAGCGGCAGTTCTGTGGACAGATACGCCTTGTTGATGAGAGAGGTCAACGGAAAATGGCCAGACTGGTTCGAGCTAACAGAAAGGCTACGGTAACTCAGATAACCGCTCTGTACAATTGTAGTGAGCAGAATAGCATCTCAGAATGCACGTCGAACCTTGAGACAGATGGGCTACAACAACAGAAGGCCACGTTGGGTTCCACTTCTGTCAGCCAAGAACAGAAAGCTGAGGCTGCAGTGGGCACAGGCTCACCAAAACTGGACAGTTAAAGACTGGAAAAACATAGCCTGGTCTGATGAATCTCGATTTCTGCTGAGGTGCAAAGATGGTAGGCCCACTGCAGCCTCAACTTTCTGTTCTTTGCCCGATGTGGTCTTCTGCTCTTTTAGCCCATCCGCCTTAATGTTCGACTTGTTGTGTATTCTAAGATGCTATTCTGCTCACTACAATTGTACAGAGTAGTTACCTGAGTTACCGTAGCCTTTCTGTCAGCTCAAACCAGTTTTGCCATTCTCCGTTCACCTCTCTCATCAACAAGGCGTTTCCGTCTGCAGAACTGCCACCCACTGGATGCTTTTTGTTTTTGGCACCATTCTGAGTAAACTCTAGAGACTGTTGTGAGTCAAAATCCCAGGAGATTTGACAGAAATACTCAAACCAGTCCATCTAGCTCCAACAATCATGCCACAGTCAATCATTGAGATCACATTTTTTCCCCATTTTGATGATTGACATGAACATTAACTGAAGCTCCCGACTCGTATATGCATGATTTTATGCATTGAACTGCTGCCACACGATTGGCTGATTAGATAATCGCATGAATAAGTAGGTGTACAAGTGTACTTAATAAAGTGGTTGTGAGTGTAAGTCTCTAATGTTTAACATCACAGTTGATTTTTATGTAATAGCTCTCAAGTTTCTGACTTTTCTGCCTTTAGTGTTTCTAGAGCTGATTTAAGTTTATTTTCATGACAAAAACACACATTTGGTACAATTACAACAATTCTCACCTCTGAGACACTGAACTCCTAAATAAATAGGCCTAATAGAATATAACAAAATATATCAAATGTTAGATGACAAATAAAAAATAAACACAAATTCAATAACATTAAAAAATCTGGGCCATTTTTGTCTTTTTCTGTGGTTAATTTCTGACACTGGTTACAAGAAAATATAAAGATGAACAAGGTGATCTGGAAGTGTCTTCATACATTTTTTCTATGTCATCCTCTCAGCTGCCATCACAGAAGAGCTTTTAAAGCTGACTGAGGACAAGCGGGATTTAGCTGGTCTTCGTGGCTTTGACTCACCATTCCTCAGCACCACAGAGACCTTAACCGGAGCCCAGGAGAAACTCCTACCCTCTTCTGCTCTAGTCGGCTCGATTAGAGACCCTCACAATACCATCTCCACCCCTGACAAGACTGACATCACACCCGGGGACAGAGGCAGAGTCAGCAAAGGAATGTCCCAGGAGCATCCCTGGACTTTCCAACCAGTGTTCACACCCATTGAGCACCCAACACACAGACACCTCCATCAGAGCCCCTCTGCACCTGGGGACGAGGCCCTTAAATACGGGTTGTGTTCCCCTAGCCCATGCAAACCACCACCCCTACCGTACGAGGCTCTGTTTGACATGGCCCTGCCCCGGGTGGCATCCATGTTTGTGGGAAGGAAGACCTCAGAAATTGTGAGGTTCCAGAGAGGTGACGTGGGCAAGGAAGGGGAGGAAGAAGGTGTACAGGGGGTCATGTCTGCCTCCCCATTGGAGGTGCTGGATCGCCTCGTGCAGCAGGGCGGCGACGCCCATGATAAAGTATTGAAGAGGTGAGGCTTTTCTTTCGATTGTAATATTCAAAGTTTGCAATTCATCAAACTTGTAGTGGTATGACCTGGTGGTTAAATATCTGGGCTTGTAAACAAAAGGTCGTAGGTTAGAACCCTGCAATGGGTGATCAGTGAATAATCACTATTATGCCCTTGAGCAAGATACTTAAGTTCAGGTTGTAAACTCTAAAGCTATTGTCTCTGTAATAAGTGTACTATAATCCACTTCGCTTAAAAGCATCTTCAAAAAGCCTTCTTATGGCAAACACGTTTGTACTACGGACCTGAATGTTTGCTCAAATTGTGCATTTTGTTGAGGAGAGGTGTACTGATACTTTTCTAAAAGACTGAATTTATCATTTTTGCCTGGTCAAATGATAAAACAGACATGAAAAAATCCCATAAATTTACAAGAAAGGAGGGACCAGATCATATCTTGTGACCAGAATATTACAGAGACTTGGGGTCTTTAGACTTAGGCCATTAAAAAACCACCTAGAAACCAGCCAGAACACCTTAGCAATGCCCTAATTGCATAGCAATGTGCTAACAACAACTCAGACATCTTTATAACCGCATAGGCAACAATCCACAACATCCTAATTTTGTGGTAATGAGGTTAACACTCACTTTTTCTGTATAAAATTAACTTTTCTTTTTCCAAACTAGACAACTTAAAGTTTGCCAAAGAAGGGCTGCCGGTCTTACTCTGAGGCTTTTTCAGCAGAACTGGGCCAGACTGGTCGCAGATTTGCCCTGAGCCCACTCACTCACTATCACACTGAAACAACTGTCTGCATTGTCCCGTCTCATATCCACTGCCACACAAATCAGCCAACAGCACAACAGCATAGCCAGTGTTAACAGAATTCAATCAGAGCATTGCTTCTCTCTCCTCCCTGCCCTACAGCATGCACAGCCTTCACTCGAAGATACATAACTGAGTTAGGTTACTGGGCTCACAAATTTAGGTGTGATTTGGCTCGGATCAGAGAGGGTTCTGTGCGGAAAGGCTGTCTCTTGCCAGAAAAGCAGTGTGTCCACAATTATTGTCACATTTCCACTGACCTCGTTGAGCCCCTCTGTTTTTTATCTTCCTTTCTCCCAACATTTCCACAATCTCTCTCAGATTACCCCTGCCAAGCAAGTCAGCTGACTGGACACACTTTGGAGGTAAACAACATTGCATGAGCACACATTTACTGCTTGTTGAATAGAAGTGCTTTCAGAGTAAAGAGAAACAGTGATGTGGTCTAAGTGGTACAAATGACCCAAACATGTAAAGGTACCCTAACAAATGTTTTTCCACAAAGTTTTACACCTAAAGAAATGTTTAGTACTTTTGACAAATATTTAAAATGTACAGTCATGTGAGAGAAGACTAGTCATGAGAGTGGCTTAAAAAAAAGGATTTATGTATTTGTAATTGTGTATTTAAGGGTTCAGTTTAGGACATTCATCTGGTCATTGATGATATTTGGTTGGACTAACTTCTTTCTGTCATTTGTCTTTTTCTTTCTTTCTCTTTCTTTCTTCCCCCCCTTTTTTCTCCCTTTACTTCCTACCATGTTTCTTCCTTCTTTCTTCCTTCCTCCCTTCTTCCTGTACTTCCTACTGTCTTCCTTCTTCCTACCATCTTCATTCCTTCCTTTCTCCTGTATTCTTTACTTCATTCGCTCCTTTCCTTCCTATTATCTTCCTTCCTTCCTAATATATACCTTGCTTCCTACCTCCCTTTCTTCACCTTTACTTCTTACCATGTTCCTTCCTTCCTTCCTTCCTTCCTACTATCTTCCTTTTTCCTCCTTTATTTCCTAATTTATTCCTTCCTTCCTTCTTCCCTCCTTCCTCCTTTACTTCCTACCATGTTCATTATTTCCTCCCTCCTTTACTTCCTACCATGTTTCTTCCTTACTCACTCCCTTCCAATGTTCCTTCCTTCCTTTCCTTCCTCCTTTACTTCCTATTATGTTCCTTCCTTCCTTCCTCTATTTCTATGTTCCTTCTGTTCTTTACGTTCCTTCCTCCTTTATTTCTTAATATATTCCTTCCTTCCTTCGTTCATTCCTTCCTTCCTTCGTTCCTTACTTCCTTCGTTCCTTCCTTCTTTCTTATATCTTCCTTCCTTCCATCCATCCATCACCTCTCTTTTATCTTTTCGCATACTTTGTTGTCTTCCTCACGTTCAGGTTCTGCTCCCCTGGATGAGCTGCACACACTGCGCAGTCAACTGCTTCTGCTACACAACCAGCTCCTGTACGAGCGCTATAAGCGAGAGCAGCATGCTGTCCGTAACCGTCGTCTGCTTCGCCGCATCATCAATGCCACTGCACTTGAGGAGCAGAATAACGCTATGGTAATGTCCTATAATAGCTCAGTGTCACAGACTGTTAAATGATGGGTTTCTGGTTGGCTGTATGTTAGAATTAAAGCCATCAGATATAACAAAGTTGTGTTGACAAAAAAGAGGGCAGATGGACTGAAAAAGGGATCAGGCTTCATTAATAAAGAGAAGAGTACTTATTTGTGTATAAACATTTTTACTGAGCATTTCTTAAAAACATACAGTAGTTTATTACATGCTAGGTAACAAGTCATAGCAAATACTGCATATTAGTTGAACCTTTTAGCTCTTCCACTTCAACATTAGAAGAAAAATACATTTGAAATTGCAGTAGTAGGTCCTTGTTTTTTTTTTTAATTTTCTTTTATAATCCTGTACCGTTTGTAATTTCAATATAAAAGCTAACCAGCAGAAACTCCAGTGAAACATTTTGCCATGAATGTTTAGCTCTTTTAGGATTAAATATAAATTAGATTTGTGTCAAAATGTTGTTTATTTTTACTTTTTTTTTTTTTTTTTGCACTTTAGAGATTTGACAGGGCAAAAAATATTTACTTTTCATCAGTATATGTTGGCATATCCATTAATTTATGCTAGTTCGGGGGTGCCAGACAAAACCTTTATTGATCACTAGAGGGCAACCGAGGGCCAGATCCTTCATTGAGTTCCATTTAGAGTTGATTTTGTGTGCAGAAGGCCCAGCTGAACCTGCAGGATGTGGATGTCATGTCTCTGAAAGAGAGCCTGCAGGTGGAGCAGCAGAGATACAGGCAGCTCTGGGATGACAGAGAGACAGTAGTTACATGCCTGCATAGCCAGATACGGCAACTACAGCAGGCCAAAGATGACTACTATACCAAAAACCAGGAGTTACAGGTAAGTCACATGCAATTCTCTCAAACTGACTTACACAGACACACAATTATGTCAATATTTGTCAATAAATAAGAATCTTAACAAATGACTCTTACACAAGGGGGGGATGCACAAAAACATGCATTATCTATTGACAAGGCCTTGTGGGAAATAATTTGACAATGCTATGTAGACTTTGAAGCTAACACTTTTGTTAATTGACCAAGTGGGTGCGGTTTTGGCTGATGCCAGTAAGCTCAAAATAGCCATATATCAGCCAATTTATTAATATGGTAGCTAGCATAAAATCAAACACATTCCTATTCAAATTCATGTAAATTATTGTTTCTTAAAGTGATACTATTTTTTCCCTTTTTGTTGCACCTGTCACAGTGTAGAGTTTAAAATAAGTATGCTATTTTAATGTACATCTGTGACCCTTCAATCAGAGTAAGTTACAAGAATGCCAGAAGCGAATAGGCGAGATAGAGGCGGAACTTCAGATGGCGAACAACAAGGTGTGCCACACAGGACACCTGCTGAACCAGCTCACTGCCAAGGTAAGGAAAACTTTCCCACTGACTCATTAAGCTCCAATGTTTCCGTCTGGTTATGTTCAGTTAGTATTAAAATATATAAAGTTTGTTATAAATATCTTTAGTTTGTTTAAAAAAAAAAAAAATTCTAGCATGCAAGAATGCAGCACTAAAAATAAACATTGAAAATATGTTGGTGCCATATGAAAAGTATGACCATAACAATTAAACTTGTAAAAAATTTAAATATTTTAAATGTTTATTTGCAGTGCTGCACACCATTACTGTAAACAATTTTTTTATAAACAGAATGACGAGTCTAAATAATTTTCTGTGGTAGTCAACAGCATGCCACAGATGTTTACGATAGAGCTTAACCTATATTTAATCTGGAATATCCCTTTAAATATGTAGTGGAATAAAATTTGTTGTGGTAAATGTCATACTTCCTCTCATTTGTCTTTTCCTTAGTTATCCTCGAGTGAAAGTATTCAGCAGCAGTTGAGTTTTCTCAATAAACAGCTATTGCTGTTGGGAGAAGCTCATAAACTGTGCGTTCAGGAGCTGCAGCAGGCCGGACCAGACACAAGCAAGGTAAATGTTTTACGTCACGTCAGGAGAACAAGCCCACTGTCTCTTTCATCTTGACACAAATGCAGCTCACATTGTCATCATCTCTCTCTGTTTTTTTCTTCTTCATATCCCTGCTTAACTCCTTTTCTCTCCTATAGGAGGTGCAGATGCTGCAGATGTCTTGGGGGAAGGAGACGGAATGTCTTAAGCAGAATTTGTTATTCCAGAACCAAAAGCTGGATGCTGCTCATCAGAGAGTGGCAGAACTGGAGACACAACTTTCCAAGAAAGAGCACCTGATTGCAGAACAAAAGAAGTTCCTAGAAGATGTCAAAGCCCAAGCCAAGTATGAGAGCTCTGTATCTGTCTCATAAAGCAACTGTTGTTTCACCAAAAGAGATAAAATTATGCACTTAGTGTGTTAGTATATTAGTTTGAGATTTCTGTGAACATATGTGTGTGAATTATTTGTAATCATTGCTAGCTGATATTCTGAGGTTATCTCAAATATGTTTTGCATTAATTCCTATATCCCTAAAACCTTCTCCCGCCACTTTTACATATAATATACTTTCGTTTCCATTCTAGCCTCAGCATTGTCTCACAATCTCTTTTTCGCTTTCTGTCTCTCAGAGGGGAGCTGCAGGCCTCTGAGAGCAGGTATCAGGCCCAGCGGCGGATAACTCTGGCACTGCAGACTGAGCTGTTGCAACTGTACAGCAGACTGGAAACTGAAGACTCCTCTGCCACTGCTTCAGCCACACAAGCAGAGGGCGCCACTGAGCCCCACATTTCTGCAGAGTCTAGGTACTTTCAAAACAATTTAAGAGAGAGTTCACCCAAATATGAAAATTCTCTCATCATTTACTCACCTTCATGCCATCCCAGATGTGTATGACTTTCTTTCTTCTGCTGAACACACAGATTTTTAGAAGAATATTTCAGCTCTGTAGGTCCATCCAATACAAGTGAATGGGAACCAAAATTTTGAAGCTTCAAAAGCATATAAAGGCAGCATAAAAGTAATCCATACGACTCCAGTGGTTAAATCCATATCTTTAGAAGCAATATGATAGGTGTGGGTGAGAAACAGATCAATATTTTTTTGCTATCATTCTCCACTTTCACATTCTTCTTTTTGTTTTTGCTGATTCACTTTCTTCATGCATATCACCACTTACTGGGCAGGGAGGGGAATTTATAATAAAAACAAATATTTATCTGTTTCTCATCCACACCTATCATATCACTTCTAAAGATAAAGATTTAACCACTGGAGTCTTATGGATTACTTTTATGCTGCCTTTTATATGCTTTTTGGAGCTTAAAAATTTTGGTCACCATTTACTTTCATTGTATGGACCTTCAGAGCTGAGATATTCTTCTAAAAATGTTCACTTGTGTTCAGCAGAAGAAAGAAAGTCATACACATCTGGAATGGTATGAGGGTGAGTAAATGATGACAGAATTGTCATTTTTTGGGTGAACTATCCCTTTAAGCAATTAGTCAAATATTTGATGAGTTGAAACTAGCTACATTTCATGCTGTGATAAACTATTATCTAATAAAATAATAAACAATAATTATACTTCCAAAGAATATGGAATTTTTGCATTTTTTGTTTAAAAGAAAGTAATGGGCCACCAATTTTTAATCTTGTGTGGAAAGTCCCTGTTATGGTTAGTTTTGTTTGAGGGTTGGGGGAATCTTTCCTTAATTTCAGTGTTTTAAATACATAAAAAATTCTCATGATTGTTACAGTTCTTACGGTTGTTTCTGGTGTCACAGTGTCATTGTGGTGGACAGGTCAGTGAAAACATCCACCAAAGAGGACAGCAAGTCGCCTCAGTCTCCACGCGGCAATGGCAGCACTTTATCAACAGGGCAACCGAAGACCAGCCCCACCGTGGCCACCTCTGTTAACGGCAATCGAGGCACTCCCCCACCTGTCCTAGTGGAACCGCCCCCTCACCGTCCTCATTCCCCACTGGGACCACCAGGACCGCTTGTCCCCTCTGACACCCCCCTCACTGTAGGCTCTTACCCCAGTGCCAAGAGCTTTCTAGGCATGCGGGCACGAGAGCTGTTCCGCAACAAAAGTGAGAGCCAGTGCGATGAGGACGAAGCTGCTCCTCCACGTCTCATTGGCCTATCACAGGGCCTGAAGACTGAGCTCTGTGTGGAGCCGACAGCGAAGGGTATACCCAGTGCTCCCGGCTCCTCCTCTGTGCAGAGCTTCACGCTCATCACATCTGCTAAAGAAGCTCAGCCTGATGCTCATAGAGCCAATAACCGAAACGCATTCAGCTCAAGGTGCCCTGAGCGACCCATGCAGCAACCGTTAAGGATCATGGACTATAATGAAGGTCACCAGGAGCACAGCTAAAGTTATGGAATACAGCACAAGAGAGACAGTAGAGAAAGTCCAAATCAGCCTTGGTGTGTGGAGAGATGTGCAAATTTAGATATTAGAGTGTAAGCAAGACTTTCAATTCTCAGTGTTATCTGTCTCATTTCCACAAGCAGACAACAGGATTTGGAGCCAATAAATTAGTAAAACCCTCAGCAAAATTTGAAAACATGGACTAAAATCATTCATAAAACCATTTAGTATATTATAACATTAAATTTGATATGACAATTTACATTGTATATTTTATGCAAATTCGTTCTGCTCGTGTTTCGTGAATGAGGCCCGATGTCTTTTACCGAGCACACTCTATTTGTCACCATAAATTTCACTGCTACATCTTTAAGTATTGTTTTGCTAATTTATCAGCTCCCTTTAAAAGAACCAAGTTGCTGTTGCAGCACATGGAAGCTTTGAGTATAGTCTATTAGAAGCAATATTATTGATTCAGTTGTAGTAAAGGTACAGTTCTTACACCCTCCCAGCTCATCCGCACAGAGCTGAATGTGTGGATCTGTCCTTTTGTGCCAAGCAGGAGTCAGTGTTTCTTTTATAAACCATCAGGTTTTAACTTGAGACATGTTAAGTGCTTTTTCATGTGCTGAAATCATGTGTTTCTTTACAATGTTAATGTGTGTATGTATGTACGATGTCTGCCTGTGTGTAAGATGTATGTGGAAACCCACCAGTGGTATGAAAGTAATGGCTTGTATCCCAGACTCAACACTTAAATTGCACTGTCAGTAGTTATTCATCATGAAAAAAAAAACAAAAAAAACGCTGTTTAGTCTTGGACTAGACTTAATCTGGGTCTGGGAAGTGGGCTCTAAATGTTACAACCACAACAGAAGGATGATCTGACATGCTTCATGGAGCATTTTATATGAATAGAATTTTAAAATTATTTATTTTGTTTGTCCTCAATTGCTTTTATGTGAAAAACAGCCTTTCACGTTGATTTTGAGTATTACCAGTCACTGTTTTTGAAAAGTCCAGTCTATTTATTTTGACATTGTAATTGAAGGGAATTTTTTCCCCCAACAATGGCCATAAAAGTGTTATCGTAGGCCACAACCATGGCCGGTACTAAGGTTGGAGTGCCCCCCTAGATTTTCCTCGTGTAAAACTGTGCTGCACGTGGAAATGCGTGCTGTGTTGATGAATAAATTTGCGCCACGTGCTTTGTACCGACGTAGCGACATGCAGAAAACCAAAGTATACTTTGTCTTTAAGAATTTTATCCTTCCATAATCCCTATCGAGATATTGTAATTAGTGGCTATTATCCTAACAGTCAATTATCAAATAACAGTCAAACATGAAACAGTTTGACAATATCATAATTCACAGTCTCTTACAACTCTGTAGAATGAGATAAATGAAAATGTGAATAGTAATACATGCTTTGCATGAGTTCCACCAAAATTGTAGACATGAACTGGATGAGAAACTGTTTGTAAAATTCTTTGTTTTTTTTCCTGCCACATCCTGGCTCTGGCGTGGTTTGTGATGACTTACCAGCTTTGGTTACCTCTCTTTAAAAGGGTAGTTCACCCAAAATAAAAATTATCTCGTCATTTACTCGCCCTCATGTCATCCCAGATGTGTATATCTTTCTTTTTTCTGATGAACACAAACAAGGATTTTTAGAAGAATATTTTAGCTCTGTAGGTCCTCACAATGCAAGTGAATGGTGACTAAAATTTTGAAGCTCCAAAAAGCACATAAAGGCAGCTTAAAATGTAATTTAAGACTCTAATGGTTAAATCCATGTCTTCAGAAGCGATATGATAGGTGTGGGTGAGAAACAGATCAATATTTAAGTTGTTTTAAGTTGTTTATAAATTATCCTCCCTGCCCAAAAGGTGGCGATATGCACGAAGAATTCAGATCGCCAAAAACTAAGAAAGAAGAATGTGAAAGTGGAGATTGATTGAAAGAAAAAAAAAAGACTTGAATATTGATCTGTTTCTCACCCACACTTATCATATCACTTCAGAAGACATGGATTTAACCACTGGAGTCATATGGATTACTTTTATGCTGCCTTTATGTGCTTTTGGAGCTTCAAAGTTTTGGTACCCGTTCACTTGCATTGTATGGACCAACAGAGCTAAATATTCTTCTAAAAATCTTTGTTTGTGTTCAGCAGAAGCAAGAGAGTCATACACATCTGGGATGGTATGAGGGTGAGTAAATGATGGGAGAATTTTCATTTTTGGGTGAACAATCCCTTTAACCCTCTCACTTCAGTGCACTGCAGTTATTTGAATATTATTATTAATTTTGCTTTCTGAGTGCCAAATACTTGATAAGACAGTGACAGTATTCTGTAGAGTTTAAATGTCCTGGTTTTGATACTGGTTTTGTGTATTACTCAAGCACATCTATTCGTATATTTGCATATCAGTTAGAGGGGTAAATACGTGACAAGTTCTTTATTATTAGTTGGATTGTTTTACCAGGAATGTGAGGACACTATTTGTTGAGATTTTTCCGAGCTGAAAGTGGGAGGGCCGTAGCGATGAGAACCGTATAACGCCAAGTAGAAAGTGTAAAATGACACTGAATCTCCACAAGATAGCCAAGTTGACAGTCAAAGACGTCATTTATGAATTGTAACCAAATCCTGTTGTCCCCTTGAAGTGTCTGCTGTTCCTTCTGCCTTGCTATCTAGAGCATGTAAACAATCCTCTTGTAATGCCAACAATAGGAACTATGACTTAACAAGACACAAGGTACAATCAGTGTGAAATGAAAGGAACGTATGAATTTGATCTCCGTCTCTGGAGATGAAAGTTCAGGGGTTTGTTGGGGGAGGGAATGCAGGGTTGGGTAGAAAAGTTTCTTAAAGCAGATGCTTGTGTTAACTGTGAATGACAAAAATAAAATCATCTTCAATGTTTTGCACTACAGATTGGGGTTTGTTTTGATTATTTTTCTCCTTAATTAATGTTGCTTTGATATCTGGAATGGAAATGAGACATAATTTGGAGCCTACAAGCAACACTGGCATGAAAACATCACTTCCTTGGCTGTTGCCTGTAATGATTTGTGATTTAAGCGGGTGTTGTGTTTGTTGCCTAAAATGTTTAGAAAAATTACAAACAGACAATAGCCATTTGCTAAGTTTTTTTTTTTTTTTTTTTTAGTTATACAGTGGCTCACAAAAGTACTTGGAACACACTTAAAAATGAATGAATTTAATTGCATTAGACAAAAATATCTAAGTGGTATCTGCAAAAATGATGCTAAACCTTTTCTCACAAGTTGTTTATGTTGCACCAATGCTTGACAGCCAAAAAGTGTCCAAATGCTTTATTTTATTTTTAATATTATATAGTGTGTGTATGTATGTATGTATGTATGTATGTATGTATGTGTATGTATATATATATATATATATATATATATATATAATTATTATTTATTTTTTTGTGACCTGTTCTATCATTTAGAATCACATTGACCTAGAAACAAATTTTGAGTTTTATGCAATATAGAAAGAAGGAATGTTAAAGCTATCTAACAATATAATTATTATGTTTCTACTCCAAACCATTGTTGAGATATAATCATTTAAATGCTTTTCGTTTTTCTTAATTGCATTAAACCCAAGATGTGTGTCTGGGACAAAGTGTCTCAAAATGATGGAGCAGGTGACATTTTTAAATTTGATATTAAGTGTCCAAATACTTTTTATTTTATACAGCAATATCAATGTTTTTTTTAAATTTATGTATTATTATTTAACCTTTGGGTGCCAGTGTATTATAATATTCCTCTATCCCACCTAAATGGTACACATATTTGGGCCAACACATTTCTGTTGCCAAGAAGTCACTGATAAAACACCTTTTGACAGCACTATTTCCAATATATAAAACATCTAACTTGCTTTCAGACTCTAAATATCTTAATTTCTTAAAAGAAAGCAGAAAATCAACTGGGAGTCTTCAGCCATCAGCTAACCTGATTTTCTCCACAGAGAAACAGAATGCGATCATTCACAAGTCCACCACTAGAGGGCAGTATTGCTCTTGTCCAGCCATCAATCAACAGGTGCATTCGGAGCGCTGTTGACTCTCCTGGGCAATCGTTATGGCTCAAAGCACATCTAGAGGTTAGTAGTTGTGTTCATTTGAGGTCAAACGAAACAGAATGCGAATTGTTCACCTTTCCTTGCGAAAAACGTAATGGCCGTTCACACCGAAAACGTCGTTGCGATAAAAAAAAAAAAAGCAGCTAGACGCAGCGCCACGAATAGAACAGAACTCGGTTGTCTCTAGACCCGTTTCTAACAGCTGTAGTTTTTTTAAAATTATTATTATTGTTGACACTGCGTCTAAAAAACGCGGCGCAACTATCAAAGACCTTCGTCTAGCTCCTGTTTACATAGGAAACAGTTGAAAAAGAGCGCGGGCGGACGCAAACACCCGCTTTGTGTGAACGACCCCTTACAGTTCTATAAATGCAGCAAGGCTCGATGTCTAAATGTTATTTTACTTAGGTCTTTCAAATAATTAATGTTCAAATTGCTTATACTTTAGTTTTAGAGAGAGTGACCTAAACATGTGGCGCAAATATTCCCTCAGCGCGACTCGTTTAAATTCAGCGGCAGAGCGAAACACGACTCAAGCAGCTACTACAACTGAGGAAGTAAGATTAGTTCATCAAACGTGTGCATATGTAGGACTATTTCATGACCGAGTCAAGGAAGAAGGAAAAAAAAAATCTTATGTTTAATTTAGCAGTACTCTGAGGGGTCAGGGAAACTGATGCAGTATAATTGGACGCAGAGGGAATCCATACCAATTTGTGATTTCAGAATCTACTTGAGAAATTAGATGTCAGTGCAAATACGAAATTGCTCCTCAATGTTTTCAAAGATTGCATAAAATTTTAAGCATCAATCTTAAGTTTTCACAGCAAAGGGATTTCTCTCCTCTCTCTCTCTTTATCAACTTGAAATGAGTTAAAGCAGTGCCATGCAGTTATGATTGGGCTATAAAGAGGCTTATTTTTATTTCATTATTTTCCCTATTTCTCTTGAAAATGGTGTAGATTCCTGGTATCAAGGGCTCATCTTTATATTTCCATTCATTTGAAAAGTGTAATTAAAGGATAACCACATCCTGGTGTGAATATTGTGTGAAATATAGTTTCAGTATCACCCATCTTGAAGTCTTGGGTGTAAGTCCAGTTAAAGCCATACAAATTACAATTAACAGGATTTTTGTAGCATAGCAACTGCAAGAGCATCTTTTCAGGAACTTTCTGGGAAAACATAAATGTCTCTGTGTGATAAATTTTTTTAAGATATATTTTTATGCCGCAGCATGCTTATTTTGCATGTTTTTGACATACTAAAAGCCTGGTTATATCTAAATTCTTGTGTTTATTCCACAAGGATACATGCCGAAGCAAAAAAAAAAAAAAAAAAAAAAAAAAGAGAGAAAGCGAAACAAGATAAGCATATTTCATATTGACACTCTTTTTAAAACGACTTCATTTGTTCTCATTAATAGCTTAAAGGTCCATGAATAAATAATCGTAAAAGTGGATACTTTTTGCTGAATGCTTCAATAAATGCGAAGTGCCCAGAAATAGATTGAATACGAGTGTTTATCCCAGGCCCACCCTGGTATCAAATTTAGACAGCTAACACACACACACCTTCAGATCAGACTATTTTACAGGAGGCGGGAAAAAAAATGCTTGTTTAGTTAGACCTTTGAGATGAGAGTAAATTTAATTAGCTGAGGGTGGTTTGTGGGTTCCTCACTTCTGATTCTGTGAGCCAAGTAGACTCCAAACTTAAAAAGGAGAGAAGAAAGGAAAAGAGAGCGAAAGGGGAAAGAGAGAGAGAGAGAGAGAACAAGGGATTCAAGTGCCAATCCCAGTGGTTTAATTATTTTAATTATCATCCTCTTTCAGCTTTTCTCAAAAAGAGGCCATTAAAGGATGCCCAATTGGGTTAATCTGATTAAAAAAGGAAAGATGGAGGGAGAGATAAAAGGCTGCACATGTCAGAACTAATCAGGGGAGTTAAAACTGCTATTTGTGATCTGGGACGGTTGTAAAAGTGGGCAGAGAGTGATTTTTTTTTATTTTATTTTTTATTTATTTTATTTATTTAGTTTTTTATGTCTTCTCTTTTCAAAATACCTTTCTCCTTGTTTCAGATAGTCCATAAATTCAACAAAGACTTTGTTGCAGCCACTGTACACCTGCACAAATGTTTGATGTCAAATTCAGTCAGACGTTGAACTTGTTACATTTTAAACCACACTGAAAACCCTAAAAAGTTGACTACTCCTTTCCCTCAGTTGAACTGAGTAATGGTGTCTCCAAAACATATGTGATTAAATTAACTTGCCGTTCATATAGAATGAATTTAAATATTTAGGTAAAGTTAACTAGATGCAAGTAGACTTAACTCAGATTTGCTATTTAAATATTGTTGTTTCTACTGTTCTTAATTATTTTAATTGAATTGGTTCAATTTTAGATCAAACAATAGCACAGCTCAAATAAAGATCATAACTTATTCTAGGTCATTAAGTAAACTTAATTCTCCAAAGAAATGCATATATACCAGCACTTTAACTGCACATTCACAAAGAGGATTAGTCAACAGGACTTCTTGACCAAATGGGACACTAGTCACCCTAATGGTGACATCATACAAAAAACTGTTTGCAACAAAACAACATAAATAATACTGTAAAAGAGCTAAAACTTCTTTAAATTCTTAATTACAACTATTTCAATGCCCCAATAACTTAATTAAGGAGCAAAGCATTATGGGTATTTCCCATAGCCTCAATTTTGTACTCAAATTTTAGATCAAGAAATCTATGGATCTAAGTCTATGGATTTTTAAGATAAATAAGTTTAATGAACATAAATATTTGAATTATGAGCCCAAAACCTGACATTTCAAGTAATACGACAACTTGATATTTCCAGTAATGACAACTTTAGGGTTTACGGTGCATATTCAGTCCAGTACATTGCATCCACCTTATTCCTATGTCCCATGAAGTTTTTGTATAAATTATGGGCATAACTCTCAGCAGACTGTAAACAATCAGCTGTTGTGAATGAGCTTGCTTGTTACTTTCACATCTTTATCTATTTTAAGAAATGAAATACCTGTTGGTAATGTAAACGTATACTTTGGCAAGACTGTGTATAACCCCAAAATGATGTAAAATACAGACACGCTGTAATTGCATTTGTTAAATTTACCATCTATAATTCAGTACATTGCACTGTAAACCCTAATGCTCAAAGTAATTAATTGTATTGAGTAGGTAAAAATTAAGTCAGATAAATTAGTTCAGATAAATTATCCTTAAGTATTTAGAACTTTTTTCTTTTGAGTTCACGAAACTGACACCTTTTAATTAACCTAATTTGCTTTATTGTTTTAAGTTAAATGAACTTGTCTCTTTAAATTTACAGGAACTTAAATTGTCCATTTGAATTTAAAGATGTCTAATAGCCTCTCAATCTATGCTACCAATGCTGCAATGTTCTATATTGCTTTCCTATTAACATACATTTCTAGTTGGAAAGAGATTAGTTAATTTAACATGGCTAATTTAGTTGGGTTTACGGAAATACTTCAAGTAAAGGGAACCTATATCAGTTAAGTTGATAGTACATGGAAATTTTAAGTTCATCCATCATAATGTATGAGTTAGCTTACTCAATATTTAAAGTTAGAACAATCAACAGGTATATGTAATACAAAATCAAAATCTGAAAGTTCTACTAATTTGAACTTGAAGTTTATTTACTTAAAAACAAACTTTGATGTAACTGATTACCTTAAATGTTTTTAGTTCTGGTAATTTATAAGGTTTACAGTGTATATAGAAATATAAAGTTTTTTTATAGTTATATTTTTGAAGTATACATAAGCCACCCTAATGCAAAGATGGTATTTATATTATGATTTTTTGTATTTAATTTTATCTCATATTCTATCACCAGTCTGGCTTTGAACTCAATGGACATGGCTTTCTGCGAATGACGGCCAATCTTAATTTAACGTTTCTATTCGCCGTTAAAGCATCTTTGTTCAAACACGTGCTGTGATCGAAACATCACTCTCACTTTGACTAACTACGCTGTGATGGGTACCTAATGTCTTTTCATCGAAAGTTAAAAAGAACCTGACACGCCATGCGTGAGTGCAGAGGCCCGGCTAAAACCTGCGCAGGTGTTGAACCACAGCATGAAAAGGAGGAGAGAAAGATTCCACTTTCTGAATAAATCAAATCCTGCATGTGTAGAGAGATGGACGGGAGCCCATGTAATATTAAAAGCGCTGTGTCTGGCAACGCAAGCGGTGCCACTCCTTTCATTGCTCCTGCTCCCTCCACTACCCGGCCACTGGCTCTTCTCTCAAGGTGACACTTCAAAGCACCAACGCAGACGTGGAAGGCCTGGCTGCCAGCATGAAGCCTGCCCAACCCTCCTCCACCCCCTTCCTCAAACAGGCGCCTGCTACCCCCGCTGGGCCAGGTCAACGCCAAGAATCCGCACCGCTTGCCACTCGGGAACCCTTGTCAAAATCTGCTTCGGATCCTTAATTAATAACACTCCTTTCCTATTGCAAACAAAGGGGGTGAGAGAGAGTGCCCGTCTGGAGTCCACTGGCACCGTTCGTTACCAGGGCCTCCATTCCGACAAAGAAGAACGCTAGAAATGGTGGCAGTTATCTTTTGGATGAATATTTGTAGGAATATGTTATGTGCTGTGTTTGTCAACTTGCTATGTGTTTTTCAGTGTTTTTCTCAAATCTCTTTTTCTTTGTTTTCCCCAGGTTGTTCCTTTTCATGAGCCAACAGCACCTTTGAGCAATCTAACAGGTAAGAGCATTTCAAAAAGAGCCTTTCCATAATGGAGTCTGTGGCTGTTTCCGAAACCTAAGGGAGCTGCCTTGCTGATCAGTTAGTCAGTGACTAAACAGGCAGTGTTTTGTTTATGAAGGGCCCTTCTAAGGAAACTCATTTTAGACAGGCTTCCATAACTTCTTACCTAATCTCACAGAATCATGTTACTATACCTACATTTTTCAGAAATGGTTTTAATGTGACTCGTTGTACTATATATATCGCATCAGTTTGCTGGTGAAATAAACAATAGAGGTGCTAAAACAATTACTTTTATTCACTTTCACACAAATCACAAGTAAAACGGCAGATTATAAGTTCATAAACGCTCTCTTTTCATCATGTTCCTCACACATTGCTATTTTATGACATCTAAACACTGCTACTGTAGCGTATGACTTTTGCCATTTTAACATTTGCATTTCATAACCAACTACATTTACAAGCTTGTTCAAGTGCGATAAGATTGCACAGTATCTCCACTGCACTTGCGATGCAAAGGACCTGGGTACAAATCCTGAAAAGCACACGAGTCGACACGTGAGCCGAAAGTGCCATAAAAGTGCCAGAAAAGGACGTGGTTGCTTCAGCTATTGCGTTTTTCCATGTCAGATTTGCTTTTAGGACACTATTGGTTAGGTTTAAGTTTTAGGGTACGGAAGTCAGTTTTGTTGATTTAAAACTCGAAAGAGCATTAACCTTAGAAACCTCATCTGTTTGGGAGAACTTTTAACTTGCTTTTTGCGCCACACAGTGGACATTTCACTTTGGAACTGCCACAAAACGTCTAAGGAACCACGTATATATATATATATATATATATATATATATATATATATATATATATATATATATATATATATATATAATATTTTGCAAAAATGTTGCCACAGTCATGTAATTTTCATGAGATTAGGCTGATAACATCATGTTCAGTCATCTACAACAAATTCAATAACCAACTCCATATTTAGTGAATACAATGCTTATTTCTTGGTAGAAATGGAGTCAAAATGGAGAAAGAATTGACATTTATAAATTATTTTCCTCCTTTCAACTGTGCAATTTTTATTCTTTCAACCAACCACTGAATCCAATGCGCAGGATATTGGAAAATCATAGGCAGCAAAGAATACATGCAGTATATGTTGTTGACCACAAAAATGACCAAATTAAGGAATCTTAGTAGACAAGACCAAAATTAGGTGAACATTAGATTCGAATGTGCCTTGTTGTCTTCCTACCATTATATACTCCCTTTAAAGTGAATGTTTTTCAGGTTTTTTCATACAAATCCTGTATTTCACAAAGTATAAGAGTGTGTTATGTTTGATCACAACACACACACACACACACACACTCACTCACAACCATGCACGCACAACCTCAGACGGGCACACAGCTGCATCAGCTGGGTCCAACTATAATCACCTCTCAAATCTGAAGGGAGAGTTTTACGAACACCGCCATGATCGATATTTGCCAATCCATCCTCCACTATCAGCCCAAATAAAAGGCGCGGGCGTCAGACGGGGCTGGTGAAGCGGGTCATAGGGAGGTCCTCTGCGTCTGTTTGATGTTTGTGTAGCGCTCATCAGTGTGGAGTCTGCTTCACCTCTGCTGTTGTGGAATCAGCAGGTCATCGCTGTCTCAACCCGTGCGGTGCACCGCTGATTGCCTAGCAGTTGCTGCGAGATTGCTTTTCCGCAGTTAGGAGATGTGCATCCTAGCAGTAAGCTGGGCTCAGTTTTAATAGGGTCTCAACTCCAAACTCAAAGGTTGCTGTACTCCTTGCTGCACACACAGGCTTGTTTATGGAGTTAGTTCACTGCGGTTTTCTGCCCATTACCAGTGTAATGTGTTGCCTGCTAATTTAACCTTAATCACGGCAGGTGTGTTTCTCAATTTAGCTTGCGGTTTTCTTTAAACATCTCATCATAACAGAACTATTAAGTGTTACGTGTTCAACAAAATGCTGATAGGCCTAACTATCAAAAATTAGCTCATTATAAAAACCTGACAACACAAGAAAACATAGATGACGCATTGTCCATTCTTGCATATTTCTTGGGGAACTCTTATTTATGATATGAATATATCTTAATATGAATCAGCTTCCTGTCGATAATGGAATTCTGGTCAAATGCATGCTGTTTTCTCTGTGTAAAATGTACAATATGCATCAACAGGTTACTGATGGATGTGAATGTATATGGCCAAAACAGCAAGCAAAAACAAGGTTGCTGCATTTAGAAAAAATGAATAAAACTTATCAGTTACTACAGACACCGTACTATCCTTTACCAGGTTGAAAGTTTATGTCTAATTCCAACTTGGAAACTCAGGTATCAAAATTATCTCTGAGTTTCCCAGTCGTAACTATGACTTGAGGGGGCGTTGATGTGCAAATTTCCATGTAGGAAACTTGTATTTTTTCTCATTCCAACAGCATGTGAAAGCAGCATTAAACTGCACCTAAACAAGGGTACTATGTGTAAAGATTCATTTGAAAACTGTGAGCCATCTCTAGTTCAGTATTTACATGCTAATGCAAAGCAAATAATGCTCAGCAAATGGTGATATATAGTCACCGTAAACAATTTGGATTTTCACAAATCTATACTAAATAGTCAACTTGGTTTATTTGTAGGTCTCCCAGTAATATAGAGCCATTAGCTTATGGGATCTTCAAAGCCAGAAAATGTCTACCAAAGCTAACGAACAGTTTACACATTACTGCCCTACTTCCATCAGTTGCCAATGGGGCCAGTTCACTACAGTCCCTGATTTTGCTTTTGCTTAAACTGAATGGCATTGTTTGCCAGTATAGACTAATATAGAAGGTCATAGACCCACATGTCTGTAATTAAAGGGTTTAGTCCACAGCTAGTATTGGTATAGACAGAAAATGGTGCTCTCTGATCTTTTTTATTTTGTATTTTTGTCAATACAAATGAGACATTTTATTCAGGGCAACTTTTTTTTATTAAAATATATATATATTTTTTTTCCAATTTGGAGTGCCCAATTCCCAATGTGCTTTTTAAGTCCTCGTGGTCGTGTAGTGATTTGCCTCAATCCGGGTGGCAGAGGACGAATCCCAGTTGCCTCCATGTCTGAGACCGTCAACCCACGCATCTTATCACGTGGCTTGTTGAGCGCATTGCCACGGACACATAGCGCGTGTGGAGGCTTCACACCATCCACCTCGGCATGCACGCTCAACTCATGCACGCGCCCACCGAGAACGAACCACACTATAGCGACCACGAGGAGGTTACCCCATATGACTCTACCCTCCCTAGCAACCGGGCCAATTTGGTTGCTTAGCAGACCTGGCTGGAGTTACTCAGCACACCCTGGGATTCGAACTAGCAAACTCCAGGGGTGGTAGCCAGCGTTTTTTACCACTGAGCTACCCAGGCCCCCTAAATTAAATGTTTTAAGTTCTTTTTTTTTTTAGGACATGCTTGTTTCAGCTTGCACACACTATTACATATTTTCACACTTTGTTAGGATTTCAGAGGGTTGTCTAGGGATAGTTCACCTAAAAATGAAAATTCTATTATCTACTCACCCTCAAGTTGTTCCAAACCCATTTTACTTTTGTTTTTCTTCAGTGGGACACAGAGGGGAATGTTAAGGTTGAAACATACTATTAAGCAAGTAGTGAACGCAGTCACTTCTAGTTAGCAAGCTTAATTTTGTGCATTGTTGTGTTTCAGAATGTGTAAGTCCACTATTCATAACACAAAGCAAGTACGTTGCATTCTCAACGTTGACGCAAAGGGCATTATAGAAGATATAAGTGTGAACGTTCCATTTCTACTGTCATGGCAGGGCAGTGGTTTGAAGAGCCTATTGCTGAGCAAACAGGGTAAAGTCAGTATATTTGGTTTTACAACTTACCTGAATAATAACACTTTTAGTTAACGGTACAGTGTTTTGAGCGCAACTCTATCGCCCCCTCGAGTACTGAGGTTTGTTACCTCCAACAGTAACGCAAGCACGTTAAGCATGTTCAACTGAACCATGTGTTGGCAATGTGTTACCAAGCACTCGCATCTGCGTACACGTTCTTGCGTAAAGTATTTTTCTGGACCTAGGAACTATCAGGCCTCAATCACCATTTACATTTTTTGTATGGAATACAATGCTTAACTTCTAATTTTGTGTTCCTAGAAGAAAGAAAACCATACAGGTTTGGAACGACATGAGGGTGAGTAAATGATGACATAATTTTCATTTTTGGGTGATAATTTACCTTTAAGATTTTGCTATTTGTGGTCATGTTGTCATGTCAGCCTTTAGCTAGATCTGCACAGTCACAAGCCGATATTATAAAACATCTTTGCATGATTTTCTTTTTGTTTCCCCA
Source organism: Myxocyprinus asiaticus (assembly GCF_019703515.2). NCBI lineage: Eukaryota > Metazoa > Chordata > Actinopteri > Cypriniformes > Catostomidae > Myxocyprinus > Myxocyprinus asiaticus. Next base: position 13,657,624 of record NC_059381.1, read on the forward strand.
GCATTTTCACTGCAGACAAAGAGATCCCATCTTTGAGGACTCTGAGACTGCTAGGACGTGAGGTGGTTTGATTGATTCATGGCCTGCAGTTGATCAGAGGGAAGCCATAGATTTATTAGTAGGCTTGATAACAAAGGGAGTAAGAGATTCTGCATATGCTTATCCGCTGGCTGAACGATGATCAAAGCTGAAACATGCCGGGCCCCACCGAACACCCCAGGGCAAACCGTGTTCTCCAGCAGTCTATTTAAAAGTGCAGGAGAGGAGTAAACACATTCTAAAAATCAATACGCCATGGTTGGGACTTGGCTAGATGTATGGCGCAAGGGGAGCTGGCATTTAAATGCTTACTGTAAAATTGTATTAAGAAAAGTAGAGTTTGACTAAGGTAGGTGAGTTCTAAACTCTGGCAACCAATCTAAGACTGTCAATAGCTATAAAAAATATTATAACAGTATTTGTTGATTTTGAGGTTTCATATCAGCACTATTTACAGTGTTGCTGAATCAAGTGTCTTAACATCTTTGTAACCTATTGATAGAACAGATTCAGATGCAGCTAAATTTCACTGTATTTGCTGTCAGTGTTGTCCTTCCTAAAAAGATAAGGTTAGGTTCTTAAAAAAAGATACCAATAGCATTTTATATGTATTTATTTATTTAAGTGGGCACTAGTGGGGGTCCTAGCTCACTTGGTGCCTAAGGCGAGATAAGAACATTGTGTCTTAAAAGAAAAAGAGCATGCAACCTTGCTATCTACGCTATCTACGCTATATATAGTACTTAAAATTTTAGTCCTATATAAATGATAAAATAGAATGTACAAATAATAAATTATGAATTATACAAAAAGACGTTCATGGCATTTTAGTCTAGTGGTGTAGTTTTTGTTCAGTATAGCATGCAAGGGACTGGTGGACTGACCAAATTTGGACATGTGAAGGATATTGGTGGGAAGTCTGATTAATTTTGTTAACTGAATAACTGTTTGTTACAAAGGACATCTGATCAGTGTACACTACTGGATTGTTCAGTCATATTTACAAACTGGTCAGAGAGGTTAAAGGGATATTCCGGGTTCAATACTAGTTAAACTCAGTCGAGTGCATTTGTGGCATAATATTTATTAATGTTGAAATTAATTTTGACTAATTTCTCCTTTTCTTTAAAAAAAGCAAAAATCGAGATTACAGTGAGGCACTTACAATGGAAGTGAGGCACTTACAATTTTTTGAGAGTTTAAACAGAAATGTGAAGCTTATAATTTTATGAAAGCACTTTCATTAATTCTTGTGTTACAACTCATGTACTGTTTGAGCTGTGAAGTTGTTTAATTTGTTGTTTTTACGGTCGTTTTAGTGTTTACGGCATTACGTTGTCATACCAATGAAGTTGTCAATTGGAAATAACTTTACACAGAAAAGGTTAGCAAGAGATTTGATCACACTAAAATCATGTTAACACGCATATTGTTTACATTTTGGGGCAACATTTTTGAAACAGTGAGTATTTTTATGTTTACAGATTGGCCCCATTCACATGCATTGTAATTGCCTCACTGGAACGCAGATTTTTTTGCTTTTTAAAAAAATAAAAAAAAATGAGAGAGGTCGAAATTACATTTTTTTTGGTAATCAACATTATGCCACAAATGCTGTCGATTGAGCCTAACTTGTATTGAACCAGAAATATTACTTTACTAACTACTTAAGTGTTAGCAAAAGCAGACATCATTGGTTCATAAAACTCCTGGTTTTGAACTCAATTTGAGTCGGAGTGTAGGACATGCCTGAGCGATGAGTGGATTAGCGTTGACTCGAGACGCAAACTGTTTCCGATTCAGACCAATTTGTTTAACTGCTTCAATTGGTTCACTGAAAAGAATTTGTTCAAAAGAACGATACGTTTGCTAACTGGACATCACTAACAAAGGATGGATGGACAGATAGACAGACAGATAGACAGACAAGTTTTTGAAAATTGCACTCAAAATTCACTTGGTTGAAAAACCATGAGGGGGCACATGGCCACTTAGTTTAAATGCTGATAGAAACAGATTGGACATCAACTGCCAAGTGTCTTTAGCTTTTCCTGTAGCTGCAATGCTCATGACTGCACAGTAAAAATCTTCAACTCCTCTCCAGTTTCATACTTGGCGTGTGAAGCAGAACTTTGATAGCAACTGGTCTGGATTTCAAAGCAGAAGTGAACAAGAGTGTCTCCTCACTCTGTCAGACCCTGAATCCGTTAGCTGTTCCTCACCGCTTTGCTTCTCTTGTATGTTTCAGCCCACTATGCTTGTGTGCACACCTGTGTTCTCCATTGCCCTCACTCTCCAGAGTTTTGGCTCCCAGAGGATCAGCTGTCACTTTGAGCTATTCAGCTCCTACCTGCTTGCCTACTTAAACGCCCTGTTTGTTGTGTCTGCAAGGACTCCTTAAAATGTCTGTTGTCTGAGTCTATTCTTGGCATAAATATGTAATTAATTATGCTCAATTAAGGGTGCTCTGTGAATTATCAATGGTGGTTAGAGTCTCTTTTAAGTGTCGCTTTTCTTTGTGGAAAAAAAGTAGCTGCCACTGAATAATGAAAACGATTTTTTCCCTTTTTAATGAAGAATTCTGTAAATTGTTTTGAAAGGATATATGAAATGACTTGACTTTTCCCTCCTTAGCTTGGCGTCTTTTAACTTCATGCTTTTTAAGATAAGTGACTTGCGTATATTATTTTTGTTTAATCTACTAATAGCTGTTTATCCCCTCAGGCTAATGTCTGAAAGTAGCTTCAGTTTTGCTTATTTATTATGCACTTAATCTACAAAAACGGCGAGGAACCCCACCAGGACTTTCATGTAGGCTCTCTTTTGTTCCTTCTCCAGCTGTGGGTTTGGAGCAAAGCGGGTCCATATTTCAAGAAAAACTATGTTGTATTCACCTGTCAAGATCTTGAGTGTTGAGTGACTGACAGCTAACAGGATGATTGTCAGATCTATTCAAAAGTACTGAGAGACAACAATGTTTAATTAGTGGGCTATTAGTATGTTGTAGAATACCAGTGTGAAAGATCTTTGTCAACACCCCCTCCCCGACTTCAAGTTTGTTTCACTTTACCTGTTACTAGTGTTGAGTGTAATTAGATTACAAAGTAATTAGTTACTGTAATCTAATTACTTTTAGGCACAAAAAGTAGTGTAATACATTACATTTAAAATTTTTGTAATCAGATAACAGTTACTAACTTTCAATTAAATTAAAGTTCATATGTATGTCTGTTTGCGTTTCTGTGACAGCTGAAGGGAGTGCGACGATAAACAAGGAGAAAACAGACATTATTTTAAATTTGTTTAGTGGAAAAACAAAATGTTTGTGACAAGTGTTTTAGAAAGTTACTTGGATGTAAAGTAATTAGTAATGTGATTAGTAATAAGTAAGTAATGTGATTAGAGAAGCAGTAAGTAATTTGTAGTGAATTTAGTTTTGTTATAGTAACTTATGCAACACTGCCTGTTACCCTGCTAAAAAAAATCTAGCTTAAACCAGCTGGTTTACCCGGTCTCCCAGCCTAGCAGGTCTTCGTATAGTGGTTTTAGCTGGTTTAGCTGGTTGGCCAGCTAGTCTCCTTGCCTGACCAGCTGACAAGAGCCCAAATCCCTTCTAAAACCAGCGTAACAGATCAGCCTAACCAGGTGTAACGGGTTCAGGATCAGCAAGGAGGAGACGGAAACCGGCAGGACAGTCAACAAAACTTTAATGACTTTACTGAACTTAAAACAACATAAAACAAACATAAACACACACACACACACACACACACACACAGCGCAGCCGCATGTGTCTCTCTCTCTCTCCCGAACTGGCATCTCTGGCTCCCCTTTATCTCTCTCTCCCGCTGATTAGTTGACTCAACGCCAGTTGAGCCATATATATATATATTGGATAAGAAATGTCGAGACATTTCTGCTGCCAGCCTCAACTTTAAGACATAAGTTGGAAGGAACCATCACAGCTGAAAATAGTTAAAACCACGCTTATGCTCAGTGTTAGTATTCAAATCTGTTCTAAACTGAATAGTCAACAATGTAATGTGTTGTCTGTTGCTTGGCTATTGAGGTTATAATAAGAATATTTTACACGCTACAAAGCCTTTGTGCTATCCTCTCTCCTGTTTCCCGATGTTGCCTGTTCAGAGCTTGGCTTTTCTACCTTATCTATCTCTCTCCCTCTTTTCCCCTTCATGTCAGAACAAATGCTTATTTATACAGCCAGGCAAAACAGCTGTTTGGAGGCAACAGTCGACTGGGTGACAAAAACAGTCTGAATGTGTAATGAGAAGAACAAGGCAGCTTGTCTTCACACTCAGCAGGACGCCTCACTCTGCAAAACAAATAAAGGAAACAAAACGAACAGAAACGATGTTGGAAAGTGCCATGGCAAAGTTTAATGTGCTCTCTAATTAAATTTAGCCAGAGTAGCAGAAAGAGTATGTGGACGGAGAGTGAGAGGGTTGAGGATAATGATGCACCGAAATTTCGAACAAAAACTGTTACTTTAAAATCAAGTAACAGAGACACTGATATGAAGAAAATGTAGCATTTTATGCAAAAAGATGTAAACAGCAGCTTATGTTTAAATATATATTGATGTTAACAAGACATCAGTACAAGTGTGTGTATGTGTGTGTCCACTTGAACAAGCACAAAACACTCAAAGGAGTTTATGAAAGCACACTGTGGTGAAATTTAAAATGCAAATGCACATTCTGTTGGTATTTGCCTAAAGTCTACATTCCCAAAAGTAATGAAGCGATCGCTCTCTTGAATATCAGCACATTAATAAAGAGTGTTTTTCCGTGCGTATTTAGAGGCTGTGAGAGCATTTAGCTTGAGCCATAATCACATATCATGGTAAAATATCCCCACCTACTGTTCGAGCTGAACCTCACTGTAAATCAGCAGTGTCAAATTCAATTCAACCTTCTTTGCATCCGCCGTTCGCGGTCTTGCACAAACAGCCAACTTCAAAATTACTTTTTGTCTAAAACTGGACCAGTGAGTGACACTGTCACAGTTAAACTCAGTATATTTTTCCCCATTCACAACAATACTGACAATATGAATGATGGACAGATACAAGAAAAACTTAGGAAGGTATGCTTTTGTCCTTTGTTCATAAGCAGGGCTCGAGTTGAGGAGGGAAGCGTGGAGATGGCATCCCCTTGTTGCAAGAAATACCAAAAAGCATCCCCCTTGTAAAACCACCATCCCCCCTTATTAGGGTTGCAGCGGTATACTGGTTTCACAGTATACCACGGTGTGAAAATTGATGGTTTTCATACCATGTACATTTGCTTATCTACGGTATTGAGAAAAAAATGCAACCGGACGGAGAATCTCACCTGAGCGTGCGCATCTCCTTTCCTCCTCGACTGCCTGTCAGACTCGTCAACTTGCCCCACACACACATGCAGCGGAGAAAATGTCAGAGAGAAGCGAGACGAGGGGGCCTGACATAAGTGAGTGTGTGTGTGTGTGAGTTAAAGCAATGTTTCTCAACTGGTGGGTCGCAGGTCTATTCAGACTGGGTCACGGACAGCAGGGAAAGAACGATGACATGGTTCACCCATTGACGATATTTCGGTAGCCATCCAAATGATAGCCTGTTTAGGACTGCCGAGGCAGATTTAATGATAATCTCGCAATCAGCTAAAGGCTTCTCATCTGCACTTCCGTATGAGTGAAATGGAACCAGCTCATGATCATTATATACTCTTATCTCTGGCACGCACGTGCAACAACCGGGCTTCCCTCGATATTGCGGAGCAGGCCTCAAAACGTCTAGTGAGACTTTTCTAGTTTAAAGCATTACGGAGGAAGTCAAGTCAAACCTCTCAAACAGTAGGCAGCCCTGACATGCCAAACAGCACTGAGGAGGAAAAGAGCAACACTGTGCTATGCCCCAAAAAATAAAATAAAATAATTACACATCACCTTTACAAATTTTTTTTCACGATTTACATGAGTAAAAGTAACTTACATTTTGACAATAGATTACAGTTTCATATTAAATAATTTAAAAGTAGAATCTATTAGACTTCATTTTATATCAACAATGGCAGTTGTAGTTAAAGTTTCAAGATGTGTTTCAGCTAGAACTTATTTTTTCATAAGTACTATAATTTATTATTATTATTATTACTATATTTAACACTAGCTACACTGACCTAACCATGGTAATGAGGAGCCTTTCCTTCTATGTAATATGTATGTTCTGTTTGAATTATTTTTGAAATTAGGAAACAAACGGGATAATAATGGGCTCATTAAATACAGGTTACGTTTTTACTATGGCAGTTCGTCACTTGATTTCCAATGTAAAATCTGGGTCCTGAAGCAAAACCAGTTGAGAACCACTGAGTTAAAGGTACAGACAGGAGCAGTCTGGCTGCGCTGTCGCGCACCTACAGTATATGATAATTGTTAATAATCATAGGACATTACTTTAAAAGCTCACACAGCTGATGTTGTTTTTCATGTAGTAGTTAATTTAACATGCTATGCTAACATGTAAACTAACATGCTTCAGTTATATAACATGTTATAGTTACATGCTATTTTTTTTTATCATGTTTATAATTTGGTTTATTATTATAATTCTGTTAGCTTTCTTATTTATTCTGTTTATTTTATTTCTTTTCAAAAGGGAGACTTTTTCTTACACATACGTCCATTTAAAAAAATGGTTTCAAGTTTCAATAAAATAAAGTGTTTGTTCAACAAAAATAAATAAATAATAATAAAAAAAAAAACCTTCTGGTTTCACTCCTTTAAGGGTCATTGTAACTGCTAATAATAACTGTGTAATACCGTATACCGTGAAACCGTGATATTTTCTGAGACGGTTATCGTACCGTGAAAATATCATACCGTTGCAACCTTACCGTCCCCTTTGGATTAATTGTGTCATGTATTACTTAGAACTAATCATGCAAGTAAAATATTTAATTGTCTACATTTGATCAATAACAGACTTTAAATAATGGCGATTTGCTGGTCAGAATTAGATTTAGACAAGTTTGCCAGATTTTTATAGGTGAAATCCCCCAATCAGATCTTGACACTTGTTCAGTTTGGATTTTGGATATTCTGCCAGGGTGATGCTTTAGTCACGTAATCTGGCAACCTTTTGAGCGCATAAGCTTTTTCTCCACTGCAGAAAGACACCTGTTTTCTGAACCAGGTATGTCAAAGTTTAGCAATGGGTTGATTTGTCCTTCCTAGTGTTCATATGAAAGTTACGCCCACTTTCATAAATGGCCAAGAGAACAGAACTAGGAAATCCCCCCGAGAATCTATGTCCCTGCATAAAACACTTTTGTGTGTAGAACAACTTTTTTACACCTCTGTTTAAGCATCCTTCATAGAAACAGCCTAAACGTCCTTTACTAGTTCGGTTATTGGAGTAAAAAAAAAAATTGTGTCTGTGAAAGTGAGCGAGCGATCTACAAAAAAATCTTTTTCATGATCATAACGGGGATTCTTTTCTCCAAATTCATCATAAAATACAAAAATAGAGGGTAACAGGTGCATATTATGGCCATATGTTCTAAGGGTCAATGAAGTGACGCTCATTTTTATCCAGATCTATTAAATTAAAAATACACAAAAATGCAATTCACACAAACCATTTACTTGAATACACCTCTTGTATGATAAGCATATTTAAAATGTCTGAATTTAAAGTCATATTTATATTTTTTCTGGGGCTTAAAGTAAAAAAATATAATGTGGTGTCCACAGACAGTAAAAAAAAGTCTCATTAAAAGTTGACATTCCTGAAAAAAGAAATGTTGGCATGAATAGTGCAGAAAATTATTTTATTGTTATTTCTTAAAATATGGAGTGAAACAGTTGTTTTAAAATATGATTCATATAAAAAAAAAAAAAAAATATATATATATATATATATATATATATATATATATATATATATATATATATATATATATATATATATTATTTTTTTTTTTTTTTTTTTTTATGTGTTTGAAAACTCAAACATTTTCATTTCGGTGCATCACTAGTTGAGGGTGAATCAGTGGTTGTTCGGTTGCCATCATATTCGGTGTTGGAGGTCAGTGAAAGGTATTTGTTTCCAATTGAGGCCCACTGCAGCAGAAGATATGAGACAACAGCATGGGGAATCAGCTTAGTCGAGCGTACGCCAGACTTGATTGTTCAACGCAGGGTTTGGCATATCTGCAGGTAATTGCGAGTGCAATCGGTCTGGTGCTGTAATTAGTATGAGTACTGCCTGATTACATTGCACGGATTACATTTGAACCACTCTGATTTCACAGGATCTGTCAGTTATGCCCCTCTTTGTAATGTCATCCTTGTTTAATTTGCTCTCCTAATTTTCTTCAATCACTTTCAAAATGAAAATAAGTTAAAGGGATATTTCACCCAAAAATGAAAATTCTCTCATTATTTACTCATTGGTTGTATTTAATTTTACAGTATGTGTACTTTCAGTATACTTATAGTATTCTTACCCAAGAAGGTGCTGAGTAATATTAGGTAACTAAATTAATATGGGTTAAGGTTAGAGTTAGGTTTAGGTTTAGTACCTAGTATGTAAATGTAAAACAGTTCTGTAAAATAAAGTGCTACCTACTCATTTACAAATTGCCACGTGATGATTATTATTAGAAATTTCTAATTTCATAATTTTTTTGAATAATCATTGGATTTGTTTTTAACATGAATATTAGCTCTTATTAGTGGTCGACTGATATGGGTTTTATTTAATGGCCTATACAGATACTTGTTGAGAGCTGGGTCACTGATGGCCGATATAATACATAAGCCTATATTATACAATTTAAAGGGATAGTTCGCACAAAAATTAAAAATCTTGACATTTACTAACCTACATGTTGTTACAAACTTGTATGACTTTAATTCTTCTGTGTTACACAAAAGAGGATGTAAGGCAGTATGTTAGTGTCAGTCACTAATTGAATTCACTTTCATTGCATCTTGTTTTTCCATTCAAAGCTTACCCGCCTTACCGTTGCACCAGGCATTTCAAATGAGGGACAATTGAAATGGTGCTAATGTTAAATGATGTTACTGAGCATTTGGTTCTCCCTTAAGAGGTCTATTTATATTATTTAAGGGATCCTTTTGTGATGGGTCTAGAATGCCTGGCTCTCTGTGCCAGAGGGACCATAGAAACAAAGGCCTGGAGCATCTCTTCTCCCAGCCGGCCAAGCTCAGAACCACCCCAGTGTGCTTGCCATCTCCTGCATAGCACGAGCAGCCCTTGGGGAGTGCCCTGGGACGACATGACTTTAATAATGGAGAAAGCACACAGATCATGATTAGCTTATTAGGGCTAGGCTAGGGTAACTAATTACCTAATTTTATTGTCAAAGGGGCCATAGGGGGGCCACAACAGAGATCTAATTCAGAGGTGCCCCGTACAGCATGAGGAGCAGGGGGTTTTGCACTCAGCAGGGGATGTCACAATGCCAGAACAGCCTCTCTCTCTCTCTCTCTCTCTCAACCTGTTGCCGTATGTCTCACGGCGGCCCTCCCTCGTCCTGCTGTTCAAGTTTGTGTGACATCTGCTCTGAGACACTGCATGTCCCCCCACGAGACACGCCTCCCCTTCTCCCTCCCCATGCAGATGTTGCAGTCCCCTGGTCTGGCGCAGGGCTCGTGGAGCACGCCAGGCCCGTTTGAAGTGTGATGAAACGGAATGGAGCGAGCCGGTCAGGGGCCCTGGGAGCTGGTGGAGGTGTGTGCGAGTTGGGGGGGGGGGGTTATGGGGTTCTGTTGAAGGGCCAGTGAAACTGGCTCATTACAATATCACTCAGATATGGAGCCGAGGGTCGAGTTGTTCCCCCTCCACTGGTGCATGTCCCACGAGGGAGAATGAAGAGTCATCTGGAGTCAGCCATGAGTCTTGCTCGCTCTCCCTGTCTCATAATTTTGTGCTTATTGTCTGGCTTGTCCCTTGCCCCATTTTATTTAGATGTATTTTTACTGAGCATAGCATTTTTCTATTGGTCTGAGTTTTTTTATGCAGTACAGGCCTGCTTTGAGCACCGTGTTATGCTGAGTAAGGGTTTGAGCCATTTATTTTGTCAAAGAAGCTCTGACGTACACTGTAAAAAAAGAAAAAATAAAATAAAATAAAATAGACACTATACGTACACATATAAAAGAAATTGAATGCTGAAGATTAATTTGCTGAAGTGTAAATCTCAAGACTATTATTTTCCCTGGCTGCCGTTCAGTCTCTATAACGCACATGCTGGGTCTCTCTCACGCGGTATAACTTTTGACACTGGTTCAGATGGCAGAGTGAGCATTTTTTGGGTGATGCGAAGAGATCCGACAGCTTGCCCATATCTCTCCCAAAACTGGCTCACCACTAGCGGGTGAAGTCTCCATTCTCCATACAGTAAATCTACTAATACTAATAGTATTAAAACATTAGTGAAGTTTCAGGAAGTGAAAAAACAGATACTGCATTAATTGCGTTCATTTTTTTAACGCATTAAACAGTCAACTATTAATTGCAGAAATGAACACTTTCAATTTCTCAGCCCTATAAAGAATAAATATAAAAATCAATAAAAATAATGGCTATTTTACCACTTAATGGCTCAGTACATTTTTATACTAGACAAGGAATAACTTTCTTTTGTTTTTTTCTAAGAAAACAGACTGTGCAGAATCCAATCCTTATATTTGAACTATGTAGAACACTTTGCATAGAAAGAAACTATAAACATTTTATATTTATTCCACATCGTATTTAGATGTACACTAAAAAAATAAAATTTTATCCTAAAAATGTGCTTCATGTGGTAACTTCTAATTTTAGAATGATTTATTATTATTATTATTATTATTATTATTATTATTAAAAATATTATTAAACATGTCTAAATCAACCTGACTACATTAGTATACACCAACAAGACAATATTTTAAGGGTCAGGTCAGGTAGAAATAACTCAGGTTACCACTTTTTACAATGTTTGTATGCCCATGTGTTAGCAACAGTGTGGGAAAAACAATTTCATTTGTTTTCATAATGCCATGCTGTAAGAGTACAACTTTATTAATATTGATGATTGTAATAATAACAATACATTTTTTATGTTATGTCATAATTGATTGTTGTCTGACCTGCTAAAGTTTGTGATTTAGAGTGTGGGATGCAGCATTTGTTTGGAGGTTAGGTGAAGTGCTTTAGGAGAGGTAAACTGTTAAAGATCAAAGTGAAAAACAAAAGCATATTTCAAACAGGCCTTTGGAGCTCAACAACAAACTTTCCACTCTATGATAATACTTAGATCTATAAATGTTTCCTTATTTATTTTTTACAATTATTCATTGCAATAATAATTTGGGCTTAACAAGCACTTGTGGGAGATGGCTTTCCTTCGCATCTTTCTTACGCCGCATCATAGTGCAGGGAGCTGTGGGATTTAGGGAACTATTAGAGAGAGTATTCTTTTTATTTGTAGCTAATGAATGTTGTGCATGCTATTTTTTGCTCTTTTGTATGCTTGGTTAGAGTAACTGGAGATGGAGAATTACAGGCTATTTCAAGGTTTTGTTGATGTAACCCCTTTTAATGCCTTTCTCCAACACCATGTCCCGTTGCTTTTGTATGTTTATACGTTTATGTCTCTTGAATAGTTTAGGTGTTATGTGTGTGTTCTTTTAAATTAGTTTGTAAATTCGAGGTGATTTAAGTGATTTTATGAAACTGGATTACAAAGATGTTTCGAACAGTTTTTGAATTATACAGTTGTTTTCAATTTTATTTCAGTGTTTTCAAAGGACTTCCAATAGGTTGTTTATGATGCGCAGTCTGTTGATATTTGACTTGCACAATCCGAATTGTCTTTTGCCACCCCTAGCACAGTAAGCCAAATCAGTTATCTTTAACACCTTTGAAATGTTTTTGAAGTTTATATAACTAAAATAAAGAATATCTTAATTTAAAATAATGACAGTGCTTAAGCTTTGTTGATACTGATCCTAACAATACTGTGGCAGCGGGGGCGTGGTCAAGCGTCCATCCAGAGAGAGAGAAAGCGGTAAGGGCGCTTGCACCTGAGCTAAATTATGTCTAATACCTGTCTCTAATTACAGTGAGCACGGGGAGAGCGGCATAAAAGAGCCACACCACCAGCAGACCAGAGAGAGAGCCTGGGTCCAGAAAGTTATTATTGTGAAGCTGAAGAGATTATTATTGTGAAGCTAAGAATGTATTATTGTGAAGCTGAAGAGATTAGTGTGGTCATTAAAAGCCTTACCTGTGAGTGGAGCAACCTGCCTCCCGTGTCCACCTTATCGACTGTCGTTACAAATACATGTACGTTCTTGAAGAGCTTACTGTTATGGTTACCTCCTCACACAAACCTGGTTTTTGTTCACAGGCATCTATTTTGTGCCAGATCAAAATTTGCACTCAGAATAACTATTATTTTACCTTTTTGGTTAGTGAATCATTATTTGAAAGCAATATTGAAACGTTTCTTGAGTAAAAAAGAAGAACTAAAACTGTTTGGCATCTGTAGTTTTTAAGACTCCCCCCAACATTTTGACTTAACATACTGTATGTCTCATGCCTTAAGTAGGCAGTTAGACCCCCACAAAAAAACTAGTTTAGAAATAGTACAGACTGGGGGGGCCTGGGTAGCTCAGCGAGTAAAGATGCTGACTACCACCCCTGGAGTCACGAGTTCGAATCCAGGGCATGCTGAGTGACTCCAGTCAGGTCTCCTAAGCAACCAAATTGGCCCGGTTGTTAGGGAGGGTAGAGTCACATGGGGTAACCTCCTAGTGGTCGCTATAATGTGGTTCTCGCTCTCGGTGGGGCACGTGGTGTGTTGTGCATGGATGCCATGGAGAATAGCGTGAAGCCTCCACACGCGCTATGTCTCCACGGTAACGTGCTCAACAAGCCACGTGATAAGATGCGCGGATTGACAGTCTCAGACGCGGAGGCAACTGAGATTCATCCTCCGCCACCCGGATTGAGGCGAGTCACTACGCCACCACGAGGACTTAGAGAGCATTGGGAATTGGGCATTCCAAATTGGGGAGAAAAGGAAAAAAAAAAAAAAAAGAAATAGTACAAACTACTAAAACATATAAAGCACATGCAATTTTTAGTTTGGAAATATGGAATAGAGATGCCACTTGTTGGATTGTGTCAGTTTTACAGATTGCGCACAAAATCATTTCATGTCATCTGAATATCTTGGCATCCTTCCAGTGATCTGTGATTTTGGAGAAGTTTGGTGGTGAGTACATCCATAACAGTACGACCAGACTGTTGTTTCAGCGTTAACTTTCAAATGTTAAAAAGACTTGCACATAAAGACAACTTCATGAACGTGGGCTGATAATGACCTCCCTGCTGAATCCAGAGCAGCATTTCCCAGATGTCACACTGAGCAGCACTCAAGAGACTTTGATGTTTGCAACGATGCATCTCTCTTTGTAAATACAGTATGTACGTTTTGAGAGAGCTGCTATTGTCTGCTTTATGGAGAATCTTACAGACCTGATGTGTGTTGAATGTTTGAGTATTGTAGAGTGAACAGATGGTCTGGTTTTCCAATCCTAGACATGTCAGAGGCTTCAGTCTCCACCTGGTCAAGTTCAGGAAATCTCTGCTCACCTAACCATGGTTGCCCTTGGCTGGTAAGAGGAAAAGTGAAGACAAAGATATAGTTTTCAATCTGTGTTGACAGGCAAGCTGTCGTCAAGAGCATGTTGGCGCAATTTTTGTATGCAGACTGCTGCTAAATTTGGTAGCCATTTCAAAATGGTATATCTTTATAACAAGTGCAATACAATATGTCCTCTTAAACCATATTAAGATGTGTACAATTTTTCTGTGTTTTTCTAAGGCTTTCAGGAGCCCCTCCCCTCAAACCCATGTGTTTGACAGCTCACCTGAGTGCTGTGCATGGCCTGCCCAAGGCAAGACCACAGGCGACGTATCTCTCCTGTGGGCCTCCTTCAGGATCCGCAATACCTCAGCCAGCCCATTATAACACCCCTGCACCCCTCTCTCGTCTCTGCCGTCTGCTTGTAGAAGAGCTGGGGAAGATTTATTTGGGGGTGACCTTAGGCATCCATGTTTTCAGATGCCGCCTTGTGCCACAGCCACAATGGTAAACTGACTATTTTTGGAGTGCAAATCTGAACTATGTGGCTTTCCACTCACTGCACTAATGCATCATGATGGCTGTGCTTTCTAAGGGAGGGAGAGAGGGTGTACTGTTGGTTCAGGGAATAGTTTAAGTTATAATTTACTCATCCTCATGTAGTTTCAAACTCATATGACTTACTTTCTTCCATGGAATGCAAAAGGGAGAAATTTTGAAGACTATACTGATCACTTTTTCCATGCAAATACAATGAATGGGGACTAAGGCTTTCAAGCTTCAAAAAGGATGCAAAAGCATCATTACAGTATCATAAAAGATTTCCTTACAAAAAAAAAACCTGTATTCAGAGTCTTCAAAAGTCATACGCAATGTTGTAGTACTCAAGACTGGACCATATTTGTTATGTCTTGGCCTTGTCATGGACTCAACCCTCTCCGGTCTCGGTCTCGATTCGGACTTGAGCAAGTGTGGAAACGGCGAGTTCCTCTAACAACAACAACAACAACTAAAAAGGCAGCTTATTATAATGGACTGTCTGGTGGCTTCTTTCCAACATGCATGCAAGACAAAACTACATCTAGTAAGAAACCTAATTAAGTTTTTACACTGAAACCTGTTTGAGTCAAAAGATTAGTCTCTAGATTCATCCGATATGTTATTTTTAAAATTTGAGCGATTTATCGCAAAACACAATCAGTGGGTTCATCCAAAAGCTGAAAAATGTTGCTTTCAGAGGTTTTATATGGAGTGCATTTGGAACTGTACTGAGACCAGTGCAGACAAACAGCACACATGAGGTTAAGTCATTAACTAAATAGGAAACAAGGAAGTAAGGGAGCATCCAATAGCTTTCCTATGCAGCTAAGTCAAATCAAATCAAATCACTTTATTGTCACTCAACCATATATATATATATAAGTGCATATATAAGTGCATTCACTCCTAAAATCCGACCAAAAGTTCAATTTCAGGCTGCAAATCATGTTTGGACCACTCAACATGTTTGACAGACATGGGACAATGGTAGTCAGTACATAGATCAGAAATTATAATGTATAATTTTATTTTAACATGGTTGGCAGTGATTGGATGATGATGGCCATTACTTTGAATCAGAATTAATTATGCTAATTTCTAATGAAATGTCTGTAACATCTCAAGAACACGAATAACCAACACCCTTGGAAACATAAACAATTTGATTAAAATAATAAAATATATAGCTTGGTATTATTTAACATTTTACAACTTAGTCTTGCTGTCCACGTATGTTGCCATCAATTTTTAGGAAAACATTATCACACATTATACATTTACACATATACAGCGAATTTCTTTTATTCACATATCCAAGCTAAGCTGGGGTCAGAGCGCAGGGTCAGCCATGATACGGCGCCCCTGGTGCAGATAGGCCTTGCTCAAGGGCCCAACAGTTGCAATCTCAACATATTCATTGAGATTGCATTAGGTATATATGAGTCTCATCTCAGGCTGAGCCTTTTCCGGTCTCTGGACTCAACCCTCTTTGGTCTCGGACTCAGCCTTCTCATACTCTAAACACTTGCTGGAGTATTACATGATTGTTTACAGCTACGGCCAATCGCGTGCTTGGCTACAGTAGTGCGTGCACTGATTTTGTTTCTGACAGGAATGGAGCATGAAGGGCTCTTAAGAAGCGGCACTCATGAAATTTCTCATTTGTAAACAATAGGGATGTGCGAGACTAGTCGACTAAACAGTTCTGATGCTGCTAGTCGACACTGGAATTACTAGTCTATTAATATTTCCCCCCATTAAACTGATCATAATTTTTACATTTTTTTTTTTTTTTAATTTTAAAATTTACGTTTGGCTTTATATTTTTACAGAGGCTGCACTTAAATTACTGTCATATTAATGTTACATATTTTAATTAGAATTAATAATACAAATATTATTTAAAAAAGAGGATATCTGGAGCAGATACAGAGTTTAATTTCACCTCAGGCTGCGCGTGCATCTTCCCTCTCTCTTGCGGCGTGCACAGGAAAATGTCCTCTCGCTAGACAAGTAAACTCGGCAAAGTAGTTATGAAATCACTTCGGTGGTGGTGCGGGAATCGGCTTTCCAAATGTTTGAAAGTCCCTAAGGATGTTTTCACATATGAGTCTTCTTTACATCTGTGCATGCTTGAATGTTATTTTTCTGCTGAGCGGGCTTTTTCAAGTGCAGGATAGCCGCCTCAGGTGAGTCAAGTCCCTTCTTTCACCAGACCATGTCGACATGTTAATTTTACTCAACAAAAAATTTATGCTTTTGAGTAAGTAGCCTAGAAAATAACTGTTTAAGACTAGGTATGCAATTTTTTTTAATCTGCTGATTAAGAAGGCTATTTTCAACGAGGTGTAGACTGCTTAACCTGTTAAACTATCTTTTATTCTGGGTGCACGTCATGTTTAAAATACATTAGGTTTATTGCAGGCTACATCACAGGCCTATTTTTTCTGTCCTATAGCTATTTATTTATTTTATAATTTTTTTTACATCGTAACTGTTTTTGGTTAACGTTTTTTACCGAACAGCTGTCATATTAGATCAAGAGCTAATGCACGACTGCACGTCCTGAAATACACGCAACTTTTCAGCGCATTTTTTTCTCTTTCATAGATTTGGCTTAGTCTTCCTGTTAATTATTTTCAACAATGTCCTGACTGTTTTAATATGTTAAGTAACTTTTACTCTGTGATTTACGTTTAGAACAGGCTTTTAGGGTTGTTCCATTGATCCTGCACTATTCATTCAATTGTTTTCAATAAATAAACCTGTATTCGCTAAAGGTGAATGCGTGTCATGTTCTATATTTAATGTACAGTGATCATAATTCAAGGCGAGCATGTCGCAGATAAATGCCCCTTTTCAGTGGAATTTAGCATCAGATTTGGAATAGATTAAGTATTTTAAATGGGTCGCAAAAAAACTTTTTATTTTATTTTTTACTGTTTTCTGAAGGTTGGTTTCTCTTTAGACTAGTCGGTTACAAAACTTCCGTTTAAACGACAGTCAAATTAGTCGTAGTGCACATCCCTAGTAAACAAACTGATCTTGTTTACTCTCATGAATGTGCGACAGAGAATGACAATATCAAGATTTTCAGCGAATAACAACTTACATGTCAGTCTGTTCCACACACAAAGCTATCATATTGCTCTGAAAGAGCTGAAGTATGACACACAAGTCATATGGACCACTTTTATAATACTTTTTAGCATCCTTTTTCATAGAAATGTGCGACCAGTATAATTCTTCAACTTTTCTTCTTTTGTGTTCCTCAGAAGAATAAAAATCATACATGTTTGGGATGACATGAGAATTTTCATTTTTGGATGAACTATTCCTTTAACTTCAAGGCACGTATACCAGACTGCTGCTTTACCACAACTACCCCCCTAAATACATTTCTTTTTGTATTTTCCCCCCCTCTGTCTTTGTGTCTGAGTCTTGGCTATCAACATTAATGAGACATTCTTTAGCTGGCCAGATTCACAAAGGAAAGTTGAGGAGGAAACGATATGGTATTCTGGAAGCTCTCTGACTTTCCGCCTATTTGAGTCTTTTTGATATAAATGAAACCCAGAAAGCAGGACAGACACCGCATATGAAACAGGCCCCTGTATCGTGCACGTGGCAGAAATATCAAGAGAGAGCAAAACTGTGTATGAATCATGTTGTGCATGCAATTTTGCTAATGTGAGGTTCCGAGAGTTAGCAGAATTGTGGTAATAGTTTAATTCATAATTAATCGTATCTGATTTGCCTGATTGCCTTAACGCAGTAAGGGATTAACTGTATCTACAAAGAGATTTTTTTTTTTTAAACTGTTAAGTATTTATGATCCTTGATAGAACTATAAACGGCAAAAAGCTATCTCCTTGAATATTGATTATCGCTAATTAAAATTTCATTTTGATAAGTCAGCAGTCTCTTAACCTCCTCAATATTTTGCCTACTTGAAGTTATTATCTCATTGCCTGTAGTTCAGTCTAGCAATTAGCAGTGCAATTAGCATTTAGCTTGTTTGTTCTCATTAGGATGCGGGTAATGAAGGCACATTAAAGCCAAAGAACATCCTGTTAAAGAAGGGGAGAGCTGCTGAAAACAGCTGTTGACTTTCTTCAAAGGTTCATGCTGCAAACAAATACACGAGAGCATGAGAGCGAGAGAAAGAGATAATGGAGACAGCCGGTTGGTTCTCCCAGACAGCATGGTTTGCCATGTTAAAGACATAAGCCACCTTAAAGGAGTATTCCATTTACAGTACATAAAGCGTTAGCTCTAAAGATATCATGTTCTTATATTTCTTATATGTTTAAGTTCAATTTAACCTGGAATATTCCTATAAATTAATTACAGTGATGGGTAGAAGAGATTGAGTGATAGTTGTTACATATTTAAAAACTATAACATCACATTTTTTTATTTCTCTTTATAAAATTTCTCTTTATATTAATTAATTATTCTGACACCCAAAATCAAAACCTTTCTCTATAAGCTAATCCTTAAAACACTAAATAAAGCATATTTCTAAGATCTAGTTTATGCACTAGTTTATCAGAGCTGCGGCTTAGTGATTACTGTGCATATGCTGACACTGTACCTATCAAAAAGCCCATAATATTAATCATTTTAATAAAAGTCATTGAGAAGATGTAATAGCTGCTGTGTGTAAAGTTTATAGTGGTAAACTGGAATAGAGAAAACTTTTCTTCAGAGCTGTGCCCTTTAGCAGACAGAAATTAGTTGCTACATATTTCACAGTTCTGGATTAGTGAACAAGTCAGCAAGCTTTATTCCAGACTGCTGAATTATCCAACAATGCTTAAAGTCAAGTTGTATACATGCAGTTTATATTATAGATTTACTATATCTGTCATAAAACAGGTGTACGCTAGACCATTAGAACAGTTTCTGTTGGATTCACAGAATAAAACACTCTGAATAAGTGCCCACTGCCTCATGAAGAGAAAACGATCTATTGTTTATTGGACATTGGGCTTTCAATCAATATACTTTTGCCTCATGCAGAAGTCTGACGTTTTCTGTATGATGATTACAAGAGCTCTCAAATGGGAGGGACTTTTCAACAGATTATGGCCAATAATTGAAATGGTGATGTACTAGACTGACTAACGTGTTTTAACAACATTATTTTCATCCAGTGTCAGTCAAGTGTAGAGTGCTTGGCAATGTTAGTTGAATTCTGTCTGTGTTTGTAGTCTTTTGTCTTTGTCTTTTCTATTAGCATTATATGTATACAATATATATTCTGAGCTTGGTCGTTTATTTTGACATAAGTTACTGACATTTTCCCCACTTTTGAAAAGCACCAGCCACCACCAATCTGCCTGGAAGCTTAGAGCTAGCACTAAAACACCATCATTTCATATTCTTAGCCTGTGAGAAAGTATGTTTGCCAGAGTTAGAGTATACTTAATCTATGCATGTATTCACTTTTATCAGGGCCTCTTTGTTTGGCTCAATGCTCTCGCTTTCTGTATTAATGAGTATGTTTTGCTCTGTGCATTTTCTGCTGCTTGGATTTGTTTTTCTCAGTTTGTTAGGGGTTTAAAAAGCTCGCACCCCTTCAAACCACATATGGACAAAAAGGCTGCCAACCATAATATGGTTTTTCCTTACGATTGTCAACATTTTTTAAATGGACCTCTAAGCATTTGTTAATACCTGCTAATTGACTGTAATGTCTGATTTTGGCAAACCTCAATTTGTCTACTGTACATGTTATTACTGTGGCTAAATTGGCTAGCACTGGTCACAAATGTTGTTTATCATTTAATGAGTTCCCTCTCTGTATAATTGTGGCCCACTTATAGGCTGAGCTGCTAGCTGTTAGCATCTTCATTGCCAGTAAACAGACTGGTTGAAGGTCCTAAAGGAGGCCAGAGACTTGCTTCCAAGGGCACATAGGAATAAGGTACCGCTGAAACATAGGGACCCATGGGGAGCACTGATGAAATAATAATGCGCTGGGTACGAACATACAGCAGAAATTTGCACATGGAAATCTGCTGCATGAAACTCTTTTGCACTTCTTGTGTCTTATAGACTGCCTATGATGATTCTTGGTGAAAAGTTAATATGCAAATACAACCCCTAGTCTTATCTGTATCTCCTTTGAGAGCAGTAGGCCCATTGTCTGGATTTTGTTATTGTTTATTTTGTTTATTTCTAAAACAAAGTAGTTGATTTTACATTTTATTATTTGTCTTTGAAGAGAATTACGCTAATATAGTCTGTTTGAAGATGCTCCTAAGATGGGTTCCCTAGTGAAAGGAAGGTATACATTTTTCACACTCAAAGGATAGTAATATACTGTATATCAGCAAACAGTAGTTAGAGTAATTGCAGTTCATCTTACAGACAGTGGTTTCTGTGGATGTCAGTGTTTATTCTCCATTAAAACCATTCAGTGCTAAACTGCAGGACTGCATTCAAACAATCTGACACATTGCAGTTATCGCAAAAAGATGGACAATGTTCAGAATAGCATACTAATTGTATGAATAGATGTGCACAGTATGCACATTTTCTGTGTAGTATTGACCTTTTTCTGCCCTACCCCTTTTCAGAGCTCCGCTCTTCCGGGTTTTGTCTTCTTCTTATCCACTTCACCAGCTAATTTTGCTTTGATATCAACACAGTAGATATCTATTGCACTTTACAATATCAGGAAAATAAGACCGTTTCCTTCTGAATAGGCTATGCTGCACAGCTCCTGTTGCAAGCTCTGGTCATCTCAAGACTGGACTACTGTAATGCTCTATTGGCCAGCCTCCCAGCTAGCATGATTAAAGCCACTGCAGATGATCCAGAAAGCATCAGTGCTTCTGGTCTTCAATCAGCCAAAGAGGGCTCACGTCACCCCACTCTTGATTTCACTCCACTGGTTACCTGTAGCTGCCTGCATCAAATTCAAGGCTTTGACATTGGCCTTCAGGACAACCTCTGGAACAGCACCTCAATTCACTCCTTCAGCTCTATGTCCCAACTTGCTCTCCACGGTTAATGAACGAGCTGCGCTTGGTGGTCCCGTCGCATGGAGGCACACAGTCTATTTCACGATCATTCACTTACTCTGTTCCTCTGTGGTGAAATGAGCTTCCAACCTCGACAAGGTCTGCTGAAACCATCTCAACATTAAAGAACCAGCTGAAAACACATCTGTTTAGAAAGCACTTAAACAATCCACACTAAATCCACTTACTTGATATTTAACAATAAAAAAAAAAAATCTCTTCCTATACTACTCGTGACACATTGAGAACTTGGCAGTGAGACACTGTAGATATTGTTGACTTTTGTATGACAAATTGCTTGATATGCTCCTCATTTGTAAAGTCGCTTTGGATAAAAGCGTCTGCTAAATGACTAAATGCAAATATGTTTAGCAACCCCTACACTGGAAGTTCCAAAACAACATTTTCAAGATGGCTGCGCACTAGTTTCTCTGGCGCATAAGGTCAGTACAATAAAGAACACTGGGTGAAATACCACAATGCAATGCAATTGTCCTTTAACTTGGCTTAACCTTCCATTTCCAGTGTGACAAATTAACCAGAAGTAATATAAGCCACAATTTCTAACTACAGTCTCAATTTTGACTCCAAAAACTGTATAATAATAATAATACAATTTTAATGTTTATCTGGGGGAAAAAAGCTTACTATTTTAAAAATAGTGGGCAGTATATAGTGTATACTACACAGAATTCAGTAAGTAGTGTTGTGGCTTGTGGTTGGGTTTTTGGCCGATTAAAATGTATTCTTCTATTCATGCTTAAAGCTCTTGTTCAAGTTTTTCCTTTTTTAATGCACTCCTGCCCAACTTGTGCCATTATCTCTTTTTTTTTTTTTTTTTGTCTCCCTCGCATGTCACTGTGCCTTCCCAGTGTGTTCTGAGGCCTTGCAAAGTGAAAGAGGTATGAATATGAAAGAGAGAGAGACATGTCAGCTTGCGCCCTCAGTCATGGCCGGTTAGTTAAAGCAAATGCCGTTGGCCTCCTGAGAAAGCACGGGTCGGCCGAGGGTGCCAATCACAGCTGTACCCTGGGCTTTCCTGCGTTCCGTTTGCCGCAAGCTACATTTGATTAATTTAATAAACATCCCACAGAGAGCAGTGAGTCTTAGCCACTGACGGCAGCACTGCACAGGTCCTAATGAGAGGAGCTTACTTTAACCTGATGCACACAAAAGAGACAACACCAGAAACAAGGCCAACAAACGTACCTCCACACCATTTGACAGATACACAAACAGACTCTTTAACACAGACCAAGCCATAGACACACTCATACATAGACATTTTCATCTTGGATAGCTGAGAGATGTGGGCCAGCATACACTCTGCATGCCAGCTTATTTATTTATCTAATACCTCATTCATTAGTATTCAGGGATTGGCAGGTATTTTGCAGGGGCCAACAGAGAACACCTAGTACTTGAAAAATAATGATCTTAGTTTAAAGGCAGAATCCTCCACTCCTAGTTGCCTCTGCGTGGACAGTAGCGGCAATGGGAGTCATTAAATGCATTCTGTTTCTCTCAGTTTATGAGCATATGTTGCTGAAAAACTGCTTAAACCATCCTAAGATGGTTTGGTGGTCTTAGCTGGTTTGCATTTTTAAGCTTGTCAGGCATGTCTGTTCGCGGGTTTTAGAGGATTTTTTGGGCATTGACAGTTAAGGCTGGATTACACTACATGACTTTAACAGTGATTTTAACTACTATTTTCAGTCTATTTGGTGCTAGTCGGCTCTAGTCTGCAGATTTTATGAAAGACTGAGTCAGAGAAAATCCCGTAATATATGATGAGTACAGACTCAGATTCCATCTACAGTAGTTGGTGGATATCAAACATGTTTGATATTTTTCAGCCAACTATCCATGACTACAGAGGAAATTTCGTAGTGTATGATTGTCCACGAATCAAATTTGAAACCACATGGTGAGCAGCCAACTGAAATCTTGTGTGTGGGGCGACAAAGCTAAAGAAATGGAGATGGTGAACAAACACTTACTTGGTGGGCTAACATTTAACACCACTCACCTCCAACATATGTTGCAGACTCTAGAGACCAAACTGGCCACGTCTTCCCACCCAAGACTGTACCCAAATGCAGCCATTTTTTTGCGGCTCAGAACAGGGTGAAGGCATGGAGTAGCATCTGTGGGCGCGTGTTTCCGAGTGAGTTCATGATCGGATTGACTTGACAGTCATGTAGTGTGTGATCCTTAGATGTGTGGTGTGCAATGCCCAGTTTTGATCCAAAGCCATTTATAAAGTCGGTAAGTTTATGATGCCAAGTATATTTAGAAACTCTTCACATTTTAAATGTTGTCCAGCCTTTAGCTGACCAGCTAAACCACCTGTAGACAAGCTTGGCCAGTCTGGGAGACTAGCTGGCAACCAGCTTAAACCAGGTAAGACCTGTTTTTTTAAGCAGGGTACAGACAGCAACACAGTTGAAAACACTCAATCCATTACCATAATGCCTGGGTAATGGGGACAAGAGAGTCTAGATGTCAAACACTGGAAAGTGTAAATTCCCCCGTAATAGAAATTTTACTTAGTTTGCCTTCATTGCTCGCTCTCTCTCTCTCTCTCTCTCTAATATTCCCTCCTGCTCCCTACCCTCTTTATTCTGTATCGCTACATATATTCATGAATTCATGTTTGTGATAAAAAACGTATGCATGAAAACGGAGTGAGAGAAAAAAAACAAACATAAAGTGTATTTTGATGGGGATCTGTCTAGTTTCAGTGCCAGAGAGCTATAGTAGCTTCGGTCCTTGGGGATGCACCAGGACGGTAGACCTTCATTCCGTATTTCTCTTTCTCTTCCTCCAACACAACCCCCCCATCCCCTCCATATTGCACTCCCTATCAATCCTCTACCTTGGCCCTCCCTCCACCTCCATCTCTCTCTTTTCCCCCTCTGTCAAAGCCAGTTACAGACAGAAGATCTCTCCTTCTTAAATAATTCACAGGTTGATTAATAGGCTCACAAGGGTATAATTAGACAGGGGAGAGACAGTGGCTAGTGTAACCAGTACAGTGCTTAGGGGAATTAGAGAGTGGGATTAATAAGGAACAGAGAATACCGTGAGTGTTCGGAAAATGTGTTGGTGGTTTGGGCTGGAGAGCGAAGCAGGTTTCAGATGGGGGGATGTTGGGGCTGTATGTTGTATGAAGCACTGTCTCCAGGAGCAGAGAGCCAGCGTTTGTTTGATGTGGAAATTGGACAGTTTGAATCCGTCTCTTTTAATTTTTCACAAGTTACAGGGACCCCCTTGGTATACCACACTTTTCTACATGAAATAAATGAATTTGGCTTTCCTTTTACTGCCTTTCTTTTCTGTGGCCCCTTTATCTTTCTGAAATAAAATTTTCTTTAAACTTGCACTTATATATCTATAGGAGGAACCGGCGCTAGTTTTTCCACAGCTATCATTAGCATATAAACTTGGTGGTGTCGCCTCTAAAACCGGATTGGGCTTTTGCATTCTGAAAGGGATGAGTTTTGTTGTGTGAGATGGCGTTCATTGCAAAATCCGCCAGACAGATCTCTGCTTCAAATGTAAACAGCTTCTTTTCTCTTTGCCTTCACAGACCAAATCAGTAATGAAACAAAACTTATCAATGAAGAATCAAAAAATACAATTCAGAGATGTTTCTGTTCACCCTTCAGTGGAGAGAGGAGATTTCACTCTGGCAGATTATTTTGTTGCCTTACCTCTTGTCTTTTGTTTCTCATTTGAAATATGAAATGTCCTGTCCCATGTGTGCATTTTGAATGGAAGAGAGTTAATACTTAGCAAGGTCTGAACAGGCCCACCAAGCTGAGCTGGTTGCATTTATCTACCTATTTTCTATCTTGTTTCTTCCATCTGTCTCCTCCAGATGTTTTTTGTTTTTTTCACAATGCATCTGGTCTGTTGGTGAAGAAAAGGCAACATGACAGCACTGTTTGCACAAGCTTATTGAGTGCCGTTTCATCCTGTGCAGCAACACATGCATGCAATGAGCCTCCAAGTGTTTTGAGTGGGAGGTGTTAATTGGATTCACTTTATCTCATAGAATTAATAGAGCTTGATTAAATGTGATTTTAAAAAAAATAGTTTTATATCTTTTGTATTTGAATTGAAATGAATCTTGGAAATGTACCTATATCAGTGATTCTCAACTGGTTTTGCTTCAGGACCCAGATTTTACAGTGGATATCAAGTGGTGACCCAACACAGTGCCAAACACTATTTTAAACAAAAATGTCCTTAAAATCAAGTATTGAAATTTATTAAAATGACTATGAACTGCAATATTCAACAGCCCCCCCATACCCCCCCAAGTTGTCCACAACCAAACCAATGACCCATTTATGGATCACAACCCACCAGTTGAGAACAACTGAGCTTTAAAAAAAACACCTGCACTAGCAGTATTGCGGTAACTTAAAGGGGGCGCCGAAGCACCCAGTTGTGTGTGTTGGTTTATTTATCTAGGATGGCATTAAAGTGCTGTACACCTGATAAAGGAGGTGTCAGGAGGCATCTGACAGTCTCAGAGGCTGCAGAGTTTTTGCGATTTGGTTTGCAACGCTGCCAGAACAAGGAGAGCCTGTGGCAACTTTGAAGTTTTGACAGCCGCGAGTCTCTGAACATCCCTTAATCTTGCCTTTGCGCAGACAGTACACGCGGCAAGTTCACGCTGTTTGCTTTCTGCTTCTTAATGACACAAACCATTCACACACCACACATCATAACATTTCATCTACCTTAATGCAAGCTGGCTGATTTCTTCAGACGCCAAAGCCCCTTAACTCTCTCAGAAACTAGCCATCTCTGAAGAGCACGGTTGAGCGTGTAGGAAGAAGACACGGCTTTTCGCTGTGTGGCAATGAGCTTTTCCATGTCTTGTGTGGGTTTTTGATCGTACCTGAATGTTTTTGTTAGCATGGTGCAGGAAACTGCCTGGTGTGATGTGCTGAAAATCAGATCAAAAGCAAGCAACTGTAAACGGATGGCACTGTCAGATCCAATTGTCCTGAACCAGACATTGACAAGAGACAAGTGTGTTTAAAATGCCTTCATTAATCTAGCTCATTTGCCCCTCAAAACAGATAATAGAAGAATTAGAAGGGTGATAGGCTCAATAGGGACAATAGATGAATGTTTGCAAGTTATTGGTATGCTTTTTTCTTGTTTTTTTTATTTATTTTTTGTCTATAATTTAGGTTGAGATCTCAAATCAGTCAGAGGGCAGTAGTACACTTTAGATATTCACATAAATTATTTATTCTGAAAACAGATATTTGATTGATTAAATGCAGTCATGCTCATAGCGGCAGCTTAGGGCCACCGAGCCACCAGGGGGCCTTGCAAAGCAAGGTCGGTTTTTATTTATTTATTTTTTATTAAAAAAAAAAATATTTAAAAATTATATATAGTTATTTATAGTAAAAAAAAAAAATTGTATTGTTATTTATTGTAATTTATTTATTTTTTTTGTGTTTAGTGTAATTAATATATTCTAATGTTGTGCTGCCCGCTTCAGCCTGTCAGCGGGGGATTGTGCTGTAGAGCGCACTCTTAAAGGCACCTCCACTTAAATCTCCCCTCGACCGAGAGGGCACCTTTAGATTTGTGAACAAAAGGGACAGGGGCTTGCGCCCCTGTAGCCCCAGTTCTGTGCACGTCAGTGGTCCTTACAATAACGTTTTTTTTTTTTTTTTTTTTTTTAAAGCAGCTTTTTTTACACATTGGAAATAGAACACATTATGGCATATATTTCTTTTAAATCGGTTCATACCAGGGTAAGAAATGTATGGGGGCTTGGAGCAAAAATGCAACCAAAAATGACAAAATGGCCCCCAAAATTCAAAAAGTTTTTTTTATTATAGTCCTAGTCCTATAAAATTTATTTTATTATAGTCCTAGTTTCTTTAATTACTAAGGCAATAGGTGAAAAATTATCAGTCTTGAGAGTTTGTATTAATGAATTATTAAATTGAAGTATATGACATAAACGGATATTTTTTTAAAGTCTTGTTGCTGTTTTTGTATTGTTGTGTACTGGAAGCTCCTGTCACCAAGGCAAATTCCTTGTATGTGTAAGCATACTTGGCAATAAAGCTCATTCTGATTCTGATTCTGATGATACAGTTTATGTTTTAAATGGTTAGAAAAAAATATGCCCTCATAAAGGTAAAAAATGCACCTGAAAATCAAATCCAGGAGGCAAATATAACCCCTTAATGTAAAAGTCAATTTCTGATACTAGTCCATACTAAATGCAAAACGTAACAGTAACTACAATAACTGCGCTGACATTGTAATGGCTTCAAAGTTGGTTTTAGTGTGAATTGTGTAGTTAATACAATTTCTACTGAAAAGATTTTTGCAGGTTGTTCAGTTACTTAATTAAAATGAACTAAACCAACACAATTCTAGAACATTTTGTCACAATTTGATTTCATTGTATTCTATCCAACACAGGTATATACTAATGATTAATACATTAAATTAAGTTGGATCGACATAAGAAAATTAATTAAGTTAAACATTAGTAAAATTGCTTGTAAAGACTTTCTCAAATTTGATTTAGTTAGGGTAATGACTTGAGCCAAAGCTGTCACACAAATCATAGTCTAATTTTGAGAAAATGTGTAGTTACTTGCCTTTGCACAGCACCATGACAAAGCACAAATATGAGTTATCCAGTTTTTTACTTTATACATACACATTGCAGTTTTTACACTTAGGGGCCCGGTTGCTTTGTAAAATTGGCCCCTGTTAAAGCAGTTTTCTGTTAAAGACTATTATGTAGCCATTCTGTTGTTCTTCATTCTCAATCTTTTCTCATAATTTCTATCTCTCCCACCTTTCTTTCTCTATCTCTATCCTTTCCTCTTGTTGTGAAAATCGGTGGGCCAAATGGAAGGAATGGATTGTCTGCAGTAGTAAAGTGGAGTGGCACAGTGCAGGTGGGCAGGAGAGGGCACAGAGGTTAATTACTCTATTACTGGGTGGCTCAGGCTGTAGCTGTTTAAACAGGACCCAGTCAGCAGGGGATTAGGCCTCATTACTCCAGCTAAAGCTATGCCGCAGACCCCTTCCCCAGGCCCTGCACTGCCTCTGCTTTAGACGTGCCAGAGAATATTCATACTTATCCCAAGGGAGAGTGAGAGAAACATAGAGAGAGTATTAGGAAGGCTTGAAAGGGCTGACACAAGCATGAAGAGTAGATGAAAGGAAGAAGGATGGAGCCTGAAAGCATGAGAGAGAAATGGAAGTAGATAGAATCAAAGGAAGAGCAAGAGAGAGAGAGTGAAGGCAGAGCATCACAATTGTAAATCTTGGATTAACTTCTCCAGATCTGTGGCATCAACCACCTGAGCTGAGCAATGCAACAATTATCCTTCCAATACCCACACGGGCAGATTAACATCTTCACTCCGATTACACCCTGACCTGTTCCCTCTCCTCTCTTCCTCTGCTGTCGGCCCACAGGAGTCTGATGGCACAAGCTGATAATTGTGCTCCTCTACCTGAAAAGCGTTGTGTGAACTGAATAGGGGGCGAGACTGTGTGCGTGAACTGAACTTGTTGGTCAGAACATCAGTGAACTGGTTTTCGGATCAAACTGGATTGGCCCTGAAACTGTCCTTGTTTGTTAGTGGGACTGGATTGTCAAATTGCAAGAGGTCTTAGTGGACCAAGTTGCTCTAGAAGTAACTTCCAATTGTTTTTTTATTTTTATTTGTATTTATTTATTTATTTTGCCTTACAGATCGTGTTATATATATAATTTAATATAATAATTGCAAAAATGGCAGTTAATAATTGTAATAATAAATTATTCAGAATTAATTTTATATTATTTAATGAATAATATACTAATAATGTTAATTATTAGATTGTTAATTAATATCAATATATTATTATATAAAGAATATTATTTAATGAACTGATTTGGTTAAATATTATATATATATATATATATATATATATATATATATATATATGAAAATGCCCTCATTAAGGTAAAACAATTGAATATCAAGCCCAGGGGGCAAATATTGCCCCTTAATAAATAAAAAACATTGTTTTCCGACACTGCATTGTACCCGTTTACTGTGTTTTTTTCCATTTGCTGAGCGTAAACACTGTTTCCATAAGTAGTCCGTGGACGTGCTGTACAGGTGCATTATAGCTCACGTGTATTTATGTCCACACCAGCCCATATACAGCTGCGACGATTGACGTGACTAAAGTGACACTCATATCCCTGGTGAATTCCTTCTCTTCCTCTGTGCTGTATACGAGCAACCAACAGCTAGTACAGAAGACACAGTAAACCAAAGGTTTTACTCTTTTTTAATGTGAGTCCTGTACGTTTTGATAGGATAGAATGGAATGGAATTTTACTAATTTTATGCTTTGCAATTTCACACTTTATTCCAGCCTACATACGAATAATATCTGTTCATTATTTACCAGTATTTTCTGAGCACACTTTACTGAAAATCAAGCTGTTCACAGAAATCTTTATTTATTTCTACTTTTTTTTTTAAAGCTTATCAGAGTAACTAACAGTAACCAAGGTGGGCAGAGGGTCAATTAAAAGGCATTTGAAGTCAATGAAAAAAATGATACATAATATGCAAAATTTGTGCCTAATGCTTCAGTAGGATCTGGAAAATTGCAACCACACACACTTATGTTTAATAAAATTGTAGGAACATGCAGTGATGCACACACACACACACACACACACAGAACGTTTCTGGAGAGATTGTCAAACACTGCCAATAAAATACCATTAGATATGAGGGGGAAAAAAGTGATTCATTTGAGAGACGCCAACTCTTCAATATGTGTGATTTAGCTCAAATCCTGGATAGAGCCACCATTATATAATTGAGGAAAAATCAATGGAGTCAGCTGGACGTGGCCGCTGTGAGCAGGGTTGCATCCATATTGAAAGTGTGCGAGTTCGATCTGTGTCTGGGATTGGTTTAGCTTCACTACCCTAATCACACACCGTGCTGGTCGATACTGGAGCCTGAGATACTGGCACTCACAGCATATGTTAACATTAGTTTTTCTCTTACTGTTTAAAAGCTGCACCTGAGATCTTGGCCATTTACTTGCAAAAAAAAAAAAAAAAAAAAAAGGGATTATGTTTAAGATTGCCTGAGGTGCGAGAGAGAGATTCTATGCCTTGCTGGTTGAGGATGCTTGGGTGGGCATTGGAGGAGAGAACAGAGACACACAGGATATGTATTTTATCGATGTTCTGCTGTAGAAACAGGAAGATTTAGCGGGGCTCGACTGTTAAAATTCCCTCAGAGCTTGTCATGCACACATACACATACAAACACAGTTTCTCTAAGAAGGATGAAAAGCAGTCAGCCAATACCACGGGCTGATTTACAATGGAATAAAACCTACATAGTAAATCAAATACATCTATAGGTTTAATCTCAATACATCAGGTGGTGCACATTTCATAATTCAAATACAATGAGGATTGGATATTGATGCTCTTATTTCAACTAATCACTGCTATAGCTTTTCAGAATTTCAGATACACTATAAAAGACAAGTAAAGGTATTCCTTATTGAACAAATCTTACATTTTCTTAAATGAGGGAATGAACTACAATCCCATGAAGCATTACAAATGACATAATCAAATTAAAAACAACATAAAAATATCAAACCGTTAATTTAAAATTGTTGGTTGTAGGTACTGAAAAAATACAGTATATCTCAAGTTTATTGCAAAATATTCATATATATACAAATGTACTTCATTAGGAACACCTGTACACCTACTTATCCATACGATTATCTAATCAGCCAATCTTTTGGCAGAAGTGCAATGCATAAAATCATGCAGATACAGGTCAGGAGCTTCAGTTAATGTTCACATTATGTTTATCAATAATGTTTATCGCAATGTTTTTGATTGGTGGATCTTTTTCTGCTGGATCAAGTGTAGTTTAGTTTCTCACCAGAAATTCTGCTATTAATTGCAGCTTTTTAATAAAATGAAGTTGAAATAATGTGGACCAGTGGCTTCAGCATAAGTATACAATCGATTAACAACTTTGGAGCTCACCGTAGGTCTGTCTTTAAAGCTTTATAAGTTATTGTTAAAAATCAATTCCCCTATGGAAAATAATTATGGGATTTTTACTTCTGGAACCAGACTTTTAAACAATCAGAGAGCAACTCGCCTTTAGTTTACGTCAGCCTAGTAAAACTATGATTTGCTACTTGCTATTGCTAGTCACTGTAAGGTGCTATTAGGGCAGTGGTTCTCAAAGTGTGGGCCGCGCCCCGTAAGGGGTGGGTGCGAAGGTATTGTAAGGGGGGCACGGAAGACTGACCTGTTCTCAAATCACTCATTCACTACATTCAGCAAAAATAGTGACAATACACGCAAGAACCAATGTGTGCAATTTCTACACCTATGCTTTTTCTCCTGCTTTGTTTAAACTTTTGGCAGGCACCGCAGCGCGAACTGCACAAAGCATGTTATAGTGTCAGGTGTGCTCTCAGCTACGCTTATGTAAACAAAGATGTCTCGCGCAGCAGTTTCAAATGGGGAAACGATGATATAAATAACATTCTATCAGGAAGACTCGCAGACTTGAGTGAAATTTAAGATGACATATATTTGATGAATATAAAACAGAAATGTAATGTCTCTCTTGACGTAAGCCCCGTCTGGCAATCCGAAGAAGTTGTACTCGGAACCGTCATATCCTTCCGGAGATAGGAGGCAGGGGCAAGGAGCCTACCCCCGTGCAGGACGGGACTCAACTGGTGGTGGTGGGGTGGTGGAGGTTGCCATGTTAGCACACTGAAACAGCAATGTGATAGATTGTGAGCAGACTTATAAAGCATTGGCTTACATGTGATTGGCTAGGAGTTACCTAGGTGCGATGATGTACAGCCGCTTACATCTATCGAATGGCTTCAGAAGAATTGATATATAAGGTACAAGAGTTAAGGACGACTTGTATGGTGCTTCTGGAACTTGGACAGCCTATCACCATCCTCTCATCCCTCAGTCTTGTAGCTGACACATAGTACCTGTTACTTATCTCAGCGCTGGCCAGGATGGGCCAATCACAGTCGTTTATTCTTACTGGAAGTTTACTGGAGTTTAAAAATGCTTTTATAGATATTACTGAGGCGGATTAACATTCACAGGTATGAATCTTTGCAATTATTATTATTATCTTAAAAAAAATAAAAAATATCCAGTGTAAATGTCTCCATTGAGAGAAAAATGTTCTGCTATTTTTTTTTTTAAGGGGCGCGAAAGTTTCTGTTGTTTCAAAGGGGGGCTTGTCCAAATAAATTTGAGAACCACTGTATTAGGGGGAGGAGCATTTTGCATTCTAGAGAGCATTTTATTGCACAGAAATTTTTTATCAATATTTTTGGTTTTATAGGGACTTTAAGCACTGCATCGTCAAATCTGTATTACTATAATAATTAAAATCCCCATTTATAGGTAGTGTACTCTTCTTACATGCATACATTTAGTGGGAAATCAGGAAATTCTCCTTCATTTGAGTCTTTTGAATTCTTAAACTTGATCCCTGTTTTTATCCGTCTAGGTCAGCAGGAAGCCATGCTCTTGAGGGAGATGCAGCTGGAATCATAACATAAATTAGGATAATTTTAAGCTTTAGATGGGGAAGTGATCATAGTGTGCTTCCATATTAATTGCCCTTTGGAATGGCCCAATTATGCTATTAATGGGTCCCAGTGTGAGAACTAATGGCTGGAGACCTTTTTTGCATAGCATTAGCTTAATAGAGTTGCACACAGAGGCCTAGTGTGGCTAGCAGGTCAAGCTAGTGATACCACTGGTCCGGCAGAAGACCTTTAACTGACAGCTATATTAATTAACAACTATCCAGTTACACACACTTTAAAATAAATGAATTAGTAACATGTTTGTTGAAGCAGTGTATTGGTCTTCAGCAAAAAAATGGAGCTAAGATCTGAAACACTGGATGATTTTTTATATCCCACTATAACATGATAATATATTTTCAAAAAATGATTTATTAGTGTTCTTACAGGTCACAGTTGGCTGAGTTTAGCTGAGAAAGAATTGCATATGTTTTAATCGCAAACACGTGAATAATTTATTTAATTTGTGGACGTAAGTAGTACTATTAGCCTTGAAAATAAATGCATTTGTTTCTCTTTTTGGAATATGTCAGCGTTTTACAGTAGAAAAGTCCTCCTATTTATGGAAAGTCCAGCTGCATCAGAAAGTAGGCTGAATGAAGCAGGTCAGGCAGGAAGCTCTTTTGTTATGTAAAGAGCTGCTATTTGATCCTCACGCAGGAAAAAAAGAAAAGAAAATGGAGCCGTTCAGATAAACTTGCCTCATCAGATAATTGAAGATGCCTTCACTCCAGTTTCTCTCTTTTGCATAAATGTCTGATCAGTTTTCAGAGGCTAATAACGGCACGCCTGTCCCTCTCCTTGCCATCCCATGGGCTCCTCTGGAGTTTGGTGGGCCTTCTGAAGCAACCCGACAGGGAGGCTGTGCTAACACAAGATTTGCAATAAAAACAATGAGGATTAATGTTAATGATGAGCTTACTGATCTTAGTCAAATATAGATACCATATTCCATTGAGTGTTTTTATTCTATCATTGAAAATCTCCAGTCTCATTCTCTTGATTTTTTTTAAGCTATTGATTTATGTGTAGCATATAAATTCCAGCCATTGAAAAATGTACATATCAATATTAAGGATGCATAACAGCTAAAGATAGTCAATTAGGTTTTCTTTGTGTTCCTGTACCTCAACTGGTGCCGGCTATTTGAAGGTTGTGGGATCAATTCCCATGGAACATACTCAGTACGTTTATAAGCGCAGTTATAATCGAGCTACAGAGGGTTATTGCATAGTTATTTGCATACAGTCTTCATCTGTCTGTCCAAATATACATAACACGATGCATAATCGAATTTTGGAAAGAAGGCAAATATGCTGGGTTAAAGTAATATTCCGGTTTTAATACAAGTTAAGCTCAAGCCACAGCATTTGTGGCATTATGTTGATTACCACAAAAATTAATTTAGACTTGTCCTCCTTATCTTTAAAAAAAGCAAAAATCTGGGTTACAGTGAGGAACTTACAATGGAAGTAAATGGGGCCAATCCGTAAACATTAAAATACTCACTGTTACAAAAGTATAGCCACAAGACATAAACAATATGTGTGTTAACATGATTTTAGCATGATAAAATCGCTTACTAACCTTTTCTGTGTAAAGTTATAGCCAATTTTACAACTTTGTTGTCATGACGATGTAACGCAGAAACCCAAAAAACGATTTAAAAACTTTACAGCTCAAATAAGACACAAGTTTTAACAGAAGAATTAATGCAAGTGCATTTATAAATAATAAGCTTCATATTTCTGCCTTTAAACCCTCCAAAAATTGGCCCCATTCACTTCTTTTCAGGTATACATGCTGGACAAAGCAGCATTATCTAGGTCTGTTAGTCCAACTATGGAAAATAATCGAACTGGTATGATTTCAGGACTAAAGCATTTACATGACACTTTAAAAAGACAAATTATTGTTTTAGTACGACCTTAAAAAGTAAATGTAAACATAACGACTGATAAAACATACTGATAAAAATCTACCTTAGGGTGCAATAAAAATTATTTGGATGAAAGCGTACTCAATTAATTTGTATATATACAGTAAGTTCCACGAACTTGTCTCTTGTAGCTATTCTCTTATGCTTGTTAAGTCAACAGTGGGTGACTTGGTTAACTCTCATTTCAACAAATGCAAGTCTTTGCCACAATGCAAAATACTGTTCCAAAGTTTGCAGTAATTACCTGACCAGACAATTATTCTGTTTGTATTAATCTTTCTGCTGGCGCCAAACGTTCCTCCATTTGTTTCCCTGTAATATTCATGTGTCAGTTTGAGTCCGAACTATTCCCTTCGCTTCCCTCCTCCCTATTCCACCTCTTCCTGCTGACAGTCTTTAACTACTCTCCACACTGGCCACTGCTCTGCTTGTTACAGGCCCAACACGAGTTCAAACAATCAAAGTCTTTGGGAACACTGAAATATGCATGGCTATCTGTGACAGACAGATAAAGCAGGGCAATTAGCCACGTAATCCAAGAGTGGCGCAAGGACTCGTCAGCCACCCCCCCCCCCCCCCCCTCCATGGATCTCTTTCCGCGCTACTCTCTTGCTCTCTATTAGTTAAATGTACTTTGTATGTCGACTCCCCATCAAATCAAGTAACACTTCCTCTAATTGGTTTATAAATTATACAGCTGAGGCTGCATTATAATTTCATCAGTGGTAAACATTGCAGGGGCAGTCGGTAAAGAATCTATCCCTCATTAATTTCTTAATTTGGGTAGATGGAACGAAGAGGAAGAGAGGGAGGTTTGGATGAGTGAGAGAAAGAGAGATCGGATGAATGCAAGAAACTTGCATCACCTTGGGGAAGAAGGGACGGATGGTTTAAAAAAATGAGGATGCTGCTGCCAGTGCTTTTAATAAATGTCAGATATACGAACCGAAGGTTTTGTCAGTAACGCTTGAATTTGAGGCAATGACTCCCTTCCCATGACTTTTCTCACTCTCACATCGTTTTCCCCATTTTCTCCCTTTGTGTTCTTTTTTTATAGGACTTGATGAATATTTCATAGCAAAGGTCATAAATATTCATTCCGATAGCTTTGAATAGTAGTTATTACCGGTATTTCTTTTTAAAAAACAAAAATACTCATTATAAATTCTTCATACTCTTCCCCTGAAATAATTACATGTGCGAATATACTGAAATGCACACACTGATATATTCCCTTGCAGAGAGTGCTTTGTACCATTATTTTATGAAGTGGAGACAAATGAATTTACAGTTCAGTAGCAAGTTTTTGACTTCCCCAAGCTGCTATGTCTCTTTAGAGACAAGTATATGAAATATGCATTTTAGTCTAAAAAAGAGTTATTAACTTTTAGCAAATTATTGTATTTAAGGCCTTTTAAGAGACATACAACAGTAAAATTGACATCATAAGGGCCGTGTTAATCCTCTACCTGCAGGTTATTGAAATTCAGATAATTTTTGTGGAAACTGTTCAAATGGCATATGCTTTGAGTTGGAGTTGAATGCATCTGCGCGAGTTTGTATCCTGACTGCGTCCCATCTGTCTCCGCTCCGCTCATGCTGTAGAGTTGGACTGGCTGCTTCCACCTCCTGTCAGATTAAAACATGGAAACATATGAATGACTGACTGCTAACCGCTTCCATTGTCATGTCATGTTAAGTCTTGAGATCCACCCATTTTGATTGCTCATTTTGAAAATTTTTGTGCCGGTATATGTGCGAGGAAGTTTAATAGTGACTATCTGATCTTGGGAAGACATATTTTTAAGCAATCTTCAAAATGAGGGGCTCTTCCTCTGCCTCTGAAAGCCAACATGAAAGGTTTCGAAAAGTGTGGGAGAATCTTCAGAGGGGAAGTGCTTTACGGAAATGGTGTGAAAGGCAAACGCCCAATGGCTTTTCTTTCATGGCTTTTATTCAATAAAAGCTCTTTTTATGTAAGCCTTTTGAGTCTTTTACATATAACACCCACACTCAGATATGAGCAGGTTTAGCTTTGCCACTGGATGATGATTATTATTAGACATTTCTGATTTCATAATTTTTGAATGATCAGTTGAATTTGAACAACTTTTGCTACATAGATATTAGCTATTATTAGTGGTCGCCTGATATCTAGACAGCAGGATTGCTGATGGCTGATGTAATACTAATATAAACCTACAAAACTCTTTAAAGGGATAGTTCACCCAAAAATGAAAATTCTGTTATCATTTTCTCACACACCAAATATACTTCATATGAAATCGAAGAACGAATGGGTGTGATATAATTTAGAACAAAATCTGGCCAAAAAGACGTTCATTTCGGTGGTTCGTGACAGCTCACCTGGCTTCTAACCGACTGCTTAACATCTTAATGCCATTGGTCCACATCATCGGTAGATGTGACCTGGAGCTTCGCCTTCCTTGATGCTGACAGCTCATTCTATTTATGTTGTTCAGTGAGTAAAATCAGTCAACAAAAACACACCGGCAAGTAGTTATTAGCAAGCAGGTGCAAATGTACCTACATCTGTACAATCGTTAATGTAGAGAAATTTACCAAGATCATGTCCTGCGATTTTTCAAATCAAATACATTTTCAAGGAATAAAATCTACTCAAATACTCTCAAGTGCCCATTCACTCATGTGCCATCTGCAGTGAAAGCCATTTACACATCTGCCTAAAGTAAGCCTATCATCATTCTTTTGTCTTTATTCTGCACATTAACACTTTTATACGCTCATCTTTGCAATAGTATCAGTGTCATCATAAATTACGATAAAAGAGTGTAATCGGTGCATATTTTGGCTGCATATAGCATGTTAGCGCATTAGCATAATGAATTAATAATGTAAACAAGACAAATTAAACATTTTCTACTGCATATATATTACTTTAAATCACCAATAACACATTTTAAAATCATATTAGTTAAGGTTTTACTGAGCGTCCTCATATTTAAATGCTCCTCTTAACACCTCCCACAGTAGTGTGGCAGGTGTCTGAATGTTCGCAAACAATATATTGTTGCTCGGCTGTTTAGAACTTCTTTTTACCCATGAAAGAAGAATGAATGAGAACTTCTATGGAAGTATATTGGGGCCTTTATGTTGTTCCAAACCCGTATGACCTTCTTTCTTCAGTAGAACACAAAAGGAAATGTTTGACAGAATGTTAGGGACTGAGAGCATCAGTCATCACTGACTTTCATTGCATCTTTTTTTTTTTTTTTGATACAATGAAAGTGAATGGTGACTTAGACTAACATTCTGCCTAAAATGTCTTTTTGTGTTTTGACAGATGAAAAAAAAAATGAGTTTAGAACAACATGAGGGTGAGTACTTTAATGATAAGAAATTAGATATAAACAAAATTTCAGAAACTAAATGAATAAAAATGTATTCAAACACTGAAATAAACACCCGTTTTACACAGTATTTACTCAAAATTCACAAAAAAAAAGTTTAAGTGTTTGATACAAGTTCCATGCTGATTTTTTGTTTTTGTTTTGTATTTCGTGCTGTTATTGTCTTTTTTAATGGTTGGCATGACAATGACACCTTAAACACTTTGTTTTAATTTAAAGGGATTGTTCACTCAAAAATAAAAATTCTCACATCATTTACTCACCCTCATGCCATCCCAGATGTGTATGACTTTCTTTGTTCTGCAGAACACAAACGAAGATTTTTAGAATATCTCAGCTCTGTTGGTCCTTTCAATGCAAGTGAATGGTAGCCAGAAATCTGAAGGTCCAAAAAGCACATAAAGTCAACAAAAAAATAATCCATAAGTGGTTAAATCCATATTTTCAAAAGCGATATGATTTGTGTGGGTGAGAAACAGAACAATATTTAAGTCCTTTTTACTATAAATCTCTACTTAAAAACTAAACAGGCACCACATGTGACTTTCAGATGTTGTAGTGAAAGTGGAGACTTATGGTTAAAAAGTACTTAAATATTGATCTGTTTCTCACCCACACTTATATCACTTTTGAAGATATGGATTTAACCACTGGAGTTTTATGGATTACTTTATGCTGCCTTTATGTGGTTTTTAGACTTTCAGATTTCTGTCCACAATTCACTTGCATTTAAAGGACCAACATAGCTGAGACATACTTCTAAAAATCTTAATTTGTGTTAGGCAGAAGAAATAAAGTCAAACAATTATGAGAGAATTTACATTTTCTGGGGGAACTATCCCTTTAAGTTTAAAGTCTGGGATCATTATTCGTTCATTAGATCTTAATACGCATGCCAATGTACTCTGTCCAGATTGTTTTTTTCCCCTCATTTTGATTTTGAAAGATGCTGAAGATCTATATTTGCAGATCTGTTAACCAGTCCAGGGGGCAACTTCCACTTTTATACATTTGATCACGTTACACACAGGAAGATACATATATAGACACACACACACACACACTCCCCTGACACTTCCACTCGTCTGTGGTTGTGCGTTCAGTTTGTGGAGAATGACTTTAATTAATGTCCCGGTAAAGCAGAGCTGGTCATGGCCTTTGGTGAGGTTCTAAATTAGTTCCACCTGAGCTGCTCCACACCACAGAACAAGCAGCAAGAGCGACTATTGACATCTCACACTCCCTCATACACTCATATCAGCCAGTCACGGGTCACCGACTCCATCCCGGCGGGTCCGTGTAACCGTTAAGGGGCCGTGTTAACAGCCTGATTTCCGCATCTGCAGGAAAAGTCAGGGGTCCCTTGCCAGGCCCCAGACAGACTTAATTACTAATGAATTACTGAAGTCTGAAGGAACATTCCTACAAAGCATACTTGAGACGAAATGTATTCAGCCAGGAAAATGGATGTATATATACACTAAGGAATGAAACCATATCAGAAAATTCTCTTGACCTTAGCAGCTTTTTTTTTTCATAATCACACATACATATACATGTATATGCATATTTTAATGCATATTATACTGTGAAACTTGAATGCAGATCACATTATAAAACTGCATAGAAACGACATCAAAATCTACATTTGCATACTGTTTGGGGCTCAATAAATTGGGTGTTTAAAGGAAAGTAATGTACATCAAAGTATATTAACAAACAAAAGAATATAAGATAAAATAATATATAAAAATCTGTGTTTAAAGCACAAAGCCATGAACAGAAGTTATGAATATTTAATTCAGAGAAAAGAACGAACCTCCTTTTGAAATCTTGAAAGAGCACACACAAAGAGGAAGGAGGAGGGGGCTGTAATTATTGTAGAAATGTTTTTTGACAGATTGTTATATTAAAGTAGGAGGTTCTGCCAAACAGAGCTAACCTCTTCAACAGGAGAAGTCTCCACCTATCAACAAAGCTAGAACTCAAACCCAAAGGCCAGGATCCATTTGACAATCTAATATCTAGGAAGGGAATTACACTGCAGGGAAAAATTCAGAATTTCCATCACGTTTGCAGTTACAATGTAATCTTACATTTAGCATCTGTGACTATTAATATGCATTGTATATTGTGTGAACTGAAATCCGAATAGCTTTTTATTTTCCTTTTAAGTGTCGACCTATTACATCGTTAAAAAAAAAAACAGCTTTAAAATTCAAGCTATTAGATGCTTGTCACAATATGTTGCTTAACAAATTTTCTGTGACATGCAGATGGCGGCATTAGGCCTTCTGAGCACTGCCTTTGTATTCTAGTCCTTCTTTGATTAATACATTGTGCACATTATTACCTCATAATCAAATACTCCTTACATGTCACATTACCAATTGTAATGATACGGCAACATTTCAGAATGCATTGTAATGAAGAACATGCCCTCTCTGTGAATAATAAAAACAAGAGCATCTAAATAAACACACGTAAGCTAGTTTACTTTCAACCAAAGAATACTTCCGGTGACACCAAATGAGAGACAGGAAGTGGAATTGTAATTACCAGGCCATCTTTATCTCTGCTATCCGAAACCTAACTACTAGCCCCGAGGCGAGCTATCATCTTCAGTGACACTAGAGAGAACACAGGGCAAAGCAACAGGATGTACCGGGCATGAGAAAGTACATGATGGAGATGGGCAGAAACATTCCAAAGGTCCAACAGTCCCAAATCTATATTTGATAACACAGGATCCTCCATTGTTGGTGAAGCGCTTGTGTGGAATTTGGTCTAAGGGTACATGGCCTGCATATGTCTCCCCTGCAGCCCACAAAAAAGGGGGTAACTATATTTAACAATATGCACTCAACCTTGCTACCTTAATTAAAATGGGTATCACATATGCGGCTGGGATCCATTCCTCATTACGGTTGTATCTCATTAGAGTTCGGCCCTTCAGAGGGGCCGGACCAGTTTTAAAACAGTTTTCTCAG
Source organism: Myxocyprinus asiaticus (assembly GCF_019703515.2). Lineage (NCBI taxonomy): Eukaryota > Metazoa > Chordata > Actinopteri > Cypriniformes > Catostomidae > Myxocyprinus > Myxocyprinus asiaticus. The sequence continues at coordinate 13,698,925 of NC_059381.1, forward strand.
TGTCTTGCTGTTTTTCATTTCCTTTTACATTTCTTTTTCCTCATCTTCTCTTCCTTTAGGCCAAGGAAAAGTCATTATTCAGAGATGGGGGAGTTGGTATGGTGTTTGCAGTTACACAGAAATGTTCCCAAAGCCAATTAGGAAATGGATTTATTTAAACCAATTAAAATCAGGCAAGGGAAGAGTGCATTTTTAAAGCAAAAGTAGTGGTAGTATAATATTACAAAAACAAAGATATACTGTACATAGCATAACAAATATATACAGCATTAACAAAAATATACAATAATGTATTAACACAGTTTTCAACTCTATATACGGCACTTAAGCTTGGCTATAAAATAGAGGTCTGTTGACAAGAAAATCTTCTTAATATCTTATATTAAATAATACTACAGGAATATTTTAAATAGTTTCATATGTTTGTCTTCCAAGAAACAAAAGGCATTTTGTGTCTTTTTGGGATATACTGTAGCTTATTAAGTAACCCATTAATCAGCCGTAAAGAGTTTGTCATCTTTACAAGTAGCACCTTTGCACTAGTAAAGAGGAGAGTCACAAAAGATGCAGGGACCTTGGAGTATTGTCTTTATCCAGTCAGAGTCTGCAAGTGAGAGATTTAGAGGAAACAAAAAGGCAAAACGTTTTCCGTTAGGTATGCTTAATGCACATGTGCTGCACATCAAATCAAGGGACTGATTTCCATGTTGTCTTTCTTTTGCATTTGGCAAATGTCACTCTGAGTAGCTTCAGTAGTTCTTGAGTATATGTGTGTGCGCGCGCGCACGTGCGCTTAAACATTGAGTTTTTATATTGAACGTTGTTGTGATTTCTACTGACTTAAACGCCACCAATGTAAAGTTATATAGCTGGCTAACATAGATGAGATTTTATTGACATTGCAAGAATGACTTGTTATAGTCTTGGAAGCATCAATTAGTTTAAAATTATTTAAAATGTCTGTATGCTATTGTTTTTTTTGTTAGCAAATTTTTTTTATAAATTTACAGCTGTAATGTAGTTACATTATAACCATTTAATTTTCAGCTATTATTGCTTAAAAAATAATAAATTACCTAGTAAATTGTATTTTTTTGTTTGTTTGTTAAGAAAACTTTCTGCAAAAAAAAAAAAAAAAAAAAAAAAAAAAAAACACTTTCTGCGACACTAGTGCCACCAAACGGAATTGCAAAAATAAACAATGTTTTCAAAACAGCTTTCCGAATACAACCCTTGCCTTTAGTTGCTCAGTCCGATAGTCCTGCCCCAAACTCACACCATTGGTTATGTAAAGTTGTTGGGGTGGGTCTAAGCGAGTCGCTCAAAACAAACAGGAATTTTTATAGCTCCACAGAAACACGTGTTTACAGTTTTAAAAAAATGTACCTCTGAATGGCTTACTTATAGTTGTCCCTGCATATTAAGCTGGGATAGAAGAAAGTACAGTATTTTAACACTGAAAAAGTTACATACTTCAGCTTTAAATGGATAGTTAATCCAAAAATGAAACATTAGTCATCATCATTTACTCAACCTAATGTTGTTCCATGATTTATTTTCTTCTGTGGTACAAGAAGATATGTTAGCTTCAGCCATCATTCACTTTCATTGCATATTTTTACATACAATGAAAGTGAATAGTGACTGAAGCTGTCAGTCTCTAACATTATGCCTCCCTTTCTGTTTTATGTTCCATGGAAAAAAATCTAATGGGTTTGAAACGACAAGAGGGTATGTAAATGATGACAGAATTTTCATTTCTGGGTAAACTATCCCTTTAATGTTTAGTGAAATATATTTCTTTCTGACACATATGTTGCAAAAAAATTTTTTATGTATCTAATGAAATAATGGCAGGGTAAGTACAAATCTAAACTACTGGTTCAACTGGGCCAGCATACACACACTATGCATTGTATAGAGCTTTTGTTTCACATGTGTGTAAGGTTCCTGCTCTCTGTGCTCTGTTGCATTACAGAAAGTGCAAGTGTGTGGTGAGATGTGGTTCTGAGCGGAGGTATGATATAGTATTATGGCTCACCCTCAGGCTCTGCTACTGAGGCAATACTATCCTGCAATAGACAGCGGCGGTATGTCACACCCTGACAGGCCTGATATGACAGCGCACACCTTAGGGAGGAAGAGGGACAGAGAAAGAAAAAGAGAGGAAAAGACCGTAAGACACATGAACAGCAGCGGCAGGGGAAGGTTTAGTTCAGTGCTTGGCAGAGATCAGACTGACAGCAATGAAACAGCCATTTCCCTGATACACCATTAGGGGCAGTAAACTCCTTTCAGTCAGTCAGGTGGATGGATGAAATGTCACATTCAGAGCCAGAAAACTGGAGTTGAAAATACATTACGTCTAGCATCGAAAAACTGCTTATTGATCAGTGGTTGTTTTACAGAAACATCCTAACTCTAGAATCCTATCTTGTCTCAGCTGTAACGATGGTGATCTATATATGTTAGGGGTTTGGGTTAGGTAAGGGTTATATATTTTAAGATACTAAGATAGTAAGTTTCTGTAATACGGCCCCAGAGGCCTAAGAGCCAGTTTGTTTGTTTGTTCAAATTTGACAAATGAGCTTGTCCAGTTTATATCATGTTCTTTATTATATAAAAACCGATATTTAATGTCCTTTAAAAATTAATAGTATTTTCAATCTTCCTTGCAGCATCAAAATTGATATTTAGCTATTGTGATACCATGATAAAATCACAAGTGATAAAGACAAAAGAGCCTAAGACAATAAAAAAGATATTTTTCATAACGATTTAGTTCCAAATATGAATGTGGTCTAAAATAGACCAAAAATTATCATGTATGTGTCTGTGTCAGATATGAGCCAAAAACAGTCACTTCACTGTTATTGAACCAATTGTGAAGTATTAAAATTCTTACATTTGTATGGCAAAATGTGCAAGGACATGGTCGTGGCATGGGGGGCGTGGTCATGTGTCGGTCTGCGGGACAGAGAGCGCGGTAAGGCTCCTCACCTGGGTCATAATTATCTCTAACACCTGTCTCTAGTTATAGTGATGGCAGAGAGAGAGAGACCAGAAGCTGTATATGATAGTATTAACCTGTTTGTGTGTTTGGCCACCAAGAGCCCTTTTTGTTTAAGTTTTGTAAGACATTGAGAGATAGAGTAATAAAATACTCACCTTTGACTGTTTGCTGTCTCCTGACTCCTCTATTGCCCACGAAGCTACAAACTTGTTACAATGGTATTTCAAATTTTCAACAGGACTTAAACATGAAATTTTCAGCAATTTAGATTTTCTTTCTGCCAAGTGTGTGCTAGGAGCCGTTTTTAATGGGAAAGTTCCCATCCGATCCTCTGTTCTCATCTCATCCTCTGTTCTCCTCTTTCTCCCCTCTCTCAGAGACTGAGGGTGTTTTCACACTTGCTCCGTTTCAGGGGTCTGAGTGAGGTTCGCAGGATTTTTGTCCCATATGTGAACACTCCAAACGATCTCGGACCCCTTAAAAGCGAACCGAACCGTGACCTTCTCTGGAGGTGGTCTGAGTACGGTTCGCTAATAACATGCATTGTGAACAAAAAGCACTCCGGGCTCACTTGATTTTCCCATTTGTGTAATGCCAAACATGTTTGGCCCTGACAAGTTCCCATACTCAGGAAATGGCAACACGAGCATGGGAGAGACACGACGAGCCACTTAGTTTATTTCTATGGCTAAGACAGAGGGAGAAGCATATTAAAACTTTTGTAAACTGCACACGAAACAAACTCAAAGGTCTTTCTTTAGTGTTCTGTGCAAATGAAGATTCGAAGGTTTAACCGGACACCTTGAAATCCGCATGAAAGTTATGAAATTACGACAGGAATATTTATTATATTCTATAAATGGAAGTAACCCAAGGCTGTCAGTAGATTAAACATAAAATGTGTTTAATTGTATTGTTTTTCGTAAATAAGACTAATCTACAATGATTGAATGTTGAATTTTACCTTTAAATCCAGTATTTCAGTAATGCATTCAGTTCTGTAGCATTACTTTTCTCCTTTAATATATAAAACAATATGTAATAATAAAGAATTACACAATATTGATGTTAAAGATCAATAAATTACATTTTATTGAATATAGACACCCGTTCTTATGCTGCTTATTCATTTTGAGAGCATTAAACATGTTTATAATATCTTAAGTTAATATGTGGAGCTATTTGTACTCTTAACATTAAATATAGCCCCAAAAATAATAATTATAATAAATACTATATTGTTTAAAGTGGGCTCGGCCCACAAATGACACACAGTGTGAACGCAAATAGAAGTGTCCTTTTTCACTCTGTCCACTTTTTGATCCACTTAAAGTGGTCTGAGTTTGGTTCTTTTAAAGAGGGCTCAAGTGTGAAAACACCCTTAGGTCTCCAAAGTGCTTCTTTCTAACCATCCTACCACCTGTCCACTTGACCCTATCCCCTCACATCTTATGCAAGCTGCCTTTCCATTAATCTTACCTGCACTCACACACATTATCAGCACATATCTCACAACAGGAAACTTTCCCAATACATTAAAGCAGGCTCGAGTAACCCCACTGCTCAAAAAACCAACACATAACCCGACAGTAGTCAACAACTACAGACCAGTTTCTCTCCTACCTTTCGTCTAAAACTATTCAGAGGGTCGTATTCAACCAGTTGTCTGCTTTCCTCACACAGAACAACCTACATGACAGACATCAGTCTGGCTTAAAAAAAGGACACTCAAGAGAGACTGCCCTCTTGCCAGTAGCTGAAACCCTGTGACTGGCAAGAGCTAACTCCAAATCATCTGTCCTCAACCTCATTGACTTGTCTGCTGCTTTCAACCCAGTGAACCACAAGATTCTCCTGTCCACCCTCTCTGACCTGGACATCACAGGAACTGTGCTTGTGTTAAATCATACCTCACTGGCAGATCTTTCAAGGTCTCCTAGAGAGGAGAGGTGTCCAAGTCACACCAGCTGACCACTGGTGTTCCTCAAGGATCAGTGCTTGAACCAGTCCTCTTCTCGATATACACAACATCACTTGGACTGATTAATGAGGCACATGTTTTTCCTTCCACTGCTACACAGATGAGATGCAGCTCTACCTGTCGTTCCAGCCTGATGACCCTACTGTCTCAGCTCGTATCTCTGCCTGCCTCTTGGACATTTCGACCTGGATGAAGAAACGCCACCTTCAGATCAGCCTCGCCAAGACAGAACTCCTCGTGATCCCAGACAACCCAACTGCTGACCACAACCTCACTATTCATCTAGGTTCAACTACACTAAAACCAACCACAACAGTTCGGAACCTGAGAGTGGTGGTAAATGACCAGCTTAATTTTACCTCCCACATCCCATCAACCACCAGTCTTGCAGATTCGTGCTCTACAACATCAGGAAAATCAGATCTTTTCTGTCTGAATATCCTGGTCCAAGCTCTGGTAATTTCAAGACTGGACTACTGTAATGCTTTGTTGGCTGGCCTCCCAGCTAACACAAGTAAGCCACTGCAGATAGTCCAGAATACAGCAGCACTTCTGGTCTTCAATCAGCCAAAAAGGGCTCATGTCACCCCACTCTTGATTTCACTTCACTGGCTACCTGTAGCTGCCTGCATCAAATTCAAGGCTTTGACTCTGGCCTTCAGGACAGCCAATGGAACCGCATCCTCTTACTTCAATTCAATTCTCCAGGTCTATGCTCCAACTCGCTCTCTGCGATCGATGAACAAGCGGCACCTGGTGATCCCATCACAAAGAGGCTCAAAGTCTATTTCACAATCTTTCACTTTCTCTGTTCCACTGTGGTGGAATGAGCTTCCAACATCCACACAATCTGCTGATACCATCTCAGCATTTAAGAACCATCTGAATACACATCTGTTCCATGAGCACTTAACCAATCCACACTAATTGCACTTACTTTTGAACTTTAACTGCATTTACTGTACACAAAAAAAAAAAAAAAAAGAATTATATATATATATATATACATATATATATACATATATACATACATATATATATATACACATATATACACATATATATACATATATATATACACATATATACATACATATATATACACATATATATATATATGTATATACACTATATTGCCAAAAGTATTCGCTCATCTGCCTTTAGACGCATATGAACTTAAGTGACATCCCATTCTTAATCCATAGGGTTTAATATGACGTCGGCCCACCCTTTGAAGCTATAACAGCTTCAACTCAACTGGGAAGGCTTTCCACAAGTTTTAGGAGTTTGTTTATGGGAATTTTTGACCATTCTTCCAGAAGCGCATTTGTGAGGTCAGACACTGATGTTGGACGAGAAGGCCTGGCTCGCAGTCTTCGCTCTAATTCATCCCAAAGGTGCTCTATCGGGTTGAGGTCAGGACTCTGTGCAGGCCAGTCAAGTTCTTCCACACCAAACTCTCTCATCCATGTCTTTATGGACCTTGCTTTGTGCACTGGTGCGCAGTCATGTTGCAACAGGAAGGGGCCATCCCCAAACTGTTCCCACAAAGTTGGGAGCATGGAATTGTCCAAAATCTCTTGGTATGCTGAAGCATTCAGAGTTCCTTTCACTGGAACTAAGGGGCCAAGCCCAGCTCCTGAAAAACAACCCCACACCATATTCCCCCCTCCACCAAACTTCACAGTTGGCACAATGCAGTCAGACAAGTACCATTCTCCTGGCAACCGCCAAACCCAGACTCGTCCATCAGATTGCCAGATGGAGAAGCGTGATTCGTCTCTCCAGAGAACGCGTCGCCACTGCTCTAGAGTCCAGTGGAGGCGTGCTTTACAACACTGCATCCGACGCTTTGCATTGCACTTGATGATGTATGGCTTGGATGCAGCTGCTCAGCCATGGAAACCCATTCAATGAAGCTCTCTACGCACTGTTCTTGAGCTAATCTGAAGGCCACATGAACTTTGGAGGTCTGTAGCGATTGACTGCAGAAAGTTGGCGATCTCTGCGCACTATGCGCCTCAGCATCTGCTGACACCGCTCTGTCATTTTACGTGGCCTACCACTTCGTGGCTGAGTTGCTGTCATTCCCAATCGCCTCCACTTTGTTATAATACCACTGACAGTTGACTGTGGAATATTTAGTAGCGAGGAAATTTCACGACTGGACTTGTTGCACAGGTGGCATCCTATCACAGTACCACGCTGGAATTCATTGAGCTCCTGAGAGCGGCCCATTCTTTCACATATATTTGTAGAAGCAGTCTGCATGCCTAGGTGCTTCATTTTATACACCTGTGGCCATGGAAGTGATTGGAACACCTGAATTCAATTATTTGGATGGGTGAGCGAATACTTTTGGCAATATAGTGTATATATATATATATATATATATATATATACATATATATATAGTAATAAAATCAAATACTTCTGTCTCTTTCTTCTGCGCAAGCACCTATAATACTCCAGCCACCTTGAGAGCTTGGCAGTACAACACTGTACCTATGTTCCTCATTTGTAAATTGCTTTGGATTAAAGCATCTGCTAAATGACTAAATGTAAATTTAAGATCTTTTGTAAATACCACAAATAGAAAAATATAACTTTCAGTGGTCTTTCCAATGATGACTAATACAAGCATCACATTATTGCTGTGTAATTATATGACTTTCTAATATGTACCATACCATATTTAGACACACCTGAGCCATCTGTGGCCGTTCTTACACTCTGCCAGTTTATGGTCTGTGAAGGGCAGAACCTCTTTACAGAGGTTGCAGTACTCTGGAAATGTCTGTTTGTTCATCTTATTCATGATATGACCTATCAGCACCTGTGAAGTTCAAACATCAAGAAGGAAAAATAGAAAAAAAAAAAAAAAAAAAAAGAAGTTTACATCTATAAAAGTATATTTGTAAACAGTGCTGAGATATAGGTGATTTCATTGTATGGAATATTCTACTTGCCCATTAAAACAAACACACAAGGCCAACATTTTATGCATTTAGCTGCCAGTTTCAAACTTACAAACTTAAAATGCTTAAAAAAGATATATCTAACAGTCTAATTGTGTAACGTGGATATCAATATGCATTCAGGAGATTTGTAACATGCATACATTTGTGTTAGTAGACTGTGAGAAGGGGATTCACCTTGGCTGCCCTGTCTTCATTAGTAGGGTCATTTGTGAGAAAGTCACACACACCTTTGGTAGGTATACATGTGTTTTGAGTGACGCAGGTGTGCAGGTACACCTCGCTAAGCACCTTCTTCATGTTCTCACGGGTCAGGTGGGACTCCAGCTCTTCGATCTGGCTGCTAATCTCACTCATTCGTTCATCACCGGATTTCTTATCGGCGTCCGATGGCCTGAACTCTTCTATAGCTGATATCTCTGTTATCTCGTCTTCCTCACCCCCACCTACCTCCTCTTCCCCAACAAACACCTTACTATCCTTAAGACTGGGCCTCCACTGGGCCTCAGAGGGGGTCTTCTGCATGGACATTTGGAGCATTCGCAGAAGGAGAAGCTTTAGGCGCCAAAAGTAGCTGGACCCTGAAGTTTGAGTCTTCTTGTCCAGGTCGTTTTCAAGGAAAGGTGGGATGCTTTTGTCCTTCATCACTCTCCACCGTAACAGATCCAACAAATCAGTCTGTCTGAAGAGGTTCTGCATTTCAGACTTGAGAAGCTCTGTAGCTGCTTCATCTGTAGTCTTTAGGGTGATAAACTGAACCTGGTAAGTGCGGTTGACGGGGTGGAGCCCATTGATCATGCCCTCATGGGACAGTAGGGCCATGTATGCACCATTGGGACTGACAGATATGCCATGCATCCATTTCCCTGCCACACCCTCTGGCAGAACAATCTCCTGCTGTTTAAACACCACCGCGACATCGGTGAAAATGGGCGTAAGCTGCTTTACTACACCATCTAAAGAGCAAGTAAATATAGACCCATTGTTATGGTTAACCGTCATGGATATGATGGGGGTGGAATGAAGACCTGTGATGTGGGAATTATGAACATTGAGGCCAGCTTTGGAGATGAGCAACAAGCACCAGAACACATAAGGGCCACGTGCTGCAACCACCAGGCTGCAGTTGCATTTCTGTTGCGGATGGAATAGAGTGATGCATTTGATGTTGTGTACAGGTATCTGGTCCTTATCCTGCCACAACACCACAGGTTGCCTGAGAGTGAAATAACCCTTCACTGCCTTAAGATTGACTGGCAGGATCTTTATGGGTCCAACTAAGCTGCCCACAATCAGTCCGCTCATTTTGCGGCCACCATGCTCATATTCCCACCAGGAGAGCACGCTCGGGGAGGACACCCCAGACTGTATGGTGTTGCAAGACACCACTGAATCCTTCCCTTGTAGGGGCAAGGAGAACTGCCACACCACTAGATCACCGATCTCCATAAGTACAGCCAGGAGCACTGTGCTAACGTCTTTACATGCATTATTAGTCTGAACTTGTTGCGTATTGCACAGACCAGACCACTCCATGCGGACAGGCGTTTGCGTGCGATACCGCCTTTGCAGCTCATCCAAGTCTGAAAGGGAGCAGGGAGGTGACCCGTCATTTTGAGCAGAGTACTTCCTGGATTTTAAAATTTCCCCATAAAGTTCTGTAAGGTTCAAGAGAGGTGTCCACTGAAAGCGTCTGTGACTGCTGTGGATGGTGAGACGACAGTCCAGTGTTAGAAAAGCAAGAAGACAACGACCATTGCTGTCACATCCTAATGGTGACCAGCTGGTGTATTTGACGCCACGGAGATGTCCACTTTGAGGGTTGATGACTCTGTCCACCATTATCATTTGGCTTATGGTTGGATCTTTACTCTTTGCAAACTTCTCTTTAGCAGTCATCACTTCCTTTTCTGGACCCACCTATTATAAATTATACTGTTTAGAAAACAAACTGAACATATTTCTTGCTACATGGTGTAATCATGCCTTGCAAATTTGAAAATGCCATTTCCTACTAATTTGCTAACACTGCATGTAAATGGGAAGGTGACAAATGACATTTTAAAATTTTAACATCAAGATTTTAAAGGAATGTTCCAAGTTCCATTGGTTAGGGTTAAGTTAGGGTTCAGTGTGGTGGTGGCGTAGTGGGCTAAAGCACATAGGTGGTAATCCAAAGGTTGCTGGTTCGATCCCCACAGCCACCACCATTGTGCCCTTGAGCAAGGCACTTAACTCCAGGCTGCTCCGGGGGGGATTGTCCCTGTAATAAGTGCACTGTAATTCGCTTTGGATAAAAGCATCTGCTAAATGCATAAATGTAAATGTAAGTTCAATACAAGTTAAGCTCAATTGACAGCATTTGTGGCATAATGTTGATTACCACAAAAAATGATTCCCACTGGTCCCTAATTATTAATAAAAAGGAACCTATAATGGAAGTGAATGGGGCCAGTCCAAAAAAATTTTAATACACACCGTTTCAAAAGTATAGCCACAAGACATAAACATTATACATGTTAACATGATTTTAGTGTCAAATACTGCTTACTAATCTTATGTGTAAAGTTATATCCAATATTACAACTTAGTTGTCATGACCACGTAACACTGGTTAACCCTGTAATTTGGTATATGCCATAACACCGTTAAATCCCTGATTTTATCACACTAAAATCATGTTAACGTATTATGTTTATGTCTTATATACCTTTGTAATAGTGTGTATTTTATATAGTTCTGCAGTGTGGCGAATTAATATATAAAAGTAAAAATTAATATGGGATCATAAAAACTGCATGTACAATTATTAAACAAGATTTGTAAGAATGTTTTTTAAAGTCATTTATTTACATGTATCATGTCACACTGTAGTAGACTGCTGTCACTGTTTCACGTCAACTACCCAAATGTTTTGCTTGTAAATGTTTTTTTGTTTTTTACATTGCATGTTGCTTGCACTTGTATCTAATTAGATAAAATGCATTTATTTGATGCTTAATAGTAGTGGGGTATTATACTTAGTTTGCACATCTGATAAAAATGTCATTTCAAAACACATGGCTTTGCGACAGAATTGCAACAGTGCACGTTAGCTGGTACAATAAAATGACACAGAGACGCACGAGACTCCACCCTCGCATATTTACCTTGAGTTCATAAGCGGTGTCCGGTACGGGGATGTGAGTACGATGCAGCACCAGGTCTTGACTGAGACTGTGTATATCACACACCATCTCCATGACAGACACGCTGTTGATGGTAGAGGCCGCCAATCTGTGATCTTCTGACCACGACAGTGGCTCCAGACCGCTCATCGGACTCAGTAACTTTACCGCAGGATTTCGGTTCACAACTTGACCCTGTCCTGCCCAAAAACCATTGTCCGGTGACGGTCCCGAGTCGACTACAGAACTTATCGCTGATTTCTCTGAGGTACTATTTGAACACGAAGCCGCCATTTTTCTGAATAAAAATAAAGCTCGTCTCCAGGAAGTTACGATGCAGGAGAAGGAGGGACTTCAAACGCAGCATAACTCTGGGTAGCCAGATTGACAGTAATCGTTCTACTATTTGAAATAAAAGTGGTGGATGTTTGCCCACACAAATAATAATAATCATCATCATCATTTATATGTAATTAAATAGCTTATTTAAGTTAATATAATTTTTTTTATACCTTATTGGTTCTGGATCACATCTGATTTTCACAACTCGATGTTTCGTCAGCTGAACGATCAACACCAATTTAATCAACTGTACAACCCACTGAAATACTAAATCTATCCCTCACAGCCTTGTTTTAATTCACATAAAAAATTTAATTTGGCACTACTCTGAAAAAAGGCCATTGAATATCCTCCTAATAAGTCCACCCACCCATCCATCCATCCGTCTGTCCGTCTGTTATCTGTCTGTCTGTTATCTATCTATCTATCTATCTATCTATCTATCTATCTATCTATCTATCTGTCTGTCTGTCTGTTATCTATCTATCTATCTATCTATCTATCTATCTGTGTGTGTATCTGTCTGTCTGTCTCTCTGCCTGCCTGTCTGTCTCTATTTGTCTGTCTGTCATCTTTTACAAATCTATCTATCTATCTATCTATCTATCTATCTATCTATCTATCTATCTATCTATCTGTGTGTGTGTGTGTGTGTGTGTGTGTGTATCTGTCGGTCTGTCTGTTATCTATATCTGTCTATCTAACTGTGTGTATCTGTCTGTCAGTCTCTATTTGACTGTCTGTCATCTATCTATCTATCTATCTATCTATCTGTCTGTCTGTCTGTCTGTCTGTCATCTTTTACAAATCTATCTATCTATGTGTGTGTGTGTGTGTGTGTGTATCTGTCTATCTAACTGTGTGTATCTGTCTGTCAGTCTCTATTTGACTGTCTGTCATCTATCTATCTATCTATCTATCTATCTATCTATCTATCTGTCTGTCTGTCTGTCTGTTATCTATCTATCTATCTATCTATGTGTGTGTGTGTGTGTATCTGTCGGTCTGTCTGTTATCTATATCTGTCTATCTAACTGTGTGTATCTGTCTGTCAGTCTCTATTTGACTGTCTGTCATCTATCTATCTATCTATCTATCCATCTATCCATCTATCTATCTATCTATCTATCTATCTATCTATCTATCTATATTTGTCTGTCTCTCTGTCTGCCTGCCTGTCTGTCTCTCTGCCTGCCTGTCTCTCTGTCTATCTCTATTTGTGTGTCTGTCTGACTTGGTCTGTCTATCTATCTGTCAGTCTGTCCGAGCGAATTATATCTCTAATTAATACAAATTCACAATTTGTGATACTCTTAATGTTTTTTTTTAAATGCTCTTAGTGTTGGGCAGAGAGCCAGTCTCAGCTGTGCTAAGTGTTTAAATTACAGATGCCATTCTAAGTTGTGTGGCATTTTTCATTTAATAAACTGGCATAATTCATCAGCTGAAAACTCAGACACTATTCATCTGATGTCAAAAGGACAGGAGAAAGATCATTACTTGGCAGGAACATATGAGAACGGTCAGGAGCCTTAATTTTGTGACCAAGTGCAGGATACACTTGATTAACTGCTGCATGCTATGAACTGTCCAGTAGTCCCACCTGGACAGGGTCAAAAAAAAAAAAAAAGCAGTGTGCCATATTTCATTTCTGAATCAAGTCTTTGGCAATGAATGACTCCACCCAGAATGTATAAACTAACTGAGTTGTCAAAAGTATTTTGCATGCAGAGGTTTGCTCTGTAATAAAACAAATCGGTACAAATCTATGAAGCAAACATGTAATTGTGGCACAGATATTTTACTCTTCCCTCCGTCTATCTGTCATTTGTTTCAATAATAAGATGAATGCAGGGCCTTTGTGTATTTCAGTCTTAATGAAGCATGTATGGTATGAATATTTCAGTGACCTGCTGTGCATGATTTTCTGGGTTTTGACATAGGGGTTTTGACACAGGTTTGTGGGATTGTTGGATTAAACATTCATCTGCACTCGTCTCTTTAGATTCACTTGCATTTAAGCAGGCCCAGTCCTACAGGACGTCTTGGCAAATGAGAACACAAAGCGCTTTATCTTATTTATGCCTTGCTGATTGGATTAGCTGTTTTGTCTTTGTAAACAGTGATGGTAATAATTTGCGAGATTTGGTTTCTCTAGAATATACTTGACACAATGTTGTAACATGATTGCAAAAGTGTTTGAGTTATAATTATGATGGACAGAAACTTCATTTTTAATGTATACTCAGAGAGGCCTTGATGATTATAAATAGTTTTAATAAGATTTTAATACAATGATGATTTAATCACAAAAACAACATTTAAAAAGAGGGCAATTTTACCTAATTTTATTCTTCATGTGTGGATGTACATTTACATTACAATGACCCATGTATTATTACTGATTATCTATCAATTGCAAATGCAAAATATAAAATGTACTGCCCATACTGCATTATTCGCAGGTACGGCTGCATTAGTAGACAGGAACCTTTTTTTAATTGTTTCAATTGCAGACTCTCCTTAACTGAGCCATTTGCACATATCCTGCACAAACTCTTATGGGAAACTGTGACGGATGGTTCATCATATTTTAATTATTCAGCTGTGCAGACAGCACCCCGGGGAGACTTGCTGCGGCGAATTACAAAAAACACACATTCAGTGATATAATCATAATGATGATAATGAAATGTATTTAGAGCACATCAGTGCCTCCCTCTCTCTGCCTCTGCCTCTCGCCGCTCTGGAGGGAGGACGTGAGCGCTGTCTGATGAAGAAGAGGCAAGTTTGCTGTATGCTGGCCCCCGGTGGCTCCTTGTGGAGGCCTGCAGTGCCCCGCACGATGGCTCACCGGAGATTAGACGTCAGAGTGGAGGGCTTTGCATACCTCATGTGCCGTCAACTGCGAAGGCTTACCTGACAGGTGTTGCTCTCGCTCAGATCTGTTGTGTCCTCCTGAGCTGAAGCTTCTGGGGCGCCTGTGGGTAGGAGAAACCTTCCATCCTACTGTCAGTCATCACATGCCGCACAGCCAGACCAAAGCCAAATCTCTCCTAAATGAGAGCCTAATGATTTCTGATCAGTGTGTTACTTAAACAACCTTGGGGGCTGTTTGCAAAAAGTCCTTAAATATGTCATTGAGTGTTCTAAACTGAGATAGACAGACAGACAGACAGACAGACAGGTAGATAACACACCAGCATCACATATTGGGGACCAGCATCCAAAACACAACATATGCTCATGACAAGCTTTGCTGGTCTCTTCAGCAGGCTTGGCCTCTTTGATGTGTTTATATACACCCTTACTTGAGAGTTTTTGAGTACACTTGAACATTTAACACTTGATTGTGTTTTGTATGCTGGCTTTTTCTTGTCCTTCTTGTGCTGTCAGGTTAATCTCCTTTTAGTTCGCCCCAGAATTGCGCCATATTAACAGAAACATTGACTTAAGGGTGCTTAAAACAGCAGAAGAGACACATGAATGATCACATGTATGCACAGTGATAATAGATTAATAATTCATACAGCTTTATGATTAATTAAAACAGGCCACAGGTCCTGTGGCAGGTACAGGCTGAAACACACACTGACATTCCCATGCGATCCTCAGAACATCTGAACTCTCTCCCTTCTGTCCCCAGTCCAGGTGGAGGACCTGTTAAAATATCTCTAGTGGCATGCTTTCTTTACTTTCTGTATGGAACAGTAAGTGCTTGCCTTTTTTTCTTTCTGAGACTTGCTGGTGTGGGGAAGTGCTGTATACAGTACAAGAGCCTATTTATAGCCAACAGGACACATTGACTTATGAACCAATGATATAATTTATTGACCTCACCTTCGCTCTTTTGTGTAGTAACATTCCTGGCTGCAATACATCTAATAATATTGTTATTTACGGCTGCTGCCCCAAAATGGCATTTATACTACTATATATTGAATATTGTTTTGCCTCAGTGTAAAACACTGTTGTAGCTTGTACTTTTCCAAGCAATTTTGGATCTTTGCATATCAGCACTTCTTGCGTCTCCTTGAGCTTTAAAGGTATGCTTTGGTTTTTCATTTATGCATTTTGTCATCAGCAGTGCAGATGTGCTTGTCCTTTGCAGATTAGATGGAGTATCTCAAAGCAGGCGTTGTACAGATGTTTCACAGTCAATATATTTAAAAGGCTTGGACGCTCGACCATGTGTGAAATGTAACGGCAGGTGAAAAAAAGCATAAATCACGTATGTTGTAAGCTGTTTTTGAATTTTGAATGCAAATGTCTGTTACCTTTACATCGACATCTATAACACTTTGTATTCTCAGTTCTATGTACGTTATATTGAGCGGGTTTACATGCACAATCTTACAAGATTATTCTTAAAACACCAACAACGTATTTGGTTGTGTAAACACCTTAAACGTCTTTCCTTTATCGGTGTAAGATTATAAACGGTTTAAGGGTAAACCGATCAGCACATCTAGATTTCTGCCCATTACCCAGATTTCACATAAACACCTTTACTGACATTCTTACCAGCTTGTACAATAAGCGCAAATGTTGTGCGCATGTTAATGTTTTGACATCAACAAAACATGGTGTAAACACGGTTTTCTTGCAGTGTCTGATTTTTAGAATAGGCAAATTTTTGGTAGTTATCAGCATACTGCCGTGCATGTAAATGCACTCATTGTTTAATTTAGAGGAAGTGTCCTCAGAAAGCGACCCAAGAACAAAAGCAAAGTTGTAAAGTGGACCTGACGGTTCCTCTGTAGACTAACCGTTGGTTGAGCCTGGCTGGTAAACCACGGCTGTCCCTCAGCCTGGTCCTGGCAGCTGGTGGTGGGCAGGGCATGCCCTGTGGCAGTGCTAGGGGAGGGCCGGGAGGACCAGGGCCTCGGCCTGCTCTCACCCTTGTCTCGCCTGTGCTAATGGAATAAGGCTGGGCTGCCCATATGGCACTTGTGGGAACAGTGGGGCTCTGGAGGCTGGCACACGGAGCCACCACTCTGCTGTTAGATATTACACAGAACAGGTCCTCACCGGGTTGTGCCCACAGCCGGACAGTGTAATGGATGGGTTTGGTGATTGGACAGCACTTGGAGTGGCCCATGTGAACCCGCCAATGAGCAGAGCCAGATAGTTACAGCTGTGAAATTTCAGACCTGGAGAGTGTCCTTTACAAGTTTTGTTTTCATAGAACCAGCTTTTCCATTGGCTAGATGTCCTAAAACATTGATATAAGAATAGGCGTTTGGTAGATTAAGACCCCAAAATAAGATTTGCAGAGTATTGGATTGGTGGCAGCCAACACATCTTTGAGGGCCACCTTCAGAAGGTGTAATGTAGTCAACAAGTGAATCTAAAGTTCAATAAACTAGGAAAGCCTCTCTATATTGAATCAAGGTGATGATGATGTATAGTCCATTGTGGTTTGAGGGTGGTAGTACAAGCCCAGCAGTATGAGAGTACCTCCTTCAAGGGGAGCCCATGGAAAATTTCCCTGCCAGAATCCATCAGTGAGGCTAATGGAGAGAATGTGGATCAGAGATAGAAAAGAGAGTGGACTGCAGTGAGGAGAATCAGAACGCTTGGCACAATTTGTTGCCTACTCTATGGTGTTCTAATGGATAAGACTTGGCGAGGTAGAGAACTATGAGTTGAGGCTAAAGCACGTTCACATAACCTCACCAAATGTTCACGCTCTAGTCTTTAATGTATTATACCACACACACAGTTCATAAGTGGAATGTGTCACAATTTGTAACCTACCCTAAAAAAAGAAAGCAGATCATTATGAGAAAGTCAGCAAAAATAAATAAATAAATAAATAAATCCACTTTTGACACAATGGTGCCTCGTATTCCTGTATGAATATTCCTGTGCCTGCTCATGCCAGACTTCTAAACAGGTCACTCTCCTTCCAATCCTGCCACCCACCTCCCTGGATCTGGAACAAAAGCCAACCTCCCCCATTTCTCCCCCTCTCCTGTCCTGTCTCTCTATTTTTATTGGTGACAGCTGCCGTGAAACAAAATCGCGGAGTGAGAGAAATGATGTGTCAGTGGAAGGTCCTTTAGCCTGCGCCACTAATCTGTCACACATGGTTTGTTGTTTACCGTTCCTCCGGCTCACTGAACGGCCTTCGATAAGCGCAGTGCCGTTATGGCGACAGATGCTGACCCGCAGAAGTGTGAATCTTGCCGATTTCCCCCCACTGCCAACCTGTAAATTACAGCTATCGGGAGTAATTAGACCCGATAAAACCCTTCCAAGCCTCACTCCCCGCTTACCACTCTGACTCACTCTCTCTCTCTTCGCCTGCCAGTGACACGAGATCAGGGGATTTGAGAGGCACAAGGTTGCTGGCATTGACCGATCCCACCGTTAACCTGTCTCTGACACTTTTTCCCCTTATTACTCTAGCACTGCCATCCTCAACAGGCTGTAAGAAACAGACAATAGACTATACACTAGGAAAATACAGCTACGTCCCCACAAAAAACCTGTATCCTTTTCTTAATCTAACCAAAAATATGCAATTTTGTAGTTTTTCATGATGTTGTTTGTGTAAGAACACATGAGTTTTATGAGCTGTTCAAGCCGTGCTGTTTGGCAAGTCTTCAAACTGAGCCAGTTCTGGCAAGGTAACTGAGTGGAATATGGTGAATGTCACTGTGGCCATACTGTCCATCCTAACAAAATATTGGCAGTGCTCATTTATTTTCTGGGAGGCCGTCTGTACGTTGCAAAGACAGCACAGAAGCTGCATCTGAGGTGGCATATACACTCACTGAGCACTTTATTAGGAACACTATGGTCCAAATAAAGTTCACGACGTGGTCTTCTGCTGTTGTAGCCCATCCGCCTCGAGGTTCGACGTGTTGTGCATTCTAAGATGCTATTCTTCTCACTACAATTGGTACAGAGTGGTTATCTCTGTAGCCTTTCTGTCAGCTCAAACCAGTCTGGCCATTCTCTGTTGAACTCTCTGATCAACAAGGTGCTCCCTGTATGTTTTTTGTTTTTGGCACCATTCTGAGTAAACTCTAGAGACTGTTATGCATGAAAATTCCAGGAGATCAGCAGTTACAGAAATACTCAAACCAGCCTGTCTGGCACCAACAATCATGCCACGGTTGAAATCACTGAGATCACATTTTTCCCCATTCTGATGGTTGATGTGAACATTAACTGAAGCTCCTGACATGTATCTACATGATTTTCTGCCTTGCATTGCTGCCACATGATTGGCTGATTAGATATTCGCATGAATAAGTAGGTGTACTGGTGTTCCTAATTAAGTGCTCAGTGAGTGTATATCACAAAAAAGGTAAATTTACACAGTTTAATTCTGCAAATGCATTTACACAGATATTGTCTTTGCAGAAATGTTGTGAAATTAACATTTAAAATATAAAATATGAATATAGAAGATGAATTAAAATAGGAAAATATAAAATGTATAATTATAAAATACATGCTTCATGACAAGAACAATGTTTAAAAGGATATTTCACCCAGAAATGAAAATTTACTCACCCTCATGTTGTTTGAAACCTGTATGACTTTACTTGCTTACATGGAAAGCAAAAAGATATTCGTTTTTAGTCCCCGAATGTTAGTTCTTAATCACCTTTTACTTTCATTGCATCTTTTTATGAAAGTGAATTGTGACAGGTCATCAGTTCTACTTAAAAAAAAAAAAGAAAGAAAGTCAAATAGGTTTAGAACAGCATGAGTGTGAGTAATGTTGAAAGATTTTTCATTTTTATGTGAACTATCCCTGTAAGGTTTACACAGCTTTAATGTTGCATTTACACAGAACCAAAACAGCTTTAGAACCACCTTTGACACTATCGACTGAGGTGTGTCAGGTCCAGCATATTCAAGGATGGCTTTTATGCAGCATTGCATCTTCACACAGAATTTGGAGTCGACAGATCCTGCTCAGAGCATCCTTAACTCGGCTGTGTAAAAATGCCTGTAGAGGCTGAAACCAGTCAATACTTAAGATCAGAATCCTTTATTTATTAATAATTTGAACTTGATATTAAGAAGCCAACAATCTAAAAGTATCACCCGTTTTTTTGTTTTTTTAATGCATCAAAAAGAGAAACTGGCTGTAATGTGATACCCTGAGATGGTACCTGGCCGTGGGTTGGCGCTCATCCCTTGCCTTCGCCATGTCCTCCTCATAAGTCCCTAGCTGAGCTCAATTGTCAGGCCCAGCCATAAAAAACATAGTTAGTGGCCCTTTAAGTTACTCACCTAGTGCTAAAGGTCACACAGCCAGGTCTTGTCATCCCCACCCTCTCTGTCTCCCTGCTCTCTCTTCCTCCTCCTGCTCTGCCATCCCTCAGTCCCCACTTCCTGACTATCAGAGCCAATCGCCAAGCGCCCTTGCCTCCTCCGCCACCAATGCAGAGCAGCAATCTGTCACCCAGGCACTGGAGGACGCCACCCTGCTGGCCCCCTTCCGCACACCACCGTAATGGCTTCTGGCATCCCTCAAAAGGAAAGTAATGAACAAAAAAGAGGAGAGAGTGATGGGGATCGAGAGAGAAGTCTGAAGGGGCAGTAAGTTTAGGAGAACTGTTCACTTTTAAATTGCCCCATCCGCCCTCCCCGCACACCTCTTCTCCATAAACCCCTTGCTCAGCCCCTCCACGCCACCCTGCTTTGGCCCCGTCACTTTGCACGATACTTCGGTAAATAAATGAGTCGTTTTAATCCGACTGACAAGCTGGCATTGCCCAGCACTGCCCTCCATCTGTACTGGCCGCCAGCTCAGTGGCAGGCCCTGGGCAGCTCCGTGTGCCAATCCAACACACACACAGCTTATCCTGGCGGCCGCTTCAGGGACAGACGGGATAGAGCTCCATGCGGCTACTACCCATCCACACCAAAGAGCTATTTATATAAGAAAAGGATTAACTGTCACAGTCTTTGACGGACAGCAACATGGATTGAAAAGGAGCTTGCTAATTATTCATTGATTTCTGGTGGTTTGGGCATGTGGAATCTTTCTGTGTAGTCACATTGTTAAGTTTAAGCTGTCAAACTTTAGGGAACTAGTTTAGGAAAGGGTTCAGAGTGTCCTATAGCATGACTGTATTACTGTATTACTGACTGTACTTTGTAGAAATGTGAGTGTACTGTATTTTAACACTGCAAAAAAAAAAAAAATTAATTACCATAGACTTCCTTACTTGTTTTCCATTAAAAATATCTAAAATCCCTTAAAATGAGATTAATTTACTTGAGAAGCAACACTGGTATAATATATTTAGACGATATATTTTTTAGAGAATATATGTTGAAAATGTGCATTTTGTCTGATTGCACTAGCAGATTTTTTTCAACTTGTTTTAAGTATAAACAAGTGAAAATTTATAAAAATCTGCTACTGCAGTAGTGTACAGTATATATCTCACAATATTGTTACAATTTTTTTAGGGATTTTTACTGGAAAACAAGACAAACATACTCATTAAGAATCAGATTATTTGCAGTGTACTTAGTTGGACATATTAGATACAATTTTAGAGTCACATATTTGCTTTCTGTTCATAAAGCAATATTGCTTCCAATCGCTGATAGTTTACATTTTTATAGAAGCTAGGCCCATAATTAGCATAAAGCATCATGGGAAATGTAGGAATAAAATGGATACTTTAATCTGTAGTCTATTTTGTTTCCATACTCAACATGCATTGAGGAAAGTCGGTCACAAAAGCTGGACAGGTCTAAATGTTTTGTTTTATCGTGTTTTATCCCACCTAAATAATAATTTTACATCATACTCTACAGCCTAGATTTTAATTTACTTAATCATACCAAGTCATATCTAATGTTCTTAAATTTGGCATACTAATTATTTTCCATACTAGAGCCTAGAAGGCATAAAGCAATATTAAACATGCTAAAGTCATGGTTTAGATATTATGGACAACAAATTTTCATCCATGCTTGATCCAGTAGAAAAAGAGTGTAACCCAGATTTTACGTTCTCTTGCCTCCACTCGGGTTAATTCTTCTCTGTTGTCCTTGGCACACTGTGGGCATACTGCAGCATGGCATAGTTCTCTCTCTCTCTCTCTCTCTCTCACTCTCTCTCTCTCTCTCTCTCTCTCTCTCTCTCTCTCTCTCTTTCTCTCTCTCTCTCTATCCTTTCTATCCTCTCCCAGCAGTGGGGGGTGGACAGAAACACTGGCAAATGAAGGCACTGAAACCCTCTGTTCCATTTCCTCTCTACTCTCCACTTGTCTCTCTGTTTGCTTTACTCCCTCTTTCTCTCTTGGCCAGGTGGCACCTCTTAAACATGGCCCAGGAACATTTGAGTGGCTATTAAGCATGGAGCTTTTCTCCTGTGCAGCCGTAATGAGTCAGGTGAGAAAGAGTGTAACTCTGTGTCAGTTATAACTCCCATCAATTTCTCGTTGAATGCTGATCTAGGACCAGTGTCACCAATCCGATCCTTAAAAGAATAGTTCTCCCAAAAATTTGAATTATGTCATATGTTACTCACATTTACATTTAGTCATTTAGCAGATGCTTTTATCAAAAGTAACTTAGAAATTAGGAACATAACAAGCAATTTGTCATACCAAAGTAAACAATATCTGAACTGGCAAGATCCCAGAGTAGCTAGAGTAGTATAGAATCTAGTGCAGAAGAGAGAGACAAACAAGGAACTTTTTTTTTATTATTATTATTATTTCATTAAATAATTAAATTAAATATTATGTGCCATTTGTGTGGATTGGTTAAGTGCTCACGGAAGAGATGCATTTTCAGCTGTTTGCTGAAAGTTGAGATGGTTTCAGCAAATCTGGTGGGGGTTGGAAGCTCATTCCACCACAGGGAAACAGAGAAAGTGAATGATCGTGAAATGGACATTGTGCCTCATTCTGACTGGACCACCAGGCACCGCACATTCATTGACCACAGAGAGTAAGTGGGTACATAGACTTGGAGGAGTGAGTTGAAGTAAGAGTGTGCTGTTCCATTGGCTGTCCTAAAGGCCAGAGTCAAAGCCTTGAATTTGATGCGGGCAGCTACAGGTAGCAAGTGGAGTGAAATCAAGAGGGGGTGATGTGAGCCTTCTTTGGATGATTGAAAACCAGATGCACTGGAGCGGCTTAATCACGCTAGTTGGAACATAGCAAGAGCATTGCAGTAGACCAGTCTTGAAATGACTAGAGCTTGGACCAGGAGCTGCTCATTATCTCATGTTTTTGCAAATGCGCATGACTTTCTTTTTTCCATGGAACACAAAAGTAAATGTTTTAAGAATGTTAGGATCACACTGCTCTTTTGCATACAACAAAAGCATATAGTGGCCACTTTCTATCAAGCTCCAAAAAAGACAAAAAGCACCATAAAAGTAACATCGAAGTCCATGCAACTTTTGAACTATATTACAAGTCTTCTGAAGCCATTTATAAGAAACTGACCAAAAATTCATTATTCATTAATTCCACTCTGCTGTATCTCTCACATCTCATTCATGATTCCACATATTCGAGCATGTTGTGTCATAATCAGTTACAAGACACAGTAAAACCAATATCCTTTGGCAGTGTTGACATCAAAACTGGATTGGTGCGTCTTGCACAACAAGTTTGAATATGCACAATTGTCAGTGAGATTTAAAAGCTATGGTCAAGGTCAATATTTTTAGTCAATAATGATTTAAATTTAAATACGTTACTCACACAAAGCTTTCATAATACTGCAGAAGATGTCGAATGCGGCACAAGAGCAGTTAGTTGTGTAGATTTTGTACTTTCCCCATTAAAGTAGATAGGAGTGTGGATTTGTATGCCTCTTACCTGCATAGAAAATAGCTGCCTCGGGGCATTTCCAAGATGGCCACCAAGTGGACCAACTTGGTTTCAGTCAGCATGAGTCATATGGATTACTTTTATGGTGTTATATGGTCACTGGTCACTGTATGCTTTCATTGTATTGAAACAAACAGTGTAAAAAAACATTTTTCTTTTTTTTTTGGGGGGGGGTGTTTTACTAAATAAATAACATCATATGGGTTTGGAACAACATGAGGGTGAGTAAATTATGATAGAATTTTCATTTTTGGAAAACTATTCGGTTAACGTGGGGATAAACCACAAAAATGCCCTCAGATCAGCACTACTCCAATGTGAGACTTCCTGCCGAGCCAATGACGGCTTAGTCTCACAACAGGAGATCACGACTGTTTGAGTAGCCAGTGCTAAACCACAGCTGGTGACTTTGTGCCTTTTGATGATGGGTGTTCACATTAGTAGAGCTTGTAAACAGAAGTGAGTGTTTAACTGCCTTTTGTTGAAAATCTGATCTGCTTTTATTTGCATGACTGTAACAGTAGAGTGCTGAAAATCATTTGCTAAACTGTTGGTTGTTTTTTCTTCTACGAGGAATTCGTAATAAATCTCAGTAGGGGTTGATGACACTCATATTTAACAGCTGTGGCTTGAAGAAGCTTTTGTGGCTTTTTTTTGAAGTATAGCTTCCTTTATAGTAGCATCCAATCAACTCCCAGAGACCAAAAAGCACATCAATTGATTATTTAGGTTACCACCCAAACATGACAGCTGTGTAGCAGCAGGCCCCAAATAGAAATAAATCATTGATTTTTTTTCCAATTAAGTAGGTTAATGAAATGAAAATGGCTTGTAATGTTATATTTAACTTTGGGGCAGGGACAGTGGAAAGGGACAACACATGTTGTGGATGAATGAGGAAGGCTCAGCGAGCCTCGTTTGCTTTGGGGTGCGAGTGGAGCTAAGGACTCTGAGAATGATACCCGCCCCTTAGGCCATTCCATATTAAACAAGTGCTTTGTAAGTGTGCCATCATTACTATTCATCACAAATAAATACTTAAGCACAGAGAGCTTAGTGCCCCGCTGTTATACAGTTCTCCATTATTACTGTGGCCTGGCCGTCTGGCTGCCTGCTCGGCTGCAGCATGCCCAGGCTCTTTCTGTGTCCTTCAGCCTTCTGGAGCAGGAGAGAGAGAGAGAGAGAGAGAGAGAGTGACATATATGGCTGTCCAGCCTGCCTGCTAGTGCCCTTTAAGCAGGTAAGCTGCCAAGTTATGTGTCTCATGGGATTTGCTGTCCACAAACTGTGCTCTCAAACCTCCTTCTCCTTTCTCTGTCTTTCCTGCTTGCTTTTTCTCATACATACATATCTCAAATCTCCATTTTATTCGTCTATAGTCTCCTCCCTGTCATACCCAGGCAAACAGAGACACACACAGGAAATAAATGCACAAGCACCATTGTCATAACCACCATAGACAATGAGAGGTGCATTCAACAGTTTAATTCACTAACCACCTGCAATACAGCTTAATGAGGTGTTAAATGTAATATAATAGCGCTGCTGTGTATTTAATTTCATTGTCATTTAAGTGTGGGACTGAGGTTGGCTAGCATGCTAAAGCTCATCGCATCCATTTGAAACCTCACTTCTTTCAGCTGAATAACGGCGAATGCTTCTGCTGTAAAAAAAACAAAAAAACAATTGTGTTCCATTTAAGATAATACTGCACTTTAAAAAAGCATACACTAGATGGCTGAGTGCATAGTGTTAGTGCAAAGGGTTTAGTGTGTCGTTTGGGACACAGCTTAAATTTGTTAACTGTTTCTAGGGATCAAGTTATTCATCAAATGATGATCAAATGATATAGAAGATTATTATTACTGGACATTCTGTATATACACGCACACATTCTAGTCAAGCGCACTTTCTGCATTTTAAAGAGCAGACTCAGGTTCCTGGATAGTAGTGGTGGAATGACTCTGTACAAGGGCTGGGCAATATGGCTACAAAAATTATATCTCAATATTTTTCAGCCTATTGATGATATTCGATATATAGCTCAATAATTATGTACAGTATTTGCTCTGAAATGGCTCAAAAGTTGTTGTTGTTGTTTTTAAATGCGTGGAACCATCATTTAATCCAAACAGCCATTGAAACCAAGTAGATTCAACATTTTAAAGGCATTAAATTAAAATCTATTTAAAAAAAAAATAATGAAGGCAAGTTTCCCACTAAATTAGTTGTTCACTAAATTAACACAAGAATGAGATTTAATTATTTTCACTGATATGCACTTTTATATTTATATTCTATATACAATGTTACATAGTAGCTTAATAAAAAACATTATTTACCTTAATATATATAAAAATATATATATATATAAAAAATTGTGAATAAAGTGTACAAAGACTTGAATATTGCATGATACTAAATTATTACTGTGGGTCCCAGTCAAGTTTATTATTATATTATAATGCTGAATTATCATTATTATTTTGAGGATTTGATATGTTTTATACAAAAGTAATATATTTCTGTCCTTTTTACTTCACCTGATTCAATTGTGGATATTGGCTCCATACAATGAAAATTACTTACTTTGATATTAAATTAAAATGTAGGCTCTACTCATATTCTTTGTTTAGCAAAAACCTGAATGAATTGAGTTAACCTAACTTAAATTTGATCTCTTCAAATCATTATATTGAGACTTGAAGTACATTAGCATATTATATATACTGCATATATTTGTACTGTATGAAAAGTATGGTGCTTCTGAGAGTTTATAGATCCCCAGTCAGTCATTATACTAACGATCCCTCAATATTTGCTTCATGTGAAAAGCAATACACACTGGTTTTTCAGTAGTAATGTACCCAACCTTGACCTAACCATTAGCTCCACTCTTCTCCACAATGTTAGAGAAATAGTTCTAAAAATAATAATAATAATAATTAAAATTCAGTATGACAGAAACTCCTCTAAATCCCAGCATAACAGAAAATTAAACACTAACAAATCTCATACTTGTTTCATTTTGAACAGAAATACATTAAAATAACGCTTAATTTTTACATTTACTCTCTAAATCCAATCCCATGCAAAGCATGCTGGGAACTGGAAATATTCTGCCCGATTTCAACAATACATTGACGCAACAAATATTATTCACATTTTTCCAACTCTATTGGATTAAGTAAACATACCAGTAGATGGATTGTACACAATGAAATTAAGCTGAGACCGAATGCTAAATAATTGTGTTGCATTAGCTCATAAGTTAATTGAGCAAGCAGTAAAAATCACATTGAGTGAACACCATCCGTTAGAAGCCTGAATCCATTTGAACCTTTTTATAGTAATGTGATCGTATCACTTTTTGATGACTGTGTTGACTATCACTTGGACTTTATACAATATAATTATGTTTTCATCTCAAACGTAAATGTATCAAGTTGCTTTCAAGGGTATTACTTTAGTATTTCCAATATAGCTGCTTTCCCTTTTTTTTTCAGTGTGGTGAAATGCTGTCTTCTTTTTTTGTTATACTGCAGTGTTTGTAGATTTTGTAGATAATACCTCATAGCAGTTACTAATATTTGGAATTGCGCGAATGCTTGAACCAGCAGTACTTTGATTTCACAATGCACGTGAACTGCTCTGAGAGCGCTGCAAACATTGTTAGCCCCGCGCGTGCACACAGTTCAGTGCATAATCAGTTTATTCTGAAGCGCACATATCATATTTATCTATCTTTAATCGCAGCCTTTTGCGGTTTTATAACTAAATTTGACCATATCTTCATTTTTATTTTATTTTGATTAATTGTGCAACCTTGAAGGATCGTGAAATTACTCTACTGATGAGCTCTTTATGAAACTTAATGTCCAAATAAAAAGCACATTAAAATCATCGTGATTATATTGTGAATATTCAATACATCGCCCAGCCCTACTCTGCATAGTCCCAGAATAGTATGCTAGATTGTGATACTGAATCCTCTACAACCTAGCACATAGAACCAGCCTAAAAAATGGAGAATTGTGCTGTGTGAATTCAATTCAGCACAGATTTTGAGGGCATGTTACTTGATTTGCATGATTTGTTTAGTGAATCAGGTGCTAAGCATCATGGACAGCACATGCAAATAAACAGCGCTATCAGCAGGCACAATTTGTTCCTTGTCATAAATTCTCCCTAATATTCAGATTAGTGGTCAATTAATATGGATTTTTCAGTGGTAGATTCTTCAACTTTTATATTTGGTCCCTTCAAATCTTGAACATTTGGTTACATCCTTGACGAGCACAAACACAAAGACCAGGCACAGTGCAGGAGCAGGCCAAACACCAATCCCCCTTTGATGTGGGTTTTTTGGATGGTGATTTAACTCATTCTCTTTGCATCCATCCCAGGCAGCAGTACATTGGGCTGGGTTGGCCGTGCTGCCGGTTGGCTGGCAGAGCTTGGCGCACGGGCTGCGCTGTGGATGTGTGCTGATGAATTGCAGGCGAGATGCGGGCCGGCAGCCGGCGAGGAGAACCACCAAGCGGCCGTCAGACTCCATCAGCGTCTGCTTCTGTGAAGGGGGAAATTGTGGAGGCAGCGCTGACAACTTAATTTAACACCGGGCTGGAGTGAGACGGCACACTGGATAATTGATAATGCTGCCACACACACGCACACACAAATAGACAGAAACAACACAAAGCATTCTGATAGAGTGACAGTACATAGAACCAGTCGCTGAAACTTATCAATAGTATGTGTTTATAGGCTTTGTGATAATCATTTATGCCCATCTTAAAGCAATAAATACAGATTATTTCACAGACATTGCTCAGAAAACACAGCGCAATACACAGTTTGCAGATGTTGTTAACTTGGTATTAAGTGTCTGAAATAAAACTCTGAGATTTTAGGCCACTAACCACACAAATTTCAGCAAGTCCAGTGATTAGTTATTCCTCAGATGTGCTGATTTTGTCAACACGGTACTTTGTAAACATGACTTTGTTTTCTGGTTTAGTCTACTGATAAAAAAATCCTGTGTGCCCTTACTGTGTGTCCTGTTTACACCTGGAATTAAGATTCATTTTGGGTGTCCAATCTCAAGTTTTACATCCCTTTTGACCACTTTTGTTCGGATGTTGTGTGGAAGGTGTATGATTTCATGATGCCATACATCAGTCATTATGGTGGTGTATTACTGAATGATGATAAAGCGCAAAAAGTAATAGAAGAAAAAGAAAGCGAAATGTATTCATTTTTCCAAATTCTCCGATTAGACGGTAATTGTTGGTCCGTCTGAGGCTGAGAGTAGCTGTGAGATAGAAACCGCTGCGAAACATTTCCATTTGCATTTATACATTTGACAGATACTTTTATCCTAAGCGACTCACAACACATTTAAGGAAGGCTGTAAAAATATTTTTTTGTCAGGTAACCAAAAAATTTGCTTTATGTGGTAACATCTAAGTTAGTATCACTGAATCAACCTTACTACATTAGGTTAAATCAACAAAAGTCATTTTTAAGGGTTAGATCAGATAGAAATACATTAGATCCTTAAGGTAACAACTACACTTAACAAAAAAGTGCAAATTTTGTCAGAAAGTAAAAACCATGCTTCAGTTTAAATTCTTAAGCTGTAGTGTATTAAACACATACCATGTTTAGTTCTGTATTCGTCAATGAAATCAAAATTTGAGAAGCTGGTATTCATACAGCTATGATTTTTTTAAAACAGTGATGTCTTTTCTCTTGTGTGTGATGGATTCGATAAATTCGCAGGGGTAGACACAGTGCAAGCATTTCCCAGGGGCCAAGCACATATATACCTTTCTGAAATATTACATCAGTTTTTGTAGATAAGCAGAGCGAAGTGTGAAGGCTTTGAACAGACCTACCCTGGTCCCTCATCACACCTCAGGCGGCGCACACAACGCCGAGAACAAAATAAAAATCGGGCCTAGTGAATCCCTTCAGCATGTCAGGCAGCCATAATCGCCTTTTAATTTCCTTTTGGAGCCTTCGCCAGTGATGACACAGTGGCCCTGGTGACAGTGCAGGGCTATGGGGGTCTTTACAGGGATCCAGGCGAGGAATATACAATTACCAAGCGAGGTCTTTTCGGCCTTTATACGGCCTGCTTTCTGTTTGCCCAGCACTCTGAGGGGGATTTTCTGTGTCATACACACACACAAACACACTCTCTCCCTTCTACCCCTCGTACACACACACAGACACACACTTCTATCTGTGCATAAGGCCCTACACACACACATACACACACACTTTATCTGAAGCAGACCCAAGGTAAAGTTGCTCTGTATAAAGCTATTTATATATTAATTTATACAGGTTGGCTGTGATGTAAGGGTCACATGGCCCACGCCTCTCAATCCCTTGCAATCCCACAATGCCCAGTGTAATATTTCCTCTTGAACAGCAATTTATTTTTCTCCTGTAGAGGAGTTATTTAAAAGAAAAGGTCTCATCATTAAAATGTATGCTTTTGCGGCACAGCTGAGCTAAAGGGCAGCCTGTTTGCCCGCTGAAATGGAGACAGTAAGAATTCGTGCAGGCCAGCACACCCAGAAAAGTACGAAAAGAGAGAAAAAAACGAAAAGAGAGAGAGAGAGAAAGACCATCTTTCTTACATATTTGCCCAAAAGGTGGTTTCAGACCAACAAAATGTAGAGGGTTAAAGTTATCCTGAGAGATGAATGGATTTCTTCTGACATTTACCATTGTATGGGGTACCGTATATATCAGCTACATGTAATATTACCATATGTGTAGTTTGCAGTGACCACGTGTTCATATACACTCACACACATTCTCAGATATGCAATCTTTTTTGAGTGCTCAGTCCCCTTCTTTCCACAGAATGTCATTGTAAAGAGAGGTTCAGTGTCATGTGTAACCTTCTCATCACCTGAAGATGTTCTCCTGCTTGAGTCTGGAGTTTTTATCCCATCCACCAGCTGAAGTAATTAAAGGGTTATTAGTAAACAGATACTCATGCTCACTTACCACTGCCAACTGTCTCACCATCTGCTGCCGGTGTGTGTGTGTGTGTGTGTGTGTTATGCACTTGACTTTAGGAAGGGTTGGAGAAGCAGCCATCCATGTTCACTGTGTAGGTAACATACAGTACTAACCATACAGTTAGAACATGTGCTATGTAGAATAGTCATCTATCTATCTATCTATCTATCTATCTATCTATCTATCTATCTATCTGTCTGTCTATCTATCTATCTATCTATCTATCTATGTTGTTTTGCTTCTCAAGTAAATGTATCTTATTTTAAAAGATTTTAAGATATTTTACATAATTTTATCTGTCTCCATCCTTTCACCCATGTTTATGTGTATTTATGTGTGTGTGTGTGTGTGTGTGTGTGTGTGTGTGTGTGTGTGTGTGTGTGTGTGTGTGTGTGTGTGTTTGTATTTATATGTGTCTGTGTTTACCTAAGCCCTGGTTTTAGCACTGTGCTGATTCCAACGCAACCATTACTTTTTTATTGCATTTTCAGGCAACTGCTTTTTCTCGCTTTGCCTGTATCCTCCATCCTGCCTCTCCACCCCCTACCCACCCGCTCCCCCTCTCCATCCTCTCCATTTTTTTTTTTTGTAATATTGAAGGGATTAACCCTGCTGGCCCCTTGGTGGTTACTGTTTCATTTTATTCTTATTAAAATCTTAAGAGCCTTCTTTAATATTCCTGTATGATACTACCTCAATAATCTAGCTCCCTTCCTCTTCCCTTTTTTTGTGTTTTTGTGCCTGTGCATACTTGTGTGTTTCTCTTCCTGCCTACAATGTGCTCACAAGTGCACACAGCCTTCGAACACCATTAAGCAGTATAATAGATGTGATGAATAAGAACATGTGCTTGAATTTATACAAATACTATTCCTGACAGATGTTATGATTTAGTGGTTTTCAGGCCTTCTGCTCACCTGTACAGCTGTAATACACCTGCTGTGCACCAAACAGCTTTCTACAGAAAACTGCATTGATTTTGTGACATCTCAGGTTTGAGTAGAGTAGCAAACATGAAAACTGTTGTCACAGCAAAGCTTCCTGGATCTCTCTCTCATTTCTGCATCAGATTTGAATGACCCGAGGCAGCATATGTAGCAACCTGTGTTCTTCTCGTACAAATCATAGTGTGAGTTTGAATGCATGCTGAGAGTTTTCAGTATCAAACTATTCAGAGTTTCATCTAGCAACTGTCATTTACTGATTCTGTTCTGTGAGGTATTGTTATTTTCCCCTCCATATTACAGAATTTTTGATCATCTTCTTGAAGAAGATTATTAATTTTTAAATGGTTATTTTTACATAGCTTGATAATGACTTTTCTTTTAAAAAAATATTATAGAGTTCTCTCTTAATAATATTGTTTTATTATGTATAAACGGTATATATATATATATATATATATATATATATATATATATATATATAATATATATACACACACAGTGCATTCAGAAAGTATTCAGACCCCTTTATTTTTTCTTATTTTGTTGTTGCAGCCTTATGCTAAAATGCTTTAAATTTCTTTTATTTTTTTTCACATCAATCTACACACATATAGACATACCCCATAAGTGTCAGCAGTGAACAAGGAGAGAGAGAAGTTAGTGAACCCAAATGCAGTATTTAATGAAGAAGAAGACGATTATACAAATAGAAATGGCACAAGGCTTGATAAACAAATGAACTACTTAGCATAGTGCTACAGTGGATGAGACTAGACAATGAGTGAGAAAATACGAGGGAATATATATATATATACAGGCATGGGAATTAACAGCATGAGGAACAGCTGTGAACACTAATGGAAAACAGGTGAAACTAATGATGATGGTGCTTGCTGGGAATTGTAGTGTGGGGAACAACTGCAACATGAAGGTCCATGAATGGGTTAAACTAAAAGTCAGTGAACATGAAGTAAAGGTGAGATGAAGGAATGTGACAGAACCCCTCCCCCCTTAAAAGGGCGACTCCTGGCGCCCAATGATGGATGGAAAGGGGGCAGGGCCAGGCAGACCAGGAAGGATCCGGAGGATGATAATGAGGCCAAGGAGGAGCCTGCGGATGATCAGGAGGCCAGGGAGGAGCCTGCAGATGATCAGGAGGCCAGGGAGGTGACTCCAGGAAGGGAGCAGGGTCCGGAGGTTTGGGAGGTGGCTCCAGGCAGGGAGAGAGGTCTGGTGGTTTGGGAGGTGGCTCCAGGAAGGCAACTGGCTGAGGATCAGGACACCAGGATGGAACTGGCAGGGGATCAGGGGGCGGAGCCACTGGTGGTGAAGAACCAGGGGGCGAAGCCACAGTTGGTTCAGAGAGTTGAGTCTCAGGAGGCGGAGCCGAAGGTGGAGCGGGTGGAGCCGCAGGAGGAGCAGGGATTTGAGACTTAGGAGGTGGAGCCATAAGTGGAGCAGGGGAATCATGAAATAGAGTCTCAAATGGAGTGGGAGGAGTCACTGGAGGAGTCTCAGGAGAAGTGGGTGGAGCCACTGGAGGATGAGTCTCAGAAGGAGTGGGCGGAGCCACTTTAGGATGAGTCTCAGAAGGAGCGGGCAGAGCCGCTGGAAGAGGAATCACAGGAGGAGCAGATGGAACTGTTGGAGGAGGAGTCTTTGGGGGAGCGGGCAGAGTCGTGGAAGACTCTGAGGGTGGAGTCACCATGGTCAGGAGCGCTGGCAGCGACTGGGAAACAGCCTCCATGGCCGCAGGCCCGGGCGGTGACAGGGGAACAACTTCCATGGTCGTGAGCACAGGAGGTGACAGGGGAACAACCTCCGTGGTCGTGAGCACAGGAGGTGACGGGGAACCACTTCTGTGGTTGTGGGAACAGGCAGTGACAGGGGAACGACCTCCATGGTTGTGGGCACAGGCAGTGACAGGGGAACGACCTCCATGGTTGTGGGCACAGGCAGTGACAGGGGAACGACCTCCATGGTTGTGGGCACAGGCAGTGACAGGGGAACGACCTCCATGGTCGTGGGCACAGGCAGTGACAGGGGAACGACCTCCATGGTCGTGGGCACAGGCAGTAACAGGGGAATGACCTCCATGGTCGTGGGCACAGGCAGTGATGGGGAATGGCCTCCATGGTCGTGGGCACAGGCAGTGACAGGGGAATGACCTCCATGGTCGTGGGCACAGGCAGTGATGGGGAATGGCCTTCGTGGCAGTGGGCACTGGCAGTGACAGGGGGATGACCTCCGTGGTCGTGGGCACAGACAGTGATGGGGAATGACCTTCGTGGCAGTGGGCACTGGCAGTGACAGGGGGATGACCTCCGTGGTCGTAAGCACTGCTTTGGGAGGCTCAGAAGGCAGAGCCGCGGGAGGCTCAATGAAGGAGATCTCCAGGACCACCGAGGCTGGGGAGAAAGTGGTCTCCATTGAGGGGAGTTTGGAGACCACTGGAACCATAGTAGTACCCCCCCGAAAATTCCTCTAGGGCTGGCGTATAAGCTAGTTCTGGGATGGACATGGCTTCAAACGCTTGCTCTGGGATGGACGAGGCTTCAAACGCTGGCTCTGTGATGGACGAGGCTTGCAACTCTAGCTCTGTGACGGACGAGGCTTGCAACTCTAGCTCTGTGACGGACGAGGCTTGCAACTCTAGCTCTGTGACGGACGAGGCTTGCAACGCTAGTTGTGGGACAGTGGCAGGTATGGGCTCGTTGACCGTGGCATGCATGGCCGTTGGCTCGTTCACCATGGCAGGTGTGGGCATTGGCTCGTTGACCGTGGCAGGCGTGGGCAGTGACAAGGCCGTGGAAGGCCTGGAGGTAGAGGCCGTGGAAGGCCTGGAGGGCAAGGCCATGGAAGGCCTGGAGGAAGGAGCAGTGGAAGGCCTGGAGGAAGAAGCAGTGGAAGGCCTGGAGGAAGGAGCCGTGGAAGGCCTGGAGGAAGGAGCCGTGGAAGGCCTGGAGGAAGGAGCCGTGGAAGGCCTGGAGGAAGGAGCCGTGGATGCCAGTATGCTACATGGTTAATGGGCTATGATGGCTGGCTCGGAAGGTGAAGAGAGTGGGGCCACCAGAGCGGGAAGCGGAGGGGCCTTCATCGAGAGGTAATGGCTTGCCAGCGTTGCTTGCACATGCTCCTGAAATGAGAAGTTCCTCATCTCCGGAAAAGCTGTGCTGTACTCCGGTGGTAGTTAAGTCCCATACCATAAATGGATTTGAGGTAGGTGTCAGTTATTGCGGTTGTCACAG
The DNA here is from genome assembly GCF_019703515.2 of Myxocyprinus asiaticus. NCBI lineage: Eukaryota > Metazoa > Chordata > Actinopteri > Cypriniformes > Catostomidae > Myxocyprinus > Myxocyprinus asiaticus. Next base: position 13,733,482 of record NC_059381.1, read on the forward strand.
CGAGTCGATAAAACTCTACTGAATATTCCAGAAGAGGAAGATTTTGTCTGAACAGCTCCATAAATGCACCCACCAGTTCCATGCCCTAAATCGCTTCTTCTGCTGGGTTCATTTTTGAGTCTAGTCTTCTGTCAGCAGTGAACAAGGAGAGAGAGAAGTTAGTGAACCCAAATGCAATATTTAATGAAGAAGAAGATGATTATACAAATAGAATTGGCACAAGGCTTGATAAACAAATGAACTACTTAGCTTAGTGCTACAATGGATGAGACTAGACAATGAGTGAGGAAACACGAAGGAATATATATACAGACATGTTCATTAACAACATGACGAACAGCTGTGAACACTGATGGAAAACCATTGAAACTAATGATGATGGTGCTTGCTGGGAACTGTAGTGTGGGGAACAACTACAACGTGAAGGTCCATGAATGGGTTAAACTAAAAGTCAGTGAACATGAAGGAAAGGTGAGATGAAGGGATATGACAATAATGACAAAGCAAAAACCAGATTTTTGATTGCTCAGTTTGGCCAGGTAACCAGCTCTATAGGAAGAGTCCTGGTTGTTCCAAACTTGTTCCAAACACAGGCCACTGTGCTCTTGGAAACCTTCAGTGCAACTGACATTTTTTTTTTTTTTTTGTAGCCTTCCCCAGATCTGTGACTGAGTTCTGCAAGCAGTTCCTCTGACCTCATGGCTTGGTTTTTGCTCTGATATGCATTTTCAACTGTGAGACCTTATATAGACAGGTGTGCGCCTTTCCAAATCATGTCCAGTTAATTGAATTTGCCACAGGTGGACTCCAATCAAAGTGTAGAAACATCTCAAAGATGATCCAGAGAAATTAGATGCACCTGAGCTACATTTCAAATGTCATAGCAAAGGGTCGGAATCATTATGTCAGTGTGATATTTCAGTATTTTCTTTTTAATGAATTTGCAAAGTTATCAAAAATCTGGCTTTTGCTTTGTCATTATGGGGTATGGAGTGTAGATTGATGTGAAAATAAATATTTAAAGCATTTTAGCATAAGGCTGCAACATAACAAAATGTAAAAAAAATGAAGGGGTCTGAATACTTTCTGAATGCACTGTATATGTATATTATAGATAATTATTATTATGGCTTGATACTGATTTTTGATTTTGCTTACTTATTACTAAATATATAAAAAAACTAAATCTTGTTATTGTGTATTAATTTTATACTTATGTTTTGGGTTGAAACAAAAAGTTTATTTGACTTCTGTATTTTTCTTGCACTTGCACAACATTCCTTTATATTTGTAGAACATTTGTCACAATCCTTTTCTCGTCCCTGATTTATTCTCATTCTTCACTCTCAGTCAGTACTTATGGCTACTGAGTGTTATTTTTAAAGATTAGTAAAGCTCCTATTAGTTAAATTATTTAAACCCAATATGGCTTGTTCCAGAAAACAGCAATCTACAGTCATCCTACCCCAATGTATTTTAGTGCTTGTAAAAGACAAGAATATTTCTCATTTCAATTCACTGGCAAACAGAAACATAACCAACTCCCTCACCCCCTTCCACATCTACCATCTCCGCACAGAGGTTGAATTGTCAAAATGACTCTTTTTATTACAGTTCATAAACACAGATCCCCCCAGTGGCCTTAGGAAATTTCACATAAACTTTGATCAAACACGCATCAGCTTTCATGGCTTTAAGCACCTGTCACAACGTGCGAAAATAGCCCCGTTCAATTACAAGCAAAGAAAACAGTGGGAAAATAGAGCAAATGCCACAGCGTCACCATCAAATCAAGTCATTATTGTCCAGAATACCCAGGGAATGGATCTCATATGATACAATAAGTTTCTCTATCATTGATTTTTCCCCCCTCTGAATCTCTTGTATGAATTCTTCCTCCCTGGTAAACTTTGTAGCTTATAGTTAATAAATCAGAGAGCACTGGTGTATATGAGCCTTGAAAAATGCCTGAAAATAGACAGTGGAGAGGACTTGTTTTATGTTCTTCAGATCCCCTGGCTGTATTGCTCATTGTTAATGCTCTGTCCACTTCATTTAAGCATTGTGAGAAGTGGAAGCTCAAAGCCCTTGTTGGTCATAGCTGCACACAGAACCTTTCTGTTTTGGCCCTGGGCTGTTTTTATATGAGGTCTGTTTGGGCGGGAAAAGAGTGGCCAGTGTGAATGACATCTGTATGTACACTATTTCCTCTTCTAATTGATTTGAAACATTGGTGAGCTTTGTTTTAGAACTGTGCTACTCTACATTACATTGATAATGCTGAAAATGACACTGATAACTGCGAACAATGACTGTGTAAGTGTGTGTGTGGGTAACCTTAGAGCCATAGATATAGAGATGTAGCTGGCAGCTGTGGATAGGGATATCAGAGAGCACCCTGCTCTCCTTTCTGCCTTTTTGTCTGACCGTTGGGCCCATTCTCTTACTCTTATGTCTACTGGGGAACCTCAGTGGCTCCTTAAGATAGCAATAATTACTGAGAACCCACAGCAGCGCTTTTACTGTGTATTGTCCCGGTGTTTGTTTGCTGCTCCATATGATTGATGGAATAGATGTGGGTGTTTTCTTAACCTATCATACTGCACAGCCTTGTCTCTCCAGATTTTCTATCTTGTAGTCTATCTCACCCCTAGCTGCCTCCTCCTGTTCTTCACTTCCGAGACTCAAGTCTTCCTTTCTGTTGTCTTCACTAACTATCTGTTCTCAAAGCGTTCCATTTTTTTCAATCTTCCTCTCACTAAATGCATCAACTCATCTGCTCCATGGCCTAATTTTGCCATATCTTTCCCCTATCACTGGTTTCATTTTATTGCTTTCCATCTGGTTGTATCTAATTCTTTTTTCCTCTTATCCAAATTTTTTAATTAAATATTTAAATTAAAAGTCACTAACTGTTTTAAATAGATAAATGAGGTAATTTTAGCATTTGGGTATATGACATGAAATACTTATGGAAAGTTGACATGTTCTGTGGTGTGGCACGCAGTTAGGGCTGAAACGATTAGTCAACGTTATTGACAACGGTGACAATAAATTTTTTTTGACAATTTAGCATAACATGAGATCACATTAAACTCTAATGATGATGCACGAGAGGAGCAATGCAGCTCGTGCCTGACTGAGAAGAGGAAGAATTACACAGCTCCCAGTCCAGATGCACTCTAAACTTTCCAAACAGCTTCAGGTGATGTAGATCGCCAGATTATGAGGGAATTATAATGCAAAAATACAAAATGAGTAAATTCAGAAGCGCTCTCGTTGTGGAATAAGTGAAGCTGCCACTCCGCTGAAGCAAAACATGCGTGTCCAGCGTTTTTAAAGGAAACACCCCAGCGTTACATCTTAAATGCAGTTATATTTAATGCGTTTAGCTTTAATAAAGTTCAAATAATATGGAAGCAGGTCATGTAAATAGGGTTCAAAACAATGTTACTATGAATGCAAACTTTAATACAGTGAAAAAGACACTCTATTAGCATAACATAAATATATATAAATAAATAAAAATGTCCAACATTCTTTTGAATGTCCATGTACTAAAATAAAATATTTGATGCCATGAGTATACTTTTATTTACTATTACTATTATTTTGAATGGCCGTGGAAAATTAAGCAATGTGATAACAATTTTACCTGGTAGCAAAAAGTAGTCAGTTAATTTACCTGATGAACTTTCACCTTTTGCTGACCCTTTATGCTTCGCAGAGCTAATGTGTGCTTCCAAATCACTTGCACCTTTATTAGCAACTGACACATAAGTGCCAGCTTTACATGTCATACATTCTGCTTCCCACGGATCTCGACCTGGACGAAAGCATGGGAATTTTTTGTGCAAATCTTCTGTAAATTTGCACTATCGTATTATTTCCACTCAGCTGTCATTTGCTGCTATCAAGCAACTGTTTGATGCCAAACACAACAGCGCTTCACACATTCGTGGAGAGATTGACAGGCAGGAATTTGGCCAATAGTTGCTGCAAGCCTTTTATAATTGATCAATTGGTGTGCGAGAAGGTGGGACTTACTAAGAGGGGTTAAAGCAATGCAAATATGAGCGCACACACAATTAAATATTAGACCAGATGCACATCATAATGCAAATAATGCCGAATCCCGCAAATTTTGAAATCCCGGCCTGACGGTTTTTTAAGGTCTGAAAAAGAGGACGTATGGTCACCCTAAAAAAGCTCAACCAACAGCATTTGTGGCATAATTCTGTTTTCCACAAAAAACATTTAGACTCGTCCCTCCTTTTCTTTCAAAAATGGCAAAATTCAAGGTTATAGTCAGTCACTCACAATAGAAGTGAATGGGTCAAATTTTTGGAGGGTTTAAAGGCAGAGATATGAAGCTTGTAATTTTATAAAAGCACTTACATCAATTCCTCTGTTAAAAATTATGTATTATTTGAGCTGTAAAGTTGTTTAAATTGTTGTTTTTGCAGCGGACTACTAAATAACCAGTAAAACAGGGTTTACAGCAATATGTCGTCATGGCAACAAAGTTGCAAAATTTGATATAACTTAATTCAGAAAAGGTTTGTAAGCTATTTTCAAACTAAAATCATGTTAACACACATATTTTTTACATCTTGTGGCTATACTTCTAAAAAAGTGATTATTTTAACGTTAAAGGTATAGTTCACCCAAAAAATGAAAAGTCTCTCATCATTTACTCACCCTCATGCCATCCCAGGTGTGTATGACTTTCTTTCTTCATCAGAACACATTTGAAGAAAAACTAAAAAAATATCTTAGCTCAGTAGGTCCTTAAAATCCAAGTGGATGGTGATCTGACTTTTGAAGCCCCAAAAAGAACAGACAGTCAGCATAAACATCATCCATATGACTCCACTGGGCAGCCGTATGCGCATTCACGAGAGGGCGGAGTTCACACGGTCTCGTGTGACGTATTTACGTTGGCATGTTGTGGATGTAATCTCATGTTTTTCTTTCGGTTGAGACAGCCAGGATAAGCATACTTATGGACCATTGTGAGTAAACAAACAGATACAAATACAGATCTGAACCAAAACCAACTAAGCTTCTGTACAGTGTTCCTCCTACTCATTTGTAAACAGCGCTGATCTTCCGGGTGTGTTGCATGTGTGTCTGTTCTCATGCAAATATACCAACGCGATTACATCACAGGCTCGTAGTGCTGCTTACCGGAAGCAATGATTTATAGTAAAAAATTTATATTTATATTTATTGTTCTTAAATATTGATCTTTTTCACAGCAAAAGTAATTGTTTCACTTTAGAAGACATTCATTTAACCAGAGGAATCGTATGGATGACTTTTATGCTGACTGTCTGTTCTTTTTGGGGCTCAAAGGTTGGATCACCATCCACTTGCATTTAAAGGACCTACTGAGCTATGAAGAAAGAAAGTCATACACACCTGGGATGGCATGAGGGTGAGAAAATGATGAGAGAATTTTCATTTTTGTGTGAACTAACCCTTTAACAGATTGGTCCCATTCACTTCCATTGTAAATGCCTTACTGTAACCTAGGTTATTGCTTTTTTTTTTTTTTTTTTGACAAAAGAAGAGAAAATCCAAAAATTATTTCAGTTGTAATCAACATTATGCCACAAATGAGCTTAACTTGTATAAAAACATGGAATATTCCTTTAAAACAGCATTTTGCTAATTATTTTAGAATTATTATTGATGCAGCATTTATGACCTCATATTATTAATTGATATTCTGCATGGAATATTTTTACTTTTAAAAATGTATTTGTCACACTCCAGGGCAATTTAAAATAAAGTAGTAAATGCAAAAATGGGATTAAAATTTTTGGAAATTTAAAAGAAATGGTGACTAGTTATAAGAAGATATTCACTTTCCATTATGCATTTATATAAATTTTAACCTAAAATCTTGATGTTGATTTAAAAAAAAAATTAACTGCCCATTTACAGACGCTAGTAGCGATAAATGTTATTTTTCAGATGTCACATTGAAAAACAATCCAGAATAACGCTTGTATGTGCAGGGGTTCATATAACACGTTTGTGCATGTGTTCAGACTTATCTGTTTTTTGTTTGTATAGTGGGTGGGAAAGTGTGTATGAGTACCTGCATGAGTCTGGGAATGTGTGTGGTATGTATGTAGGTGTCTGTATGAACAGGTGTGTTTGTGTGAATTATAAAGGATGCTCAGCACACCCTCAGTGTTGTGGGAGGTTTTACACTCATTCTTGGCACACTCAGGTCAGTTGAGACCTGCCTCTGTGCTGGATCAAAGAGAGCTGAGCTTGTGTCACACTCTCCAGCCATGATACTAATGCCACAGTCCTGGCAAACACAATGCTCCTCTCCCATCTCCTACTGTTTCTGTGTTTATCTCTCTTACTCTCTCTACCTCACAAATAATGAAATAGTCTGTGAAGTCAACATGAAATTAAAATTGACCCTATTTACTTACTTAATGCACTTCCTTGTACTATGTTTATATTGCTCTTGTGTAGAGCTTGTAGAGTAAAACTTGCTTGCAAGCCATAGTGATGTCCAATTTGTGAGCAAATCATTCTTTTAAGTCAGTTCTTTTCAATTAATTGGTCAAAATAGTTAACAAATCAGGCCTGAATCAAAATTATTTTAAAAAATCCTTATCCAATAATCACAAATATCTGGAAAGATAACGAAAAACTCATGGAAATTCATTAATTAAAAAAATGGATGGGAATCATATATTTTTTCTTTTCTTGAGCTATTCTTACAGAAAACAATAGATTTGATATTTTTTATAGAAGAACGGTCAGTTGTTTTGGATTTCCATTGTCGCAGTTGCTAATTTCTGAAATATTCAATTTACAGCTATGTTAACAAATTTCTACGTATTTTATAAATACTGTGTCTCTTTGCTCTCACAATGCCTTTCACTGCTCTCAGCATAAAATCAATGAGGAACGTGACATTATTAGGATGCTTTGGCCATTGTGGTGTTCCTCCCAATGCAGATGAAATCAATCACAGGTCTGTATTCAGAGAGTCAGTCTTTGCCCCTTTCATGTGTCTTTTTCTCTTCTGGGGTGTGAGAGATTCTTGATTTATGTCATGTCTTGTGCCGAAGTCTGCTTGACTCAAAGGGACTCTCACCTGTGTGAGGGGAAGCTGTGAACCCATCAAGCCGACAGAGAGCTTTGTGAAGACAGGCATGAAGCAGACACAGCACACGTCATGGCCCGTTAGGAGAAGCGAAACGCACTAAAGAGGTTAAACTGCCGTGCCTGGCAGAGGCAATTTTATTGATAACCATTTGAAGCCTTTTTTCCCCGCCCGTCTCCAAGCCTTACATTCCATCACGCTTTTCCGTCTTTATTCTGTTTGCCACTCTCAACTGACTTCAAATATGGGAAGCCTCTCCCTCCGCCTGTGTGCCGTCAGAAAAGATGCGGCTGTTGCCTCTTTCCTGCTGTCTAGGCAATGAAAATCTGCATTCTGATCTGGCAGACAATTGTCTGTAAATTCCTACATCTCTCTGATGTATGTAAATATTTATAATATCAGGTTCTCTGATGCTCAAATGTGCATTAGTTAATAGTGAACCTACGCAAGTGGCTTTCCCCCATTGTCAGACAGAATGTTACTACCATTTTTTTCAAACCGTATTTGACTTGTTGGAAGGGGGGTGTCATTACCAGTGTTAGCTTGGCTAATCTGCTTTCCTTTCCATCTTCTTCTCTCCCAGCTTGTCCCATAATTTCCTCGTTAACTCCTTGTCCTTTCCCTGGCCTGAAGTCATCTCTCAGTTAAGCGGCTGCTAGGCCAGCCCTGAGGGTCCATAGTGGTGAGTGAGGAGTCAAGGGTTGGTCACTTGATGTAAAGATCATTCTCTATGCTTTCTTGTAATTAGCAGCTATTTGAAAGACATAAACAGTACTCGCTGACAAATTTTACTGGTATATTCCTGGGATATGCCTGTATTAATCAGAATATTGGGTCATGGAAAGACCTTATTCAGACTATCTACCATAATTAAACATTTATTCATATCTGTTCACGTCAAAACAAAGGTAATTCTGGGTAATATTAGATACATACAGTTGTGCAAAAAATCAACCTTTTGAAGAAACAAACCTTTTGAAGAGATTTTTTTTCAAACTATCATTTCGTATATCTATATATACACTCACTGAGCACTTTATTAGGAACACCTGTACACCTACTGGACTGGTTTGAGTATATCTGCTGATCTCCTGGGGTTTTCATGCACAACAGTCTCTAGAGTTTACTCAGAATAGTGCCAAAAACAAAAAACATCCAGTGAGCGGCAGTTCTGCGGACGGAAATGCCTTGTTGATGAGACAGGTCAACGGAGAATGGCCAGACTGGTTCGAGTTGACAGAAAGGCTATGGTAATTCAGATAACCGCTTCTGTACAACTGCAGGTAGCAGAATAGCACAACCCATTGAACCTTGAGGCGGTATGGGTTGCAACAGCAGAAGACCACGTTGAACACTTTATTAGGACCATTGTGTTCCTAATAAAGTGCTCAGTGGGTGTATATTATATTATATTATATTATATACATATCTGTGTGTCACTATATTGGAGTGTCATGACCTACATTTTGCAATAATGAGTGCATGCATGCACACCAATATGCTGATAATGACCAAAAAATTGGATAACGCATGAAAAATGTTTACGTGAGATTTCAAATCATCAAATTATTCTCTGCTTTTGATGTCAAAATGTAAACAGGCAGGCACACATTGGATAAGCTGGTAAGAATGCCAGTAAAGGTGTTAACATGTAGAGTGAAGTCAGTGAAGAGCAAAAATCTACGTGTGCCGATCAGTTTTTACCTACGTACACTGTTTATGGCCACACCCCGATAAAGGAAAACCATTTAAGGCGTTTACATGACCTCACACTAGCCAGTTTACATGCACATCAATATGCTGATAGCTCCTAAAAATCTGCTTATTTAAAAAATCAGTCAAAGCAAGAAACCCACATTTACATGAGATTTAAAATAATCAAATTATTCTCTGCTTTTGATGTCAGACTGGGAAGAGGCATGCGCACAACACTTGCACACACTGGATTAGCCAGTAAGAACACTGGTAAATGTGTTTACATGCAACATGAAATCGGGGTATTAGGCAAAAGTGTAACCATGTCAATCGGTTTATCCTTTTGCCGTTTATGACCTTACACCGATAAAGGAAAGCCGTTTAATGCGTTTACATGACCACACACATTGTCGGCTTAAGCATAATAGGTGTAAGAACGTGCATGCAGGTAAACGTGCTCATTGTTAAGGACATGGATGAAAATGAATAAAGTTTAATAAATTATTGTCCAAGATTGCTAAAATACAGCATAATAAATGGCAAGAGGGAGCATCTCCAATATTTCCAGAATAGCAGGAAAAGAATATGCATGTCTTAAGAATATTCCAATAGCTTTGGAGCATGTAAGTTTTTTTTTTTTTTTTAAATCAGATCAAATGATGTGCTACCTCCCTACTGTTCAAAGAGGGTTTGTTAGTCTTCAGTTATGTATGTTGGAGTGTACTTTAGTGTATTATGATATGAAATACATGGCTTTATGTTTTTTTAAAGAACTAAATAATGTTGATGTGAGATTCTTCCCTGTGGGCTTTCCTGCAGACTGCCAGTGGCAGCCCTGCTGAAGACCATGAGCAAGTATTATAAGCAATCCCAGACTCTATATCTTCATCACACCTCTCACCAATCACATTCTTCATTTGTTTTTTATTTATTGAAAATGCCTAAAAATCTGTATAAAAATGTTATCAATCTATATGATCCAAAACTATCACTTTATTAAAAAAATGCATGTGCACTGACATGATGTGCGGTTGAACTTATATGCGGATGACCTAAGTTCAGATCTGGCATGGGGCATTTCCTAACCGCTTTACTTGTTTTTCTCCCCCTCATTTTCATCTCACTGCCTTTATTAATAAAATGCCAAAAAGGCCCCTAATCTTTTCACAAAGTGTCAGGCAAAGTTCTACACAATAACGCTACTGTTCCACAAATGACAAAACAAATACAAACACACTGCTCATCCCCTCCCTTTGCCCCCTTCCCCCTCAGAAACCCAAAATGCATTCTCCTGCCAGGCTTCGCACAGAAGGGTGTTAAAAATACATGTATACACTTCCTCATCCTTTATTCATACCCATTCCTTTATTTATGTTTATGAGACTCGCCGGGTCCACATTCTAACCCAGGGGTGCACAAAGGTTCTCCAAAAAGTTCCTCTTTCTTAGACATAATCCACTTTAAATGAGCCCAAACATAAAGAACTACTTAATATGTACATATTGTATGTTTGGATTGTGACAGCGTTGCTTCCTGTGTGGCAACAGAAGTCTAAAATCTGCAAGATATTATTAGTTTGGACAGCAAAGGAAAGCAACAATTAACCATAACCATTTAAAAAGGACCTTACACCAACAAAATTACTGCACAGACCTGTAATTAGCATTATAATTTTTTTATTTATGTGGGCAACATTACACAGTTGTTTTTCTCCCAGCCTTTGGGTGGCAGTGTGAAGTATGGGGTGTTGGAGGGAGATGTTGTTAGTGCCCTTTTGCTAGGCCTGGAGGTGGAAGGGGTGGATGTTGTTATCACTGGTCATGTCTACATCCTCTGGGGTAAGGAACACTCCCATGGGACAGACCGCATGGTCGTGGTGCAGGTTACCAGCAGGTTCTACGACAGTCCGCCCTTTTTTATTAGATAATCAGCCTGTTAACTTATACCAGTTTTTTACATTGTCCCCTGCTGGGAGGACCATGGCTGTTACTGCTGACTGCAGGGGATTCTTGCAACAAGTACCTTTTATGTCCACTGTTGTATCCTTTTCCATGTGGACTATTCTCTGTTCTCTCTCTGTCTCATTCTGTTTTTTCTATCAGTCTTCTCCCAGACTAAGGAAAAAGTGTTTTCATTATTTGCCAAGATGGGTATGTCAATCCTTTTGCCCCTGACCCGAGTTTAGAATGCTTTGGGTTTTACTGGAGGAATGATTATGGAGTTATCTTGCTATCTCACCCTGATGCCTTTATTCCTCCACCCTTCACACCTTCAGGCAAGGATTGGATTTGATACCTAGGATAGTACCTTGGGAAACACTCGCTGTCTGGTTTCTATCTCGTTCTATATGCGTCTGTGTGTTGCTGATTCAGATCATTCTGGTTTGTTTTTTAAACGTTCTTTTTTATTCCAGCAGTGTTTTCACTTCTCCATAATTTCCCCTTGTCTCACCAGCCTGTAACTATCTATCCAATGTCCAGGTTTATACACAGATGTAGAGGACAAAAGTGAGGGCAGCAAAGTGACAATGTCGCATCCACCTTCCCCTGAGGGTCACGGGTGTCATGACCCCGCAGCAGGTGCCACTGATCACCTTGCCCAATCTCTGTCCCAGATTCCCAGCTCCCTGCCCACACCTGAACAACTGCATTGGGATTTGATCCCATTTAGTTTGGTAATTTTTTATCATTATTAGAAATGTCATTAATTTGCTTGTTTTTTATAAGAGTACTTAAGTGATTTAGCATAAATTCTATGTTTTCTTAGTGTTTTGATTGTATTTTTATAATATAAATTATAAATAATACATTATATTTTAAATACATAAACTAAGAATTTAGAGTGGAATGTAATGCATGATAGGCAAAACAGCTAGATTTTAATTGTTAACACCAAGCTATTCTGCCCATAGATTAGTACGTTATAGATGTGTAGCCTATGTCTTACTAGCAACATTTTTTTTTCTTTCTTTTTTTTTTTTTTAAATCATTATTATCCTCTGAAAGCTTTAAAACGTTCTGAAACCATTTTATGAATTGAGTCAAGGCCAGCTTTCAAATTTATTAAGGCTGTTTTCCAAATTTGTCGGTTTTTCAGTCGGCAGCTGTTTACCCCAGAATGCTGACATCGAAGTGATAAAATAATATCCATTTTCGTTGTATATCTGATCCCATAAATAATACATAGGCTATAACAAGCCTTGACTATTTGGCGTGCTAATTTATTTTTTATTACGTTTATTTTTATACATTAAAACTCTATTTTTCAGCTGATGTTGATTCTATTTTTTTTTTTTTTACGCGTCAAAAAGTGGAAATCGTCCAAAAACAAAAAACAAAAAAAAAAAAACAAAAAAAAAATCATGGGAAAAAGACGATCGCCCGCACCACGATGCAAATTGCACTTTGATTGACTCTTAATTTCATCTGAAGGCTGTTTTGTTTGGTTTTTCTTCTGAGTCAATGAGCTTAATCAGAGTCACTGATCCTGCGGCTCTAAGCTCTCCGTGTTGTGTTTTTGTTTGTCGGGAGATCAGCGCGACTCTATCCGCACTTCATTAACCCTGAGCCGGGGACAATCCTCGGTAAGAGCCGAGGGATTTACCACTATCCTTTCACATGCAAAAATCTCTGCGTCTCTTTACAAGACGGTGGAGCTTTTCTCGCCATCAGCTGCGCACTTCGCAAGAATAACCCTTTTCATAAATATTGAGGGGGGTCATCGGCCTCCTTTGGATCATCTGCAGATATATGTGATCATTAAAAAAAAAAAAAAAAAGTTTGATCTTTTGTGGATTGGCGATACAAATATACAGGCCTAGGCCTATGCCAGTTTTATATTATTATGAATATATTAGTGATCAACACAAATATATAAATACATATACAGTATATATGTTACATCTTCCCCTCATCTATTAATCCTAAGTATGTTTTGTTCCTTTTCGGATTCATGATTGAGAGCCAAATGATGAGACGCTAGATGACATGTGCTATGCGAAAGTTTGCAGCAGGGGACTGACTGATCATAGCTTACACGTTATCGACGTTCAATTAAAAGCTATTAAGGTCTTTTGTCTTCTTGTTAATATCCCATTCACTCGACCTATCAGATCGCATAGTCCCCAAACCCTAAGCTTTGGGTTTGGTTAAAGTCAGTCATTAGGCTCATGGGGTTGCCGCTGACCAGATGTCCTCATAGTCAGCACTGCCCGGTTACCAGCTGTTGGGGCCGTTTGGCAAAGAACAGCAAACCAACACTCTCAAGAAAGGGTATGGAAACAATCCATTTCCAAATGGGATCATTTAGGGCACTTAAACAATTACACACTTAGGTGACCATTAATATTTCAGCCACATATTGTTTATGAAAACTGAATGAAATGACATTGTGAACTGCTTGATTAGTGATGCATGATGCTGTTGTAGAAGGCAAAAAGTTGTAAGCCACTTTACACATAGACATAAGGCAATGGAAGGTGAAAAGTATGTATATGTGTGTGTGTGTGTGTGTGTGTGTGTGTGTGTGTGAGAGAGAGAGAGAGAGAGAGAGAGAGAGAGAGAGAGCACACACACCCACAACTAATGTCCAATCTCTTTGTACCTGCAATTTCCCTTTTTTATCAGTATTCAGTAATGCAGCATGAACATTGTTCTAATGTGTATGAAACTGCCTCGTCAAAATGATATTTCAGGTATGACCTAATAATAGGCATTCACGTTAAATTTTAATATATGAAGGTGGAATTAAGTTCCCTAAAGCCCTTTGAAAATCTCCAGACGTTTCCATAAGGTTAGGTTGGCGAATGTTCTCTTCCTTTGGTGCAACATTCTTATTAACTTTTTTTGTAGGTTCGACAAATTAAATCCACGATGCTAACCAAATAGTGTGGGGTTTGAGCAAAGTGTCTGACAGTCATGTTTAAAATTATTCAAACACACTTGCCAGTAATAGAGTTCTCAGAGCTCTAATTTTATGACATTGCTATCAGTGGCATTGTTTATGTTATTTTCATAAGCAAACTTTTACTTTTCATTAAACTACACTGAAAATATGGACAGAACATACATTTTAAATGCAATAACTTGAAGTAACCAGTGTATCTTATATTTGTATTTTATTAGTTTGCTTTTTTGGTCTAAATTTTTTCCTTCTTTTTTATTTAATTATTTAATATTGAGCTTTATTCTTTACAGTTTTCATGTTAAGATTGGTCCTTTACAACTTAAAAGAAAAATATGCCGTTCTATCATGTATATTGCCTGTAGATCCAAAATGTAACAGCTTTAAATAATTTTCCATGGGTTGTCAGGAGCGCCAGAATCTACAAATAAGTAATTAAATGACATCCAGTTTAATTCTTCCAATTTAATTCTTCCTTATCACTTTGTCTGAACTGTAATTATTACAGTTAATTAGCTATATTTACAGTTATATAGCTATTATTAGTTATATATATATATATATATATATATATATATATATATATATATATATATATATATATATATATATATATATATATAGTAGCTTCTGTAATTGTTTGAAATTACTATAAATTTACCTTAAAGTTCCATGCAAAATAAATGATTATAGTACCTATAGTGCATGTGAATTTCTCAAGAAGTCAAATTGGCTTTACTTCTGTTAAATTTCATGTTGTCAACGTCTAAACGTCTTAAGGGACTTCCCGTGAGAAATAAATAAATAAAAAGCATGCAAAAAGAGCATGTTCCATTATCTTGTTGCAGAATACAGTCTTTTGTAACTTATACAATAAAAGAACCCCTGATTTTTTTTCATTCATATATTTTTTGTGTGTAGATGTTCAGACCTGGCACGGGCATTATGCACCGGCATACCCTTTATACTGGCTGTTGGTTTAACTTAATTGAACAGTCTATGAGAACACCAGTGTGTGTTTACCCCGCGTTTGTATAGGCTACCTCCACATTCTCAGTCAGTGGTAAATTAATGAAAGATCTTTATTAGCACATTTATAAAAGTAATCCTCCTTGCTTAAAGACCACCCTCCCCCGCACATCCAGCAGTTTTAAGAGTTTTCAAGAAGTTTACACCGCTAAGCACACGGGGGCACGAACGAAAATCATTTAGAAATACGAGAATCATTACTTCACACATCATTATTTTCAATATACAGCTTCACCAGAAAGAATGACAAGATATTTCAACGGCTTTATATACAGAGATGCACAATGCCCGATCTAACACTTGCGGTTACATGGGGTTTGTGTAGGCAGGATACCAAGGCTGGTAATGGACGAGGAAGAGCCTGTAATTTCATTCACATCTTATAGATCACAAGTGACCTGAAAGGAGAACTTGGATTTTTCCATCAACATCAAAATGAATATGTATTTTTTGGGTGTCCACCACGCCCCTTCATACACTCATCACACACAAGTAATTTTGCTGGCAGTTGTGTAGGAATACAGAAAATGAAAAAGCAGCACAAAAATAATCGATTAATAATCGATTAATAATCCATCTCGTCGATCATACCACTAGTTAACTGCTTGTTCTGTTTCGATAGCACTCCAACCCATTTAGCTTTGTTACTTACAACTGTTTATCAAATGTAAAAGTGACATAGTACTTCTTTTCTTTTCATTTTTGTAGAGTCATTTGATTTTAAATGTGCTGCTCACATCAATATCACTTGTTAACATGAGGCTTGGAAATATGATGCAAAAAGAGAGAAAATTCAAGATTTGTCTTTGAACATAAAACAAAATATTCTTATTTACACCTATTTTTCTTTGTACATTTAGAAAGCCCACGATTTACTTATGACCTGGATTTGATCTCAGGATAGTTTTAATATGAATCTTCCATTTAAATATTATGTGCGTCAGGGATCAACAATTCACATTTATTATCTTGCCTAGTTCGAAAATTTTTAATTTAATAATATTAATAATAATAATAATAATAATTTTGTGAACCATGTAGTTATCCCGTTATTATTGCAATCTGTAGCTATATAACGGTCTGTATATGTGTTCTCCAGATTTAACAATTAAAGTAAACGAATATAAACATATAAGTTAAAAACCATATAAATAAATAATGAAATAAGTTGTCCTCATCATTTGTAAAATGTCTCTAATCACTTTTCGTGTATCAGGTTTTGTTTTTGTGGCTTAGTAATATATCTCGAATACTTCGTCACCAGTAAAATCGTTTTTGATGGTGAAGTTCAAAGCTGCCATGTATTGAAATGAGTCCGAAACATGCCGTTCATCGTGGTGGTGTCGGTCTGGGTAGCACACCGGAGAGGGGGGGCAGAGGCGGCGGCGGCGGCTCGTTGGCGCCCTGTAGACCGTGCAGGAGAATCCGGGGAACGAGAGGACGCTGTAGCGCCGGCGGGGGCGCCGAAGGTCCCCTGTATAAGAAGAGCGCTGCTCCAGGGTCCAGATTCGACATCAGGCTTTGAGGGTAGAAATACGGCGAGGGGAACATCCTTTGCAGGGCAGAATAATTCCCAGCTTCCGCCAACAATTCAAGTCCGACTGCCGTTTGCCTCTTCCACTTTGTCCTTTTTTAAGAAGAACGAGAGTCATGTTAGTGAAGTGAAAAACAAAAACAAAACAAGAGTCATAAAAAAGCAGTGGCAAAAAAGTTGAATGAAAAAAAAAAACAAAAAAAAAACAAAACATAAAACTTCACCGAATATCCTACTTTCATTGCATTGCACGACTACATTTTGGCATTGAAATATGAAGCCCAAAGGGTTCCTAAAAGAAATGAAAACTGAGAACTCTCTAAGTCATCTCTTGCTTAAATCACCAATTCTAAATATCAAGTCTGCAAATATTACATATGAACTTTAACGACGCGTTTCAATAATAATACGACAAACATATTATTAGGAAGAGAAAGTACAAGAACAGAATGCTGTCAAAGCGTTGCCCTTTACATCTGAGTGCTTCATAAATGTGAAATTGGCGAACAGATATTCACTAGCCTACGCCTCGCCATATGCAACACTTTATGAGGACCACGTGTCTGATGAGAGTTATGGGAAATGTTCTTAAAGTAGCCTATTTTGATCTTAGTTACACAATAAATGTGAACGTTAAATAAAATGAATAGCCAGGTCTTGATATGATAAAAAAAGGCAAATATAAAACGAAAAAACCCACAAATTGCACGAAATATTTAAACAAATATAATTGTTATAAGTAATTAAATTTGTATAAGTAGTGTAGAGTATCTTAATATTTCATCGAAGATGCACTAATGTGTAAATCCCAAAATAAAATGTTCGATATTAATCGTGTCGTCGGGCTTGGCACTACCTTTAAATGCAAGCATAATAAATACATAAAAAAGAACTAAGAACAATTTAATTAAACCACTTTTTTATTTTTAGTAGTCTATTTATATATGGTAACTATATCTCGTGTTCATTCTTTTTTATTATTATTTTTTTTTTTTTTTTATTAAATAGTTGCTATTTGTTCACATCAAGAAATAAACAACCATCCAAGAATTAAATACATTTCGGAGCCTCTGGTAACATTAAATGCTTAATCTTTTTTTAGTTGGCTATTATGCTATAATGTTGGTTTCCCTTTTGCTTAGTCGAACACAATTGATGCAACGGCGTCACCTGACAAGGTTATTCCGTTTGGCTGGTGCAGTCATGCACATGCATGCGCCCGCGCGTGAAACTGCACAACCAAAAGTAAAATGAGTGTAATAGCTACCCATTAAATTTGTTTCTCATTAATATAGTAAAACGAATGCAATAAACTGATGTTGGAACTGATGCAATAAAATGCAATGAAAATTAATGCAATGCAATAAAAAAATTTGCAACTTAGAAATAACGGCTATCAGACCATTGGCTAAATAGAATTATCACCATTATCATCATCATTTTTTTTTTTTTTTTTTTTTGGAGGTGTACAGTTATTTCCCTTTGCAACAGACCACATGCTTACCTCCTGTTCTGGTACCAGGTTTTGACCTGCGTGTCGGTCAGGTTGAGCGATGCTGCTAGTTCCATCCTGTCCTGCACACTCAGGTACTTCTGACGCTCAAAACTGCGCTCCAGCTGAGCGAGCTGATGGTCAGTGAAAGCTGTCCGCGCTTTCCGTGGCTTCTTCAGACGGACATGCGGGCTGTCTCTGCTGCTCGAGATCTCCCTGTCGCCCTCCTCTTTTACTGAAACATGTGGAAATGCACTGATTAAACCAGTTTGACATGAGAAAAGTCACTAAAGTTAACATGAATGAAAGTCTGTATCTTTGATGAGTCTATAATGTCAAGTTAGCCCATGTCTTTCAGTATAGCCTACGGATGGGCCATTTGGCAAGTCATCATTTGTTATGGTATCAATGGTTTACACATAACCCATGCTAAATACTTTATGGTCTCGTGTGTGCCTGTAATTATGTTATGCATATTCAAAATTTCAATACACGGGGTTTTGATATTTAATTCAACCATCACACACACTCTCTCTCGAAGCCAAACTCTTTTCTCTCTGAACCCAGAAAGAGAGGGACACGACGCGAGAGATCTTGCAAGTCGAGTGGTTGAGTCGTCTCTCAAGGAGCACAATAATCCGGCTAATTGAGCCACAAGGGATGGGAACCTTTCAACCGAGACCGGAGAAACTTCACAGGCCCAGGGATAAGAGCGAAATAAAGAGCGGCCCGACCCCATGCGTTACAAATCTGATTAGCACTGGGACAAATTGCATCAAATCCCCGAAATATAAGAGGGTAGAAAGGCAAAAATCAAAGCGACGAACACACTCTTTACAAGCGCTCTGGAGATGGAATGACTTTGATTTGGAGGGCATTAATTTTGATCACCTCACTCTCCGATCCAGCCTATAGACGTGCCAAACTAATAATATCATGGTGTGAGTGCCAGTATATTTGGAATCAGTATATTTGAAGCTGTAGAGTCCTACCATGCCCTACTTCCACTAAAAGCGCTTGATAGTAATAATAACGATTTTATAGCGTTATAACACCAGCAACAACAATACCAAATCTATAATTGGCCATTTAAAAGAACCAACCACATACTACTACTACTACTACTAATAATGCCCTCCTAATAAATAACACGTTGATTGAATATATTGAATGTGTTACTCCATTAATTGGTGAATTTATAGTCACTTGCCTTAATGTGTTTCATGACACCAATCTAATGGTATATACAGGATACATATGTTCACCCCATTTTTTCCTCAGATGTAATGTCACCCAGACAAATCCTTAACAGATCTTGCTGGTTGTGTGCGTTTGTTCTGGGCAACTTTCTTTGCTTTGCATCATGTTCAAAATGTACTATATCCTTCACTTGCAAAGAGTTAATAATCTAGATAACATCAGCAAAATAGCTAGATATTTTGAGAGATTTTAGATATGTCACTATATTTACACTTGACGGAAATATATTTTCAGATATATATATCTGAAGTGGATAGCCTGCATATCAACAGTTATAAATATTACTTAACTGAGTTAGGTTATTGATTAAATAAATTGGTTAAAAAAATGATCATTAAATAATGGTCATGCGCTTCAGTTTTCAGGCCAGTCACACTTTGTCAATTATATTTATCTGATAATCAGTTGCATTTTAATGATCTGATGTCATTTAGCTACAATGGAACAATTTGGAATAAATGAAACTTGTTTCACATGAAACACTGAACAATGGTCTTTTTCACGGATTACTGAGTGATTTTTTTTCTCTCATATTTTTTCAGGTTCCATATAGTTGTTATAGCTTATTAAAGTTTTTAATTGAATATATCATCAAAATATAATGTACAGTAGCTATAGTACAGTATTTTATTTCAAATTCTTTAAAACGTGTTCACTGTCAGGATTCTTGTAATTGAACAATATGCTAGGAAATTAGTTATGGTTGTCATAATTCATGTGAAATAATGTTATAAAAATAATTAAACAAGAGTTTATATTTTTACCTTTGTATTCACTGTCTGAAGATGAGTTACTGTGGATCTTTTCAATGTAGTCTTCTGCGATTTTGGATGCCAACCTCCCTGTCTCCTGTGTCGGCTGGCCGTTACTGGAGTAAGGTGCACAAGCTGCTAAAGGTTTACAGTCAGCCAGAATATCTCTTATTAAGAAGGATGAAGTGACAGTCCGAGGTTGCGATCCAACGGAGATCGGTCCGTGCTGCAAATGGGACGCAAGCCCGAGGGGGTGACCCTGTCTCTGCGCCGCATCCTCACCGCACTCTCGCCTCGGGGACGGAGGAGAAGAACAACCGCTCTCTAAGTCTGACCTGGGGCTGAACTCCAGTGAGGAACGGCATTCCCCCACCAAACTGTCCCCCTTTGCAAGGACTGGGCTTCCGGGCCTGTGGGATAGCAGGGAGTCGATTCCAAAACTGGAGCCGGTGGTGGACGCTTCCATCTCCACTCTACTGCTTCTGTGAAGCCTCTCTTCAAATTATCATCTGTATTCAACCAAGTTCTACGTGGTGAATGGTACTTGTAGAAGTGAGATTTAACAGCGATCTATCCAGGAGGAAAATCCAAAGCAGAATAGGAAATGAGAAATATTCATCCCCTCTCTTGAAAACTTTCCTTGAGGACTTTTAGAAGTTAAAAAAGAAATATATATATATATTATGGAGGTTCTGTGTGGAGACAGAGACTCTGCCTCCAAAATGTTTTTTTTTTTTTCCTTCTTCTTTACCTCCTCGCTCCTTCGATAAAAATCGATACAGTCTAAATATACTCTCGGATGGCAAATTTAATTATTTAATTTTTTTCGAATCCTTGTATTTCGTGAAGAAGCGAGACGCATCGATGGTTGCTTTGAATTATTTATCAAATTATTTCAAAAAGCTATTCTGAAAGAACAGATAACACGTTAAGATGGTTAGTGTAAAACCCAAGTAGCCTACTTAGAGGACGAGTGCATTTCAGCACCACGGACAGAAGCAAAGCGCGATAAACACTGCGCGCAAACTCAAGCCGGGCGTCTAATGAGCAGAGGAGTGTTGAAATTTTCAGCAGTTCAGAGGTAGTTCGCAGTAGCGAGCAGATTTGAATCCGGCTGGGAAAGACACGCGCATTCTGCACCAGTGCAGGTGATGCAATGCGAGACACGAAATCGTTGGACGAAGGAGAGCACAAAAAATGCGGTGAGAAGACAGAAGCGCAAATGAGGTAATGCGTGTTAAATAGACACATTTGGGAACGGAAAGTCAGAGGCGCGACGGATAAAGCCTAAAAATGAACTTGTGCAAAACTCACTAGCTAGGTTTTTAAGAGCACCCCTTCCACGTGAGTCCCAAGCGACACGCTTCCATTGGTTAGAAGGTGTTTTGGGGTTTTGACTGGCTCGCTAAGAGGAAAGTGGACCCCCCCACGCCCACTAAAACCCTCCCCGCAGGTCGCCCACTTTGATTAAAAGAGACACTGAATTCATTAGGAGAGTCGGATCCAACTGTTTACAGGCAATTTTCACACTGTTTGCTTTCATTACATCATCGACGAGGCTTATAATGGGTTATTATGAGGAGTGGGGAGGTCTTTTCTCTCCTCTCCTCCGAGCGCACATCGAGTGTTGACCACTTTTTCGCAATTCGGCCATTTTTTCCCACTTCATTCACTTTTAGTTTTTTTGTATTTAATTTTTATTTTTATTTTTATTTTTTACCTATTCTAATTCAAAAAAATTTAAAGGTGCTTAATTACACTACGTATCGCATTTGTTTGTTCTAAGGCATGACATATTTGATACAACTGTAGAAATACAAATAAACACAATTTATTTTTCATTTTCTCAACACACATACCCAAAGAATATTAGCCTTCCGTTAGTAACAACAAAATAGCTCAAACATGCATTTTAATATGGGTTTTAATGTATTAGTACATCCCGTAAAAAAGTATATCTATCTATCTATTTGTCTGTCTGTCTGTCTGTCTGTCTGTCTATCTATCCATCCATCCATCCATCCATCCATCCATCCATCTATCTATCCATCCATCCATCCATCCATCCATCCATCCATCCATCCATCCATCCATCCATCCATCCATCCATCCATCCATCCAT
Source organism: Myxocyprinus asiaticus (assembly GCF_019703515.2). Taxonomy (NCBI): domain Eukaryota; kingdom Metazoa; phylum Chordata; class Actinopteri; order Cypriniformes; family Catostomidae; genus Myxocyprinus; species Myxocyprinus asiaticus. Next base: position 13,755,409 of record NC_059381.1, read on the forward strand.
CCATCCATCCATCCATCCATCCATCTATACATGTTAATGTTACGTCATAATTAAACAGTTAAACATAATAAAACAAAAACAGACAAAGATAATACATTTTCTTTTTATTAAGTATTAGTAGCAATGCTGTAGTCCAATTACAAACAACAGAAACAACAATAGCTTAAACCTAGCATAAATAATGTATGTCTGGTAAAAAATAAAAAGTAAATAATAATAATAATAATAGTAATATAATAATAATAATGACGTTGATTTGCAAAAACAAATGCAAAAGCATTAATTGTGAAGACCAGGATTAGCGATAAGTGGCATTTTAGCTCTTAAAACCCTAAACTCGGGACAGCCTACTTTCTTTTTTTTTTTTTTTCAAGGCACAAAACACGATTATCGAACAATCATGTCGTTTAGTCGTCAATGTTAATGAGCAATGATGAGGGCGACTGCTCTTTCTGAAAGCCCAGCGTGACACAAAACTCTAACATGCTTGAACAACTATTGTCCTCCGTTTCACGTCTTTCTCTCAAACAGTTAGCCCCTCGTGTTTTTTTCGACAGGTCCCAATGATCGAGCCCCCCATCCGAACAGCAGATTGGAAGCGCTATTCGGCCGAAGACAACGGCAGGTTAGTGAATCCGCTCTCCGCTCCCAAGGGGTGTCAACGCGGCTGCAAGCTGTCACAATGAGGCGGGGTGCATGCACACTTACTTTAGGTTAGAGTCTAATTTAAGGGTGCCTACTGTGTGTGATGGGGATTCTTTCTTTTTCTTTTTTCTCTGTGCCAGGTCAAGAGATGGACTATCTGTGGCATGTTTTGGGCTTTTATTTGTAAGCGTTCAGGCCTCTTAGTTCAGTAACAATTGCTTAAATGTCAATTTCTTTCTTTTTTTTTTTTTTTTAGTTTAAACTTAAGAGGAACTCTAATCTATTTTTATTTAATCTTCTATGAAGTAAGCCCTATAGCTAAGAATGTCTAACCTGTCAAAATGACCAAACTACTCATTCATTCAATGACCCCATACAGCACCTGCTACAAAGTTTTGCATTATATGGCTTGGGATTTACCATCACAATAAAACTCATCAAAATTGTTTCATTTGACACTTATGCAATACATATTAGGTCATAGGAAAACTTTGATTCACTTAAAATATTTTACATAAACATAATGTTCCCATTATCTTTTATGTTTCCAAAGTGCATTGTAGCAATAAGTCTGTCTAACCAATAATACCAATACTGAGAGTAATAAGATTACCTCAGCAAACGTACTACTCTAAATCTTTGCAATTCGTTGTACAGTATTGGTATTATTGGTTAGACAGACTAATTGCTACATGGCCCTGTGGAAACATAAAAGACTGAGCTTTTTAAAGGAATATTTTGGGTTCAACACAAGTTAAGCTTAATTGACAGCATATGTGGCATAATTTTGATTACCACAAGAAATAATTTCGATATGTCCCTCCTTTTTCTTAAAAAAAGAAAAAAGCGAGGCACTTACAATGGAAGTGAATGGGGCATATTTTGGGGGTGGGGGAGGGGGGTTACAGACAGAAATGTGAAGCTTATCATTTTATAAAATCACTTACATTAATTCTTCTGTTAAAACTGTATTATTTGAATTGTAAAAAAAATTTAAATCGTTGTTTTCACAGTCATATTAGGGTTTACGGCATTATGTTGTAATGACAACGAAGTTGTAAAATTGTATATAACTTTACACAGAAAAGGTTAGTAAGTGATTTTATGACACTAAAATCATGTTAACATGCATATTGTTTACGATTTGTGGCTATACTTTTGAAACAGTGAGTATTTAAAATGTTAAAGATTGGCCCCATTCACTTCCATTGTAAGTGCCTCACTGTAACCCAGATTTTTGCTCCTTTTAAAGAAAAGAAGAGATGAGTTTAAATGAATTTTTGTGGTAATCAACATTACACTGAACTCTGCGTAATGTGACATTTAAGAACTTTGCAAACACTTGTCAATGTTAAGGTAATGATATCCCTTTTTTGTATTGTTATATGATTAATTATTATAACATTGATGAAGCTTTAGTGATTTTCACTGGTCACACACTTTTACAGAAATACTTGACCCAATCAAAGTAAATCTTTAAATGTAAAACAAGTTGGTTTGTGCATGCATACTGTAAAATACAAAGCTTATATAGGGGACTGAAAATCAGGAACCTGACACTACAAATGGAGATGCACAGCAATGCCATCTGAAAAACTGTCACTCAAACACTTGTATTTAATGTTCATTCTCTGATTGTTTGAATATTTGAAGACAAGGCAGAAAAGATGACTTGCAAGAGACTTCAAAGTCGCCCATCAGTCTTTTACTGAAAAAACAATGATAAAAACAATGATTTAAATGTCGTTTATTTATTCTGTTCTGTGTTTGTTAAATATATATTTAGATATGTTCAGGAAAATGGTATGTCGCTTCTGGATAAACTTTGGCATCGCTGTCATTTTGAAACTTTGAGTAAAACATGCCTTCTGATAAAGGAAAGAAGCGTCAACTTCAGTCAACAAACAAACATGTAGGGGAAAATACGGGCACACCCTGGACCAGTCAGGGATGCAAATGATGCACCTTAAAGCCATCAGGTGTGAGATTTGACAGAAAATAATGAGAACCGCTGAATCTTTTATAAGGTTAACACTCACATTTCCCAGTCAGCTGTCACACAAGAAAGATTTTAGCGCATTCATGCTGGAGAAATATACTTTTATTGGCTCATTAAAGCTGACAGGGGGCTCGGGACCGCCAGCACACAGACTCAGGACCGCCAGTGCGCCACCCCGTTTTGTGTCAGTAATTTGCAGAGGAGACATACCTATCTTTAAATAAAGAAGGGGGGAAATTATGAAGGGAGCAAGAATGAGAGAGGGAATGGCAGAAGCTGGTGGGGCGAGTGCCGAAAGATGGGGGAGCTAGAGGGTGGGGGGGTTGAGAAAGGACCTTGGGGGAGGGCGGAAAGATCGCTAGCACGCCAGGAGTCTGATTCTCTCCTAATTGGAAGCATTGGGCATTGTCAACTGAGGATTTTCAGTTGCTCACTGACAGGTAGAGTCGTCAGGATGATAGCCCACTTGTCAGCGCAAAACACCAATAAAAATAAACCACTTTTGATTTAATTGGAGGCCTAGCCGTAGTGGGGTAGGACTGAACAGGTTGGGGGTTGTGGATTGCTTCAGGGAAAAAGTGGTGTGTGTGTATCATAGGGATCTTTGACAAAGAAATCATCACTTTGTGTAAAACCACCTAGAGCAGTGGCTCACATCGCCGGACAGAGGAGAGCAGGTCGGCGTTATTCTGTGTGTGTGCGCGCGCATTTGTTAACTTCCCATGGTGCTGAGGTTACAGGAAACACAGAGTTTGATTTGGTCTCTGGAGGCCTGGAGGCTGTTCAGCAGTCATTTCTTCGAGTGTTTCTTCTCAAAAATGCACGCTCAGAGAGATATTGATATGGTGATACCTCAGAGAACGAGGCAGAAGAAGAGCTGACCCTAGCTGACTTCTGCTACAGCCACCTCACAAACTACAAAAAGCCACTCATCTTTGCAGCTGGAATCACATTCTACATTGGCAAACTGAAATCACAGTATTCAGCAAAGTGATACATTTTCCATGGGAAAGTGTTGTATTGTTTACTATACAAGATATAAACAAAATGATGGCTATTTCGGGGTCTGTTATTTGGGTATTGTGATGGCCAGCATGGCACTTTCTCTGGATTTTATGGAGAGATGAATTTGGCAAAAGCAGAAATTTGCTTTCAATGACGTACACAAACTGCCTGAAAACTTTATTCTTTGTGTTTGGGCTAAATTTACTATAAAAAGAATGCACATGCAACAAGATTACATAGTCTGAGAGCAGTAGATGACCCATGACCTCTGACATCTCTCACTCAATATCCTCCAAACCTAGGTTCATCATAAACCCAGTGGTTTATAACACTTGACAGAGTTCATGGAAGACATCTGCTAAGACGAGGAGAGACATTGTGGTGAAGAACCACCAGAGTAGTTCAAAACCTGTATGACTTTCTTTCTTCAGTGGAACACATTAGGAAAAATTTATTGAATGTCCTGTTCTGCCTTTTGAATATAACAGCAGCGGATAGTGATTCACATTCTTAAAAAGGACACAAAAGTGTAATAAAAATAGTTCATGTGACTTGTGTGTCATTTTCCAAGGCCTTCTGAAGGAATATCATAGGCTTTGGTGAGAAAAAATCACAAAATTTAAGACATTTTTCAGTTAAATTCTTACTGTTCGTTGCACGTTCATGAGCAAGCTTGTTCACAGTGGCTCACAAGTTTAGTGTTAAAACCCCCCAAAAATTCCAACTTGACCCAAGTTTTTTTTTAAAATATTTTGGATATATTTACAGACAGTTATGTTCAGGTCATTTTTAAGCCATTTAAGAGTTGAAAACTGTGAAAAACTTACTTTTGGTCAAAATGCCTTTCGATTCTCTAAAAAAATGTAATACATATTATATTATAATTATATATATAAATTTATGATATTATAATTATATTTATGCAATGTTAGGGTGTTTTGGGTGGTTATTAGGGCATTGCTAGGTTGTTGCAAGGGCATTACTAAATGGTTGCTTGATGGTTGCTTACTGGCCTAGATAAAAAGAGACCATCCCCAAGTTTCCATAATATCCTGATCCCTAGATATCTGTGGGGATCTTTTCAATGGAAGTCTATGGGGTTTTTCCTCTATTTTTTTTTTTTTTTTTTTTTGTGCGAACATTTATATTGTAAAATAAAAAATCTTTACAAATATTCACCCTGGGGGGTGGCAAAGCTAAGAAGATTGCGCCGAAAAGTTCTACTATCAGCGGCATCGAGCAGGATGTTAATATGGACGACGCGAGCGTGAATAGTCGTGAAGAGGAAAGCTCCAACTCCAACTTTGCTCAAGCTTTGGACAAATTAACCAAAAACATTACGAAGGTAATAGATGAGAAAGTGAATACTGTCCTATCCGCGATAAACGATCAAACAGTTCAGTTCCAGGCCTTGGTCGAGTGAGTGGGCGAGGCGGAGGAGCGGATCGCCGGTGTGGAGAATTCGACCGAATGCCTGCAAGCTACGGTGGCTGATCTTCAAAAAAAAAAAAGTGAGCGAAATGTTAGCGCATATCGACGATCTGGAGAATCGCGGGCGCAGGTGTAATTTGCGTCTACTCGGGTTGCCAGAGGGAACCGAAGGCAGTGATCCGGTGCATTTCTTTGAAAAGTGGCTGCCCGATTACTTGAAGATTACAACGAAAGCAGGGCGGATCAAGCTTGATCGTGCTCATCGCTCTTTGGCGCCATTGCCAGGACCTGCGCAACGACCCAGACCTGTCATCATAAAGTTCCATCATTTTACGGACAAGCAGCGAGTGTTGAACGCAGCTCGTCATGTTGGTACGGATCCCGAGAGGAGCGCTGACGCAGGACCGAGGATTTCATTCTTAAACGATTATTCTGCGATGGTGATAAAGAAACGCAAAGCTTTCGACGATGTCAAAAAACGACTGCAGAAGATGAAGATCGAATATGCCCTGCTGTATCCTGCAACTCTGAGGCTGACCATCAACGCCTCACCGGATGACGTGACTGCGTTCATTGACAGCCTGGGCTAACGTGACAAACTTTTGCGGGTAGTTATGTGGTACATGAACAAAATAATTCACTGAGTGAAGAAGTTGTATCATGTTGCTGTGAGCATGGTGAGGTCTGTGTTTACCCTATGTTCAAGGATGTGAGTGGTGTTTGGGGGGGTAGGCAGTTGCCTGCAGAAGAAAAGAGTAAGAATAGTCCTTCCTGCATGTTTGGCAGGTTTGTTCCCTTGTTTTCTGTGTTTTATTGGTATTTTATTTTATTTTATTTTTGTTTAAAGCTCAGATTTTTGAGGGGTACACTTACAGGAATATATTTTGTGATTATCTGTATTATGTATCCACTGATTGTCTGTACAGTATTTAATGTCTAGTGTGCTTAGGATTTGTACTTGGAATATTCGAGGTATCCATAATCCTGTAAAACGAAGGAAGATACTTACTTTTTTAGAAAAAAGGAAATACCGAAATTGCTCTTTTACAAGAGACTCATTTGAGTGATGTAGAACATTTAAAATTACAACAGGGTGTTTTTGGGCAGATATATTTTTCATCTTTTACATCTAGAAGTAGAGGTGTTGCTATTCTCATTAAACGTAATTTACCACTCAAAGTTTTAAACTGTATTAAAGATAGAGATGGTTGCTATGTTATTATTGAAGGTGTGTGGCAAGGTAAAACTATTCTCATACTAAACATGTATTATCCTCCAGCTCATCCATCTGACTTTGTTACTAAAGTGTTTTTGGACATGATTGCCAGGCCAGCAGATTTAACAATTGTTGGGGGAGATTTTAATTGTGTAATGAATCCTCTTGTAGATAGGTACCCACATAGCTCTGCATCTCTAACTGCTCAGGTGAGATCTCTTCACAATATTTGTAAAGATCATGGTTTCGTAGATGTCTGGAGAACTCTTCACCCTGCTGATAAGGAATATATATATTTTTTTCTACTTCCTATCATTGTCAGTCAAGATTAGATTACTTTTTTATGCCGAAAACAGATTTGCATTTAGTACTATCTTGTAATATAGAAAGTATTTTACTGTCAGATCATGCCAGTGTCACTATGGAGCTTCAATTTAGGAATACTGTGGACTATTCTATACAGTGGAGACTTAATATTGCAACCCTTAGAGACAGTGCATTTTCAGCTTTTCTTCTGAATTTAAATATTTTCTATCTATTAATTCGTTATCCACAGATAATCCATCTTTATTATGGGAAACCTGTAAAGTTTATGCAAGGGGGCTAATTATTTCATATACTTCCTCCAAAAAACGTCAAAGAATGGTGAATCAAAGGGCCTTGGAAGCTCAGTTATTGGTTAAAGAAAAAATGTATAATAGATCTCCTTCAGCAGATTTATTGAAAGAATTACAAGCAGTTAGAGCGGCTCTAGATTGTCTTCTCACTGTGGACGCAGAGAAGAAAATAAGATACTCAAAACAAAGATTTTATGAGCACGGAGACAAGCCTGGGAAATTTCTAGCATATATTGCCAAACAACGTGCAGCATCTCAGTATATTGCTACCATTGTTGATTCAGATGATAATATTTTCCATGATAATAAGAATATTAATAATACATTTAGAGATTTTTATATAAATCTATATTCTTCTGAGAAAACAGGTGACCATCTCAAACAAATGGCAGACTTTTTTTCTGAGATTAATCTTCCAACAATTTCAGTTACACAAAAAGAATTTCTCAATAGCCCTATTACTAGACAGGAGGTTATTAATGCTCTAAAGAATGGTAAATCACCAGGGCCAGATGGGTTTTGTGGAGAGTTCTTTAAGGAGTTTCAAGAGTTACTAGCAGACCCATTGCTTAATATGTTTCATTATTCATTTGTGGTTAAAGAATTACCAAAGACCCTTGGAGAAGCTTATATCTCGCTTATATTAAAGAAAGGTAAAAGTCCTGACATATGTTCTTCTTACAGGCCAATTGCATTACTGAATGTTGACCGGAAATTGCTTTCTAAAATATTAGCAATGCGCCTTGAAAAAATTCTGCCTATGATAATTGGGACTGATCAAACAGGATTTATACAGGGTAGAAATTCATCTGATAATATTAGACGCCTTTTAAATGTTATTTACACCTTTAAAGTGAAATCCATAGATGGGCTAGTACTGTCTTTGGATGCGGAGAAGGCGTTTGATCGGATTGAACGGTCCTATCTTTTCTTTGTTTTGGATAAATTTAGCCTAGGTGAAAATTTTGTACAGTGGATCTGTAGTGCTGTATACAGACCCATGTTCTGCTGTATTGACGAATGGCTTTAGATCAGATTATTTTCCTATGCATAGAGGCACCAGGCAGGGTTGCCCCCTTTCGCCTCTTTTATTTGCGATGGCTATAGAACCTCTAGCTGAAGCAATCAGATCAGCAACATCTATTTCAGGTTTACAGATAGGACATATACATCATAAGATTGCACTGTATGCCGATGATGTATTGCTTTTTTTATCTGAGCCTGAGAAGTCAGTTTCCGCTCTAATTGAGTTGATTAACTGGTTTGCAACCTTTTCTGGTTATAAAGTTAATTTAACTAAATCTGAAGCTATGCCTTTAGGTACTCTTATTTCTAAACCTAACATTGTGCCCTGTTTTCCTTTTAAGTGGTCACCTCTAGGTTTCGTCTATTTAGGTATTTCTATCTCTACATCTTTGAAGCAGATGTATGAATCTAATTTTGTTCCTTTATTTGAGAAAATACGGCAGGATTTAGAACGTTGGAATTTCTTGCCAGTATCTTTGTTGGGCCGGATAGCACTTGTAAAGATGATTGTGTTACCCAAATTGTTATATCCTATTCGAATGGTTCCTATACTGTTCTCAAATAGGGCATTAAAGGGCCTGAATAGCTGGCTGACTTCTTTTATATGGAATAAACGCAAACCTAGATTAAAATTATCAGTACTTTATCTGCCAAGTTCTATGGGGGGGGCTGGATTTTCCAAATATTAAGATATATCAGTTAAGTTCCCACCTGAGATACATTGCAGAGTTGGAATGATTCTTCCTCTACTTGGTTAGATATTGAATCCTCGTTTTCACAATTTCCTTTAAGAGCCCTTCTTTTTGTTAAGAGCTTTCAAAACATAAAAGAGATATATGATAATCCAATACTCTGATAAGTTAATACTCTGAAAGCATGGAGATCAGTCTGTAGGCTTGAAGGTAGATCTAAATTGGCTTCTTTCTTTACCCCAATATTAAACAATTCTGATTTCACCCCAGGAATTTTGGATGATGGTTTTAAACGGTGGTGTAATTTGGGAATTATTAGGCTTGGGGATATTTTTTCAGATAATAAATTAATGTCATTTGTGGAGTTAACTCAGAAGTACCAGTTGTTCAAACATGATTTTTTTCGATTCCTCCAATTGAGACATTATATTACTAATAACACAACACTTGTTAGAAATTGTGAGATATCTTCTATTGAGAGGTTACTATTTTTATCATCGGAAAAAATGTCTTTGGGTAGATTTTATGGTGCTATGTGTTCAATTTCTTCTGCTGATACACAGAGAATTAAAACTAAATGGGAGGAAGAGTTAGCTACTGATATTGATGATGAAACATGGGATGACATTTGGTCTTATGCTAAGAAAATATCTGTTTGTTCACGTACAAGAGAAATACAACTTAAAATCATACATAGACTCCATATTTCTCCTAACCGCAGGCATTTTTTTAACCCCTCTATATCGCCTATGTGTTTAAAATGTAAAACTGAAGTAGGTACTTTAACACATTGTCTGTGGTCATGCAACAGACTGCAAAGGTATTGGTTTTTGGTGCTGGAGGAAATGGAAAAGATCTTTAATATGCAGTTGGATTTTGACCCAGTCTCATTGGTACTGGGTATACCTAATAAAAGCATTGTTTCATCTGCTAACAAGAAATTGTATAATATTCTCTCCTTTGCTGCCAGACATTTTTTTTTACTTAATTTGATTAGTGATAAATCTCCATCACTTAAAGGTTGGCATAAGATAATTTTTGAGCTGATTCCCCTGGAGCGTCTGACCTATGTATTACATCAAAAAACAGGCCAGTTTTATAAAGTCTGGACTCCATATTTGGACTATATGGAACCTCATCTTCGCCCTATTATACTACAAGGAATATTGTAATTGTGTTACTATCTGGACATTTAACTTTTCTGCTCTACTCATTTTTTATCTCTCTCCCATATCTGTTATATATGGGGTAGTCCTGTTTTATCTAAAAATCTGAGCTATTGGTGTTTTTTTTTTTTGTTGTTTTTTTTGGTTTGTTTGTTTGGGCGATGTCTTGTTATTTTTGTATTACATTGAAAATTCAATAAAAATAATTATAAAAAAAATATATATATATATATTCACCCTGATTCAGTACTTGTTTCAAACAGATACAATGTGTAAGTATTCCAATTATCAATTTTTTCACTTAAAATTAAGTTTACTATATATATATATACACTATATTGCCAAAAGTATTCGCTCATCTGCCTTTAGACGCATATGAACTTAAGTGACATCCCATTCTTAATCCATAGGGTTTAATATGACGTCGGCCCACCCTTTGCAGCTATAACAGCTTCAACTCTTCTGGGAAGGCTTTCCACAAGGTTTAGGAGTGTGTTTATGGGAATTTTTGACCATTCTTCCAGAAGCGCATTTGTGAGGTCAGACACTGATGTTGGACGAGAAGGCCTGGCTCGCAGTCTTCACTCTAATTCATCCGAAAGGTGCTCTATCGGGTTGAGGTCAGGACTCTGTGCAGGAGAGTCAAGTTCTTCCACACCAAACTCGCTCATCCATGTCTTTATGGACCTTGCTTTGTGCACTGGTGTGCAGTCATGTTGGAACAGGAAGGGGCCATCACCAAACTGTTCCCACAAAGTTGGGAGCATGGAATTGTCCAAAATCTCTTGGTATGCTGAAGCATTCAGAGTTCCTTTCACTGGAACTAAGGGGCCAAGTCCAGCTCCTGAAAAACAACCCCACACCATAATCCCCCCTCCACCAAACTTCACAGTTGGCACAATGCAGTCAGACAAGTACCGTTCTCCTGGCAACTGCCAAACCCAGACTCGTCCATCAGATTGCCAGATGGAGAAGTGTGATTCGTCACTCCAGAGAACGCATCTCCACTGCTCTAGAGTCCAGTGGCGGCGTGCTTTACACCACTGCATCCGACGCTTTGCATTGCACTTGGTGATGTATGGCTTGGATGCAGCTGCTCGGCCATGGAAACCCATTCCATGAAGCTCTCTACGCACTGTTCTTGAACTAATCTGAAGGCCACATGAACTTTGGAGGTCTGTAGTGATTGGCTCTGCAGAAAGTTGGCGACCTCTGTGCACTATGCGCCTCAGCATCCGTTGACCCCACTCTGTCATTTTACGTGGCCTACCACTTCGTGGCTGAGTTGCTGTCATTCCCAATCGCTTCCACTTTGTTATAATACCACTGACATTTGACTGTGGAATATTTAGTAGCGAGGAAATTTCACGACTGGACTTGTTGCACAGGTGGCATCCTATCACAGTACCACGCTGGAATTCACTGAACTCCTGAGAGCGGCCCATTCTTTCACAAATGTTTGTAGAAGCAGTCTGCATGCCTAGGTGCTTCATTTTATACACCTGTGGCCATGGAAGTGATTGGAACACCTGAATTCAATTATTTGGATGGGTGAGCGAATACTTTTGGCAATATAGTGTATATATATATATATATATATATATATATATATATATATATATATATATAAGGGCCACCATTACTATGTAGGTGGTGCTCTTTCCAGATGAAATGCTACTATAAAAGCTTGTGTGTGAAAAACAAGCCAATGACAATTATCATGTTTGTAATCAAAAGGGAGGTGGTGCTGTAGCTACAAGCGGTATAAGCGGCTGCTTAGGGCCTACGAGCCACCATATATATATATATATATATATATGTGTGTGTGTGTGTGTGTGTGTGTACTAAAAGCTTCGGGGGGGGGGCCTCTAAGTAGGATTTTACTTAGGGCCCCCATATGGTCAGAAATGGTTGTTAGGAATTTTTCTCACAAAACAAAAGGGTTAATGACTACTGTAGCTACATTTCACTCTGTTCACAGTGGAACAGAATAAACAAGAACAAATGTATAAACTCACTAATTCTAGGTATTTGTAAATAATCGCTGTATTTAACAATAGCTTAATGGTCTCTTTTTTTCATGGGGCTTCACAATCCCTGTTTAAACACCTATTTACAATTGGCCAGTTTTTTCTTTTTTTAAAGGCCAAGAAAATGTAGGGTACGGACAGAGCCAAGGTGGTTTTTCATTAAGGGTTCAGAGTTCAATGTTAACCCATTGCACAGCCATTACAGAATAATGGGTTGGGTGGGCATTGCTGCGGATGGTGGTCCCATCCAGCTGCCACTGGGAGACACACACAAGCTGTTGGACAGAGGTAAAGATGCCCATATACCCTGGCCTCCAGGGGGTGGCATAGTGCACTGCCCCTCATCCTTATCCCCTCTGTCAGGGCGTTTGGGAGGGTTTTTGGAAGCCGATAAATCATTGTAAATTGTTACTGTGAAGCCATTGGGGAAACTGGCTGGAAACAGAATTAGCTTGGGCTGTGAAGGTGGCCAGCTAGCCAAAGACACAGTACGTTTTGAAAGAAGTGGTCAGAGTTACATGCTCAAAGTGTACAATACCAGCACCATAGACACCAGAGTCAGGCCACATCCAGACTAATACGTTTTCGGTTGAAAACTAATTGATTTTGCTAAGTTTAAGACTTTCATCCACACTGCACAGTGTTTTCCTCCATTGACAATGGAGACTTTCGAATAGGCTCTCTGGTACTGCATACTTTGTAAAATGATAAAATTAGAAAACGATGACAGAAAACGTGTTTGAATGAGATTTCAGTATGCAGACCTATTCTAAGTCTATTTGCAGCTTGTTTCCAGTCAGCACTGTTCTTGTGTTATTATAACTTTGACAATCTCTTGGTCTTTGAACATGACATGTTCACATAGATGACATGATGGTTGAATGAATGGCTTCTTGTTACTAAAATTATACATTTTAGTACTAATGCCATGGTGCTCAAATGTCCTCCCATTTATTGCTTAGGTGTGCCCAGGTAATATGCAAGGTCAAAACATCATAATTATCACACCTGTCATTGTTAGGACTGTTTCCCAGAGCCCCCCACACCCCCAGCCGTGACTTTTATTGCTTCATTAGTGCACACCACATGTTTTAGAGCACACTTGCCTTTCATTCAGTAAGCAAAGTAGATCACTGTAATCTAGAGGCTGGGAAAGAGACTATAAAGACCCATCCTTAATGCATATTTTGGATGCTGAGTTTAATGGGATAGTACACCCAAAAATGACAATTATATAATCATTTACTCACTCTCATGTTTTTCCACACCAATATGGCTTTTTTCATCCATGGAACATGACGAGAAATAAAGAATTTAGACAAAGTGCTCTTGCTTCCGTACAATGAAAGTGAATGGTGACTGAGGCTGTCAGGTTCTAACATTATGCATACAGTAACTTCTCCTTTTCTGTTCCAAGTAAGAAAGAAGTCATATGAGATGCTAGGCCGAATGTTAGGGACTGTCAGCCTCCATCACCATTTACTTTTATTGTATGGAGATCAGATGGGTTTGGAACGACATGAGGGTGAGTAAATGGTGACAGATGTTTCATTTGAGATTAACTTAATTATTATATAATAGTATTAATTTACATTTCGCCACTATTACAAAATAGGATTGTGTGAGTTTATTCAATTGTGAAAAATATTTGAAGCCTTTGTCCTGTATATGTTCCACCTTAAAGGGATAGTTCACCCAAAAATTAAAATTCTATCACCATTTACTCACCCTCATGCACTTTCTTTCTTCTGCTGAACACAAATGAAGATTTTTAGAATAATATTTTAGCTCTGTAGGTCCTCACAATGCACGTGAATGGTGGCCAGAACTTTGAAGGTCCAAAAAGCACATAAAGGTAACATAAAAGTAATCGATACGACTCCAGTGGTTTAATCCATAAATTCAGAAGCGATATGATAGGTGTGAGTGAGAAACAGATCAATATTATTAGTCCTTTTTTTACTATAAATCTCCACTATTACTTTTCACTTCCACATTCTTTGGTTTTTGGCCATTCACATTCTTGTCCATATCGCCACCTATTTTGCAGGGAAGAGAATTTATAGTAAAAAAGGACTTAAATATTGATCTGTTTCTCATCCACACCTATCATATCACTTCTGAAGATATAGATTAAACCTCTGGAGTCGGGATGGATTACCTTTATGTTGCCTTTATGTGCTTTGTGGAGTAGAATTAGATTCATAATAGCCATAAAATCCAAAATGCACAAAATAGCAGCAACAGAAATTCATTTAAGCAGTCTAAATAATTAGGCCTGCCAGTGTTTGTTTATTTCACACAACAGTTTCAATCCTTTAATAGGGTGAAACGTAACTCTATTTCTCCACATTTTAACTGACAGGTTTCAACTGTTAAATATTAATTCCAGATAAATAAATAGTTTTTCATTTGGTATTTGCATTATAATTCATTGGATATGGATGCTTTTCTGAACTGTACAGGTATTTCTAGATTTTCACACACTTTGTATGTGTGTGTGCATGCATGTGAAAGAAAGAGAGTGAGACAGAGGTAGAGGGGTGTGGGGGTGCCGAGAATAAGACCCCAGCAAATGCTCATTAGAGTTGACCTTGGCACCAGGAGCATGCGTTTGATGGATCGGGTACAGGGCCAAACAAGCCCCTGGGGAGCCATGATCTTATCTCTTATTGTACACACACCTCCCTCCTACTGACCCTATCCCTGAGCACTCACACTGCTCTCCTCTCCACGCATCATAGGCAGAATAAATCTGCGCTTGACAGAGAGAGAGAGAGAGAGAGAGAGAGGAAACAGTGTCAAGGAATGAAGGGAAAAAGAAGATGGAGGCGAGACAGAGAGAAAAACACTCAGAGGCCCAGAAAAACCAATAGCTCGCTGAGGTGTCATTAACTACACAAGTCAGCTGTGCTTTTTCAGTTGAGACTCCTCTTCACAGGAGATGGGATTGGGATTGGGCAGAGAAGAAATGAGGAACAGAGAAAAATATGGAGATCAGTGTAGTGGAGAAAGAGCTGATGAGTCTTCATTGAAATGAGCCTTTAGTCCTGAGGGACTTTAAGGAGAGTTTGTTCCCAGAGCCTCAGCCATCCCTCTCGTCTTCTTCTCCTGTCGCAGCACTCAAAATCATTCCCCATAACTTGTAAGCAGGGGACAGGTGTGAGGCAATCAATACCTTCAGGAAGGAAAACCTAGCAACCACTATTCACATGGGCTTCTCCCACAGCCCCTCACAGAGATCCTTTATTCCTTTTTCACAGTGCCTGAAAGAGTTTGTGGTCCTATGGGTTTCTGATAGAACGGGAGAAGAAAACGACTCTTTTGAGTTTTTTATCTCAGATGAGCCACGACCCATGAGTATGAGCTGAAATAACATGTAATGGACCGCAGTGGACCCCCAACAGCAGAATGGCAGATGTAGCTGCAGTACTTCCTGTCGGGAGTGAATTTGATTGAAGACTGAAGTTTGACCGATATGATTATCTTCGACAAGTACTGTGAAGTGACTTCAGAGCTCATTTTTAACTTTCAAATAAATTCAAGTAAAAGTAGTCACTGCACTCCGCCAGCTAGTCCAAATGTGTAGACCAAAGAAAATTAAAAATAAAAACTTCCACAGAAAGAGATGGTCTGCACTCAGAAAATGTCTGTTTATTCAATGCAACAGGAAGTAGCTGTTTTGGCAAAAGCCTTCTTCAGTGTGTCCAGCTTTTAAATATATTCACCCATTAAAAAAAAGACAATTAGGGGCGTTCAGACTGAAACTGTTATTGCGCCAAAAAAAAAACAAACAAAAAAAAAACCCTAGACGTAGTTTAGTCAATAGAACAGAACAGAAAGCAGGTGTTTCGAGACGCGCTTTCAAAGCTGAAATGTGTAATTTCTACACCACCAGTTCCACCAAACAGAACTGCAATAATAAACATTGTTTTCAAACAGCTTTTCAAATGTTTACATAGAAAAGCAATTTAAAAAACGCAGACACACATAAAAAACATTCAGTGTGAACGGCTTCTAAGGGGTGCTAATATTTTCTCTTATAATGATGCGATTCCATCACAGTTCTTTACTAAATAATGCAATGTAGCATGAAATCTGAAATTTGGTAACAAAGTAATTGTTTTTGTATGAATCATGTTAAAAAAAATACAATGAAGTCACAAATGTAAGATGGGGACAATGTGTACACTTTACATGTTTCATTTTGTGCCTCAGCAACTGCACCATCGAATTCATCAATTCAACAGAAGTAGATTGGGGATCTGGATTTAGTGGATTTTACCTAAATAGTTTTCCTAAAAATTGATGTCCACATATGTGGACAGCGGGACCAAGTTGTGAAATTTTAAATAATACCAAGCTATAGACAGTCAGATTCTCCCCAGTTTGGAATTTCCAATTCCTAATGCGCACTTAGTCCTCGTGGTGTCGTAGTGACTCGCCTCAATCCGGGTGGCGAAGGACAAATCTCAGTTGCCTCCGCATCTTAGACTGTCAGTCCGCGCATCTTATCACATGGCTTGTTGCGCGCATTACCACAGAGACGTAGCGCGTGTGGAGGCCCAAGCTATTCTCCACGGCATCCACACATAACTCACCACGCGCCCCACCGAGAGCGAGAACCACATATTATAGTGACTACGAGGAGGTTACACCATGTGACTCTACCATCCCTAGCAACCGGGACAATTTGGTTGCTAAGGAGACCTGGCTGGAGTCACTCAGCACGCCCTGGATTCGAACTCACGACTCTAGGGGTGGTAGTCAGCGTCAATACTCGTTGAAATACCCAGGCCCCAAATCAAATTGTTTATTATGTTTCTAGGAGTGTTGGTTATTCATGTTTTTGAGACATTACAGACTGTTTTTCTGTAAAGCTGCTTTGGAACAATGTGTATTGGGAAAAGTACAAATACAAAACTTTACAAATAAAAATCATTTCACTTGATTTGTCTTTTATTCTACGTTGGCAACAAAATCTCAGTGTTCTCTCTTTGCACTGTCAAACAAACCAGTGATAGCCAGTGCTGAAGAATTTACCAATCATAAATTAGCATAATTAATTATAATACAAGTAATGGCCAGCATCATCCAATCACTGCCAACCATCTTATAATAACATTATACATTATAAATTCTGAATCTAAGTACTGATTACCATTGTACAATGTCTGCCACCCATTTTGAGTGGTTCAAACATCAACAACAGCCTGAAGGCCGAAACATTCTCTACGCAAGTACGTGAACACAGATGCGAGTGCTTGGCCACCACATTGACAACGCCCAGTCCAGTCGAACATGTTTAATGTGCATTCTTGTTATCATGGTGGTATCAAATCTCAGTACTCAAGGGGGTGATAGAGCTACCTTTAAACATCTGTGCCATTAAACTGGATGTGCTATAATTTAGGTAAGTTGCTATAAATATACTGACTTTAACTTACTTGCTCAGCAATATTCTCTTCACACTGTTGCTCTGCCATGACAGTGGTTGAGTTGAAAGAGACAACTCACTGTAGAAGCAGACAGTTCATACTAATCTTGCTATAGCGCCCCTTGCGGCAACGTTGTTGCATTAAGTTATGTAGTCTGCCACATTTCAGAACGCAACGACGCGAGAAATCGAGCTTGCGTTGCAAGATGTGTGTGCATTCACATACTTGTGTACAGTATGTTTCGGCCCTGAAACTGAACTTTAGAGAGGAAGTTTGGATTAAATGCACTTGGGAAAGCTATAGGATGCTCCCTTGCTCCATATTTAGTGAATTACTTAACATCCAGAGTGCTGTCTATCTGCACTGGTCTCAGAACAGTTAGAAATGCAATGTATTTTCTCCATATAAATGTGAAAATGCACAGTAAATATAGGATTTCTAATGAAAACCTAGTGCTATTGTACACTATAGTGTACATTGTGTTTAGCAGCGTGGCGTTTTGTGATAAATCACAATTTATTTTTAAAATGGCATATCGGATGAAACTAGAGACTCTAATCTTTTGACTCAAACAGGTTTCAGTGTAAAAACTTTATTTGGTTTCTTACCAGATGTAGTTTTGTTGGCAAGACAATCTCCACTGAGATCGGCACCATGTTGTTGGTCACATGACTGCTTGCTTTGAAACAGCCCAGAGCCTTCCAAACTAAGATCAGTCGGTTTAAAATAATTTTAATTATGCGTTGCATATAGCAAATCCAAAATACAACGTCCACGCACGAGGTTAATTGAAAATATGTAAAAAAAAAAAAAAACAACAACAACAAAAAACAACTGAAAATAGTTGAATTGTATACAGGAGAAGAATTAAACAAATACATAATACATTCTTAAATTCCATAATCAATGCATTGAATTTTCATTGTCAGAAGCATTTTTACACCATTTGTATCCCTCTTTTTGAAAGATGTTTGTTAAATGTGTCATTTCTGCTTTGTAGAGCTGTTTAGCCAACATATTGAATGATTTCTTATTTCAGGGCTGGTCAGATGGGCATCAGTGGCAACAGGGCCAAGCTGGACCATTAAGCCAGTTCTCTGAGCAGATGGGGAAAGACACACAGATGCCAAGCCCAGGTTATCACACTTATAAAGTGAGCCAGCTGCTGGCCTGATGTCAGTGACTCCTCTGAGAGGTTTGTGTTTGTCATTGAGAAATTTATTTTCTCTGTTTATGTGGCACTGACCATTATATACATTGGCCATTTCACCTGTCTGCTCATAAATGCCTGTTACCGAGTCAAGTAAATGAACAAACGTACATATATATATATTTCCTGGTCATTTGACACATGGCATGAACAGGACACAATTGGCTTCCTAGAGGGAAGCTGAATCCACCCCCCTTGCCCTGACTCCATGTCTCTCAGTCTTCTCCTGTCTGCTTCTTAACAACAGGGTGGGCTTGATGTCTTATCTCTGATATTTCTCCACTATGGGCTCATTTCTGACAGTTGAGGATGGATACACAGCAAGAATGTTGCTGTAATTGCATCTGGTTGCGTCATAAAAAGTAATAATGCACTGTCAAGGACGTCAAGGTGTCAGCGTTCAACGGAACTGATAAGTTGTCGGGGCCGTGAAAGTAAAGCCCCTTCCAGAGCCGAGCCACCTGTGGGCTGCATGAAGCTATGAGAAGGGATTTTAGGTGAAGGGCATTTGCCAATTACCCATCTCTTTGTTTAATTGGAGGAAGAGGTGGCATGGATGCAGAGATGCTCATTTTAAAAAAGACATTGCAACTCACAATGCCAGTATTCCAGCCGGCTGCTACAAGACTGTATACCGTAGTTTCTTTTAGTGAGGAACATTTAGAGTAAAATGCAGAGGGTAATTGTGTTAAAGGGATAAATGAATGTACTCACCCTCATGTCGTTCCAAACCCATTTGACTTTCTGTCTTCTCTGGAACACATAGAGGAAATGCAAGGTAGAAATTTACAGACTGACAGCATTAGTCAATGCTCACTGTTATAGTATGGAAAAAATAAGCAATGAAAGTGAATGGTTACTTAGGCTAACATTCTGCCTAACATCTCCTTTTATTTTCCACTGAAGAAAGAAAGTCATATGGATTTGGACTAACACATGGGTAAATAAATGATGACAAAATTATCATTTTTGAGTGAATTCCTTTCACTTTAAGAGGTGACAACATATCCTTTAGACCAATAGAAACAAAGTGATACACCAGTGCTCTGGTCACAAAAACATTTTCTTTGCAATTCAACTATACCGGTTAAGGAGATTTCTGATTGCAAAACTGGTTTTATAAAAATGAAGAAAAGGTTCCCAAAAAGACATTTTCACAGCAGTGCCATAGAATAACAATATATATGCTGATAAAGAATATCTATAGGATACAAATTCGGGGATGAACATGTGTATGTGCCTGCTGTTCTTGTTCCTCTTTGTACAGTAGGTCGAGTGACATCACTGGGGGAAAAGCTCAAATGTAAAAGGGGTTGTTCACCCATAACTGAAAATTATCCCATCATTTACTCACCCTGATGCCATCCCAGATGTGTACAACTTTCTTTCATCTGCTAAACACAAACAAAGATTTTTAGAAGACTATCTCAACTCTGTAGGTCCATACAATGCAAGTGGCCATGACTTTGAAATGGTGGCCAGAACTTTGAAGGTCCAAAAACCATAAAAGTAATCCATGTGAACTCCAGTGTTAAAATCCATATCTTCAGAAGCGATATGATAAGTGTGGGTGAAAAACAGGCTGGCTTTCTTAGAAATCACTCCAAGAATGTTTGGATAGCATACAGTTAATTTGTGTTTGCTTCTGAAACACTCATGTTCTGTTGAGACTTTATTGTCTTTATTTTTGAGGTCCCAGAGAACCCAAACCCAAACCAGAACCATAAAAATAATAGTTGTTTCCTTCAAATACTGTTAATATGTTCCTGTGAAATATTCAAAACCAGTAGGTTTTGGGCAGGCATGCACTTTTCAAAAATGTGACTTATCCAGTATAGTAACATTGTTTTTAACATAAACCAGTTTATTTTTGAGATGTTGTCTTCACTAACAGCCCTTTGGTCTCTTTCTACATATCCTTTCCATTCCTTCTCATTTCACCTGCTCTTGAAAACTCCAGATTTACTCACAAGTAGGCCTGATGTGTGTCCCATCCTATAGTTAAACAGATCCAGCACTAGAAAGAGATAAGGGCACAGGGGCAGCAGCATTTAAAAAATGGGATTATTTGGGCCAAAAGCCCATGGATTGATCCTATTCTGTTTTAATAATGTGTCTATGGACTCACTTAGACATGCAAAGAGATAAAGAGTCTCCCTGATTGACTCCTCGTAAAGAATCGATGTTTGCCGAGTGAAAGCCAGGGGGCAAAGTTCCCTTTAGTTCCCAGAGTTGTGAAAGAATGTGTTAATCAGTTCTCATTATCATGTCGACTGCTCAACTTCTTTCTATCCCTCCTTTCACTCCACCTTCTTTCCATTCCATAGTTTGTGTACGTTTTGGATTGTTAGAACGTTTGAGATTAACTGACCTTATGGTCAATGGGGAGGTTTTGTATGGTTCAGCGCAGACACGCACACAACCTCAAACAAAAGTGTACACTTTTGCTCCCTCTTTCGTTCTCCCTTTGCATGTTCCCAAGCAAATAGTAACATGACCCTGATGTTTTTTGCTTCGGGGCTTTTTGCTGCCCCTGTGTGGCAGAGTTCAACCCTGATGTGTTCAATGAACTCACAAAGGCCGCAGTGTCCCACGAAATGCAGTCCATTGGCCCATCCACAGTCCACATATCCCACAAGGCCCTGTGTAATTAAGCCTATATGCTCGTTAGCTGCCTGTCATTCTCTGTATTCCCTCACCTTTGCATATACCTCTCTCTTTATATCCTCCCCTCCCTCCTTCTTTCCCTGCGGTTTGTCAGATGAAGTGATTGCTTCTCTCTCCCACCCCCTCAGTGGTATTTAGCTATTCTCATTTGCATGTACATGCCCTTGCTGTGCGGCCGGCGAGCCGCTGAGATTGATCAACAACACAGGGGCATGTTTTATTACATGTCAGTCGGAGGCAGGAACCAGACGCAATGGGCACATACACACACTCATGCATGTGCATAAATATGTATGTGTGTACTGTAAACAATCCTTACAAACACACACACAAGCGGACATGTAAATTTAGTGTGTGCATCCATTTAAATTCGTTTGTTTATTTTGGACATTAAAATGGCACGCGTGTAATTCATGGCCATATATACACAGAATATTTGTATAAAACACCCAGTCAGGGTCACAAACAACTTGCATTCCAATTTTCCAAACCATCATTCCATATCCACTCGACGGATGCACATCCAGTCCAGTCTAGCTGACTCAATAATTTGCAAGCTGCCTGGATAAATCATCAAATAAACCCACAAATGGTGTCCTGAGTTTCTTTTACTGAAGAAACAGTTTTTTTAAGATTTTGGCAGATTCGGCCCTGCCGCGCCTCGGCTTCCGTGACTGATAGATATTAATATGTGCAAATGGTGGATGCAGTACAAAATGCTGGTAATGAAGTGAAGAGCTTTGGGCTCTGGAGCTTAAGAGCAGGCGTGGGGGAGCCAGCACATGGTTAGCCATATGCCTCTGAGCAGTTAGCAGGCTCCTTTGGGAGGCCTTGGGGAGCGCTTGCTTGCTTGTGTTCTCTCTTTCTTGCTCTCTCTATAGCTTCCCTTTCCTCTTATATTTTTTGAGTCATGCTTTTGCTCTGATTCATTCCCTTTAAATGTACCAGCTGCCCTTCAGCCTAATTTTACACCATATTTGGCAGTGGTGTGCAGTGGAGGCATTATCTTTATTTGTATCTGTATCTGTTCATATGACAAAATTATCTGTATCTGTCTCTATATACGGATAGAACCGGTGTGGGCAGGGCTATTATCAATAGCCTGATAATAATAATAATAATAATAATAATATACAATTGTGATTTAAAAAAATATAATTTGTAGGCTACATTAACTGTGGAATATGTTGTGGTTTCTCCTGGTATTTCAGATATTCATATCTGCATGAAACAGAATTTTTGTTTGTCTGTGCATGTATAACAACATTATTCTGGAGGCAGGAGGTATCAAGCAAAATGTGAAATGTCAAGCACACATTTTGCAATGAATAATAAATACAAATTCAAACATTAAAAGAAATACAAATAAAAACAATATAGCCTACAAACAGGTGAAAGTCTCATAAATCTATCAGGAATGTTTAGGAAACCATTATTTAGTTAAATAATAATAATAATGTTAAATTTATATAGCACCTTACCAGAATTCAAGAACGCTTAACATTTTCAAATTTAGCACAGTTTAAAGAAGAAGAAGAAGCAACGCATGTTTCAGTTTCTTCGTATTACATAAGGAGGAATATCCCAAATAGATGAATACTATATGGAGCATTTAAACCTTTATGGAGCATTTTAACTTTTTTCAGAATAAAGTCTTAATCAGATAATTTCCTTAATCACTGATGTGGATATAAATGTGGTCAACTTTAAGAGATGGCTAGATGAGCTCCAATGTGAAATCATCACTTCAGGTCAGGAATTTAACATTGCGCTCAGGTTTAGGCTAAGAATAAATACTTGAGAATCACGTGTGAATCATATGATACATTGACACAGACATTTCAAGAAGTGTCGTATCTTAATGTTACACTTGATAAGCTCCAGACGTGCACAATTAACATAGACTGCAAACGGAGTCGAGACCGCACTCATCTGATCTGAAATCACAACATGCGCACTTTCATAGATAAGGTTTACACTTTAGAAATACCGGCTCCACAGATTCAGAAATTAGTTGTAATTTTGGATATGTTTATTTAAAATGTCGCTTTATTCTTGTGCTTTTCGGATAATCAGTCAAACGAATATTTTTTATATTATTCAGATGAATCCATTATTCGTTTTTAAGTCATTATCTGTGCCTTTCCGAATAAGGTATTCGGCTTCGGGCACATCCCTAATATTTGGGGTCTAATTAGTGAGTTTTAGTAAGCAGGTTAAGGCGAAGGAGAGTATACTCTGTTGAAAATACCAGCTTAGACCAGCTTTGTCCAGGCTTGTTTGTGCTGGTTTGGTGCTGGTTTAGCTGGACCAACATAGCCTTGTGGATTACCAACAAAAATTCTGATCAAGCAGTATGATCTTTCTACAGACTGATTTCACTGTGAATTCAGTGACAGTAGACTGAAAGTTCTTCAGCTGAAATTGGTCTGTGCTTACTGAAGTTCAAACCTCTGCCCCCAGTGGCTGAAGCTGGAAGTGCTGTTGAACTTATGAACATGTACCAGCTCCAGTTTCTGGGTAAAATGTCCACAGAGTGTTGCCAAAAGCTAATTGTAGTTTTAGTTGTAAAAGGTGTAATACAGTCAACAGAAATGCATATTTTATTAACCCCCAAACCCCAACCCTAACCTTACTGACAGTGGAGTAAAAATGTAATTTTAGAGCAGAGATGCAACCTCAGGATTACACTCACTATTGTTTATATGAATGCAATTACTTCCTGGTTTCAAAGGGAGAAAACACAGAAGTTTTGGAGTATTAGTAGTGCTTGAGGAAAAGGTGCAAAAATGTCTGATGGGGGATGACGCTTGTCGGTAATTCAGCAAAGGAGGTTGATTTCAAGGTACATGAACTTTCGGAAGCAACATGTTGATTTCCTGTGTGATCATTTTGACTTTTTAGTGAAGCTGGTTGACCAAGAAGGTCTTGCTGGAAAAGGTTCACTGTAAACCCTTATATTCAAAATAATTAACTGTTCTGAGTAGGGAAAAATTAAATCATACAAATTAGTTCAAATAAATAAACCTTGATGAGTATTAAGAACTTTCTCTTTCTTTTGATTTCACGAAACTGAAAAAGTAATAACGTTCTATGTTGCTTTACTCATTGAACCATTGCTTTGCTAATCAAAGCAGAGTTACCAATCAACATGCATTCAGCATGCTAGCTTATTCTAGCTAGCGCTAGCTCTCCTCTACATTAAGTATTTAAACTGAGATTACTTGTTAATTTTAAGTTCAACCAAATTGTTCAATATAAAGTGAAGTACCATCAGAATGTATGAGATAGCTTACTTTATATTTTAAGTTAAGAGCCATAAACAGGCATGTGTAGTACAAAAGTAAAATCTGAAAGTGCCATTAACTTAAACTTTGGAGTTTATTAACTTAAAAAAATAATTATGAACTGATTGCCTCAGTCTTTTGTATATTATTGCCTTTTTTGAGTTCTGCTAACATATTAGGGCTTACAGTGTAGTTAAGAAGCCTAGTGGGGATCAGAGGTTGCGATATAAATAATAATTATTATCTTTCACTTTGACGGAATGGGTTGTACATTTTCAATCATGCTGTATTTGTATCTGTCAGTAAAATATTGAAACATCTGTTTTTTGTTTTTCATTTGTGACATTGATATCACTCTTTTAGTCTCTTTTGGGTTCTTTTACCAAGCACTGATCTCGCAATATGCCTCTGCTTCTAAAGTATGATAATGCAAGAGGCCATATACCTTATTTTTCAATCTGTCAAAATGATGGACAGCATTTTGTTTTATCCATCAATGCTTTTAAAATGTGGTAAATGACATCAAGCTATTGGTTAACGCAAACTCTGGTGCGGACACTATGACCAGCATCCAAAACACAACATATGTCGGTCACGAGCAATGCTGATATTTTCAGCAGGCCAGTCAGTGTAGACTCAAGTAGTAATGGGTTATAGCTGGTCTCTTAGCTTTTTAGACTGGAGGGCATGTGTGCAGAGAGAGACCCAGAGGTCATGATCATGGGATGTTTTCTGTTCTGCAACACAGTTGCTGTGTCTTATTCTGAGACTTAAGAGCACTGTGGTCTACAAGACAGAGAAAGCAAGCGAGAGAATAGCTCACAGAGGGCTCTGCCCGTCTTCAAGACATCTGGTTGGAGAGATCTGTTGTTCTTTGGTGAGAGGGAAAGCAAGTGAGGAAGGAAGCGAGAGAGGGATTGTTCTCTTTTAGATCTCATTGTAGCCCACCAGCCTGGCTGAATCTCTGCCGTCCCAGAGGAGAGAGCGCGAGTAATCCGGGCTCTGCCTTCTCCTTACACAAACGCCAGGATCAGCGCTCCTCGCACAAGTAATTAGAAGATAATGGGCAGTAATGCGGCCCGATCTGTCCCCATTATCTCCTGGCACTGCCAGCACAGCGCCATCTGGTGCCTGATATGGACACAGCAGTAACTTAATCTGACCACACTTTTCATTTATTCATAAACCCTTTGAGTTTTGTGTGTGTGAGTAGACAAAACATAATTAAAGAAGACAGTTCTACTGACAGTGAGTTTGTAGGTGTGTGTGTGTCTATCAGCGAGCCATAATTAAAGAGGATGTTCCTATTAGATGTTCCTTTGTATGAGTGTGCAATAAGCACATTGCCGAAGTTTTTCTTTATTTAGTTTAGTGATCGAAGGTAAGGAAACCAAGCAAGATTGGTTTACAGTGTTTTGAAATATCTGACACTGTATGAATGGAGCTAAATATCTAATCCTGAACCATATTTCTTTGCTGATGCATCTACCTCATGCATAAAACTCCCTAGTTCAGCATTTTTACAAAAAACAAGCACAACACTGCACAAACAGCTATTTTAAAAGGCAAAAAATTATATATGTTTATATTGGTTAGATTAGTGTCCATTTTTAGTAGCTGGATGCCAAACACTACACTATTGCAATTTAACCCCCATGGTGATCAGGACCCATACAGATATGTGAAGTGGAGGAGTGTTATATCATCTTGAAGGGGTTTATTCTGTGATAATGAACAGATGACTGTACATTATCCTGCTGATAACACACTTCTGACCAAATAAGTAAATAAATGGACAAGAAATATTGATTTGAGTTTAAATTATTTTATTATGTGAGAAGAGACACTAATTTGAGTGATACGAGAGACTACCACCAAACAACAGTCAAACATATAGTTTAGCAATCATAATACAAAAATATTTAGCTGCAGAATGCTGCGATTGACCAATCTAAATCAAGTATTCCAGGGAGCCATGTAATAAATCGGATTAAGACGTGTGGTTCTTCAGTGACTGTTCCGGGCATTGATGTTTACACCACACCTGAGGCACATCTCTCCCCTTACTGTCAGGTCAGGTGTCTGTTTCTTCACCTTGAGCCTCTGAATGCCAACACTCATGTCTACACTTACACAAAAACTGGCAGCACTTTGAAAACTAGATAGAGGAGGGATCCTTATCCTTTAGCCATTCCTAGACATGTTTATTCATTTATCATGTTTTGTCTTCTTGTGTTTTCTGGGTACTACAGGGGTATTGGCATTGCTGATTTGTTTCTATCTGATCTCCATTAATGTCATTAACATATATGTGAATGAAACCTAATTCACAGACTAAATTACAACTTCATATGCATCCATACGGTGACCCCTCCCATTACTGATCTATAATAAACCAGATAAAATGCAAATACAAACATAAATACCACAAACTCGCACTGTTTTCCACTGCATCTCCCTCCCACCCACTGTCTCTCCTCTCCACTAATTTGCTCTTGCAGCAAACCTGTCTCTTTATTGAGATGCTAACTCCCTTTATGAGCACCTAATCCTGTAGCACGGGGGATAATTTATAGGGCATTTACATGAGGAAGGCCAGCTAATTGGGAGCATGTGTCTGGGTAAGCCAGCGCGACGCCTCTGCACTACAAATGAGCTGCTGCCTACTCTGACATCATCCCTCTGCATCTTTATATCATTTACTTTCTGAAACTTCACTAGATGGTAACATACGTTTCACCTGCCTCTGTAAAGTGCACCGTAAGCATTGTGGGCTTGAATTCTCTTGGTATTGGTTAGTCTGGCACTCCTAGATCAGTAGTCTGGCACTCCTAGATCAGTGTTTCCCAACTTTTTTTTGTCTTATCTTCACAGCCCCATGAAAAAGGCTCAGGTACCCCTTCAATGACACCAAAACAGAAATGTGTTCCTTTGAACTCATATTATACTATATGTAATTAAACATTGTCATTAACTTGATTAAAGTCACTTAAAAACACACATAATTGTGTGTGTGTTTGTGTGTAGGGGGTTATATGTATGCAATATACAATTTTACACTGTAAAAGGTACACTGTAAAAAACAATTCTGTTGAATTTATGGTTAAATACTGGCAGCTGTGACTGCCCGAAATTTACCCTAAAAAAATACGGTGACCATGTTTCAGGCTTTGCGGGATGTCAATTTGATGCCCCTATATTTTACGGTTCATAGCTATTTATATTATTAAATGACATAAACTTGATATACTAGCCTTCTGGAACTATTGTATTAAAGTCTTATTTTCACTTTTAAATGTATTGTTAATCACCATAGTAACTAAAAAATGTCACTTGATGACTCAAAGTTCATTAAGAGTGGCCCTTCCAGAAGCAATAATTAATAAACATGTAGAAACAGTGCACAGTGTTACTCACACAAACACAAAACACCGTCAGGGTAACACGTGACATTAAAATAATGCAATAAACATTAAGTAAACTACATAAAATATAACACAGAACACACCAATGTACAACAACTGATATTAAAAATAAGTGGGAAATAAAATGTAATGTGTCACGCAGAGGCTTCTGGGAATACCCAATTATTGTTTTTCACCATAATTTTAACAATAGTTTACTGTAAAAAGAACATGCATTCTCTTGTTCAACATAATAAACATTTTTACCATTAATTATACTGTAAAATTATAGTTTTTACATCTAAAAAAATTACATATTTCAATAGTGTGACTAGGAGGAGGGCGTGGCCGGGCTGTAATGGAGCACGGCCGGCGCTGAATCAGCTGATCAGCGGGAGAGCGAGATAAAAGGCAGCCAGAGACGCCAGTTTGAGAGAAAGGAATGCACACGGACTGTCAGTTCTCCGTTTGGGCCTGCAGCAGGAGTTGAAAATGCTGCACCTGCTCCTGCTCCAGCCGCAGCTCAACAAGGGCCTGATGTTGGGTTTGCTGGATGCTGGCGAGAGTCTCGATCACCTCGCTCATTGGTGAGGACTCCATGACGACATGTCTCCTCGTCCCGGGTTTCGGCACCAGTGTAACAAGTAAAGGAAGGGCAATGAGGAGGCAGGAACCGGCTGAACAGTCAACATAAAGTTTAATAAGAAACTCAACATAAATCAAACGTAAACAGACACATACGATCGCGTGTGTCCCTCTCTCTCGAACCGGCGTCTCTGGCTGCCTTTTATCTCACTCTCCCGCTGATCAGCTGATTCAGCGCCGGCCATGCTCCATCACGGCCCGGCCACGACTCCTCGTCACAAATATTTTATCATAAAATTACATGTATTGTCTTTTTAAATATATTAGAATTTTTTACTGTTTTCGTTAAGGTAACTACCCATTAACCAACTTGTGAACCAAGTCAACAAAAGTGTTAGCAAAGAGCATGAAATATGACACAAGTGATGTTTGAAGATAACAAATGAAAATTCAAGGTTAATATCACTTGTGAGCTGAATACTGTATTTTCATTTTCAATAAAGCTGCACTTTTGACTAATTTTTAGATGATTTTATGAAAATATTATTTAATTGTGTGTATACAAGATACATAAAATGTTAGCTATGAAATTAGACTTAGCAAGACAAAGCAGCCTGCCATTTTATTTCAAAAATGTGAAAAAAATATCTATATAATTTCCATCATCATTTCCATCACGGAATTCTATTAAACTCAATACAGAATTTGAGATGTGGTGGAAAAGACACTGTAGTGGGAATTTTCACTATTTTCAGATTTATTTATTTTTACAAAAATGACATAAATCTCCTGTTAGTAGACAAATGTAAAAATATTTTTTGTTAAAAGTTTAAAAGTGCTAAAAGTGCTAAAAGTGCCTGATGTTAAAGAAACACCCATATACAGTATATGTCTTCAATACACATTAATAAAACATGCACATATTTTTATGTGTTTTCTTCCCTTAAAAAAAAAAAAAAAAAAAAAAAAAATCATGACATTAATCCCAATGGCATTAATCAATGCAAAACTGAAATCTTTCCAAGTTTCCCCTGGAACCTACTTATATACCCCTAGTATGCATAAACTCCTAGTTGGGAATCACTATCCAAGACTGCACTAATTTAGTGGACAGCCTGCTTGCTGACCTAGTTTCGAGGTGAGCATTTGTTTATACCACCATGCCTGTTCTCCCTCTCTCTCTAACCCCAAAAGGTGGTCCAAAATTATTCACCGGTGGACAAAGGAATGGATAAAGAAGAAGGGGACGAATGCTGTGGTCTGGATTGAATAATCTTCAGGTAGCAGCTGAAGTCATGACTGGCTGTGATATACCGGCACTTGAATTGAATGGTTCTGAGGCTCAGAAGCCCCCTCCCATTTGATTGAACATGTCCCCACTTCTCACGCAGCTGTCATTTTTGGCTACGTGCCACACACAAGGCTGGAAAAGTCATTCTAAGAGCTGTGCCACTACACCTCTCAAGGGCTGACCCCTGAACCCCACGGCCAACTAAGTGGCCCTTTATGTGCCAGTGATATCAACTGACCTGTGACTCCCTTCCTGAGTCTCAACAGGATGAACCTAGTGTGCTGCTACATTGTGAATGCCCCCTCCCTTCTTCACCTCTCTTCTCTCCCTCTCTCTCATTTACATCAGCTCGTTTTTTATAGCTTCATGTTTATATACTAGGCTTTGTCTGGTTGTGCATGTACCTGCACTGGTCCCAGCTGCTGCTCATTAATAACCTGGCCTGCCGCAGACACAGAGAGAGAAATTGAGCTAGTTATCAGCATGGTAAAACACTCCGACACTGTAAGCACAACAGACCATAGAGCCAAAGAAAGGAAGGTGCTCTTTCTGTTACAACCTATGAGGCACTGAAATACTTGAATAGTACATGAAGTACATTTGGGAAGTTGACCCTCGGTGTGATATGCTATACTCCATCTAAAACTATTTTAAACAGCATTTTGTAATTTAAAAAAAATATTATTATTTTGCTTTTGGTTATGACCTCATATTAAATTTGAAACTACAGAAAATATTTGTTTATACTTTTAGATTTTTAATTTGATTTGTCACACCACAGGGCCATTTAAAATAAACTACTAAAGGCAAAAAGGCAAATAAAATGGTATAAAATAAATAAATAAATAAATAAAGCTTAAGAGAAATGGTGACCAGCAGAGTCAGAAATGAACCAGGGCTCGGAGCAAAAATGCCACTAAAATTTAAATAAATAAAGATTCAATTTAAATGAACAAAATAAATAAAAATTCAAAAATATATATTTTTAGGCCCTCATAATGCTAAATAAAAATTCCAAGGAAAATCAAATTTTTTGTTTAAAAAACAAAAAATAATTCCTGACATTGGTAACCAGTCACAGCACCTAAAGTATTCACTTATAACCCTTATACATTCATTTACTTTTTAGAATAAATCAAAATGCATCAACTATCCCTATGCATTAAACAAATCCTTTTCAGTACTGTGTCTTCTCCTATGGACAGTGTACATGAAACTAAAGATGCATGTGACCTAATGAGTGGTGATCATGGATCTGGGTTCAGACGGGTTCATTTGTAGGATGAGAAGAACGGCAGAGGGCATGAAATGTTTTACCCTGTTCTCTGCTTAGGAAGCCAGAGGGGAATTAAAAGCATGGAAAAAGGATTTCTTTAGCATGCCTCATCAAAAGGGAATTAGCATGCTCTGGGAGGGGTAGCAAGGGTAGGCAGCACAATGAAAAGATAAAGGTGGAACAGCAGGATGAGCTGGTGTTCCTCTTCTCCAGATTAGGCCAGTTTAAAGATTGAAAACACTAAGCCTATAGACCTATCACCATGTAGTTTCTGTAAACTTTGCACAGCTTCAGCAAGGAGTTATAACTTGGGGAGTTATGGTTTTGCAGCTTTTAGACATATATTCTAATTATTTTTTAATGGCCAGTGAATTTAGAAAACTTACTTGCCATAAATGTTTCATACTTACATATTTTTTATTACAAACATTTTTGTCCATATGAATAAAATGCATTTTTATTTATTTATTTATTTTTTTGCATATTACTGACAGTCAGTGCCTGTCATTATGTCGCTTGCAGCATCATATTTGAGATTAGTCAGTCTCCAACTCTCAGTAAAACTGCACCTGTCACACAATAATTGTGACTTTGTTCCCCATTCCTTCGTCTGGGTGGCTTAATGTCAGCAATATTCCACATACATGTCACCACATGGCGTTTTAACAGCTGTGAGAGAGTGTTTAGTTCTCAAAATTGAATACATTGAAATAAAACATAGTGTAAACCAGCTAAAATGAGTGCATGAGCTAATTAAAGATTCAGTTACTTTAAAACACATTCATTACTCATCTAATTTGCCTTAACATCCATGACAGTCTCTTAAATGTGTGAAGATGTAAATCTAAGTGTTCTCTTTGAAAACATGGGGCCTAATTTCAAGGGCTTAATTTCTTTCACAAATAAAGTTTTCTCTTTAAGTGCTGAGAGAGTTGAGTGTAACGGGATGGGGAATTGAAACCAGAAGTTTAAAGCAGCTCCTGAGATCCGCCTCAGGCATCTTGATTCGACCTGAGGTGTTACATCACCAACAAAAACCTTTGATTTCTCTCCCCACACACTCTCCTCTCCCTCTTTATTTTCCTATCTTTTTGTAACTCGACGTGGCGCCTCTGTCTGATTTGATGAAGTGAGCTTTGAGGCATCTGGCGCAAGACGTGCAACAAGCAGCAAACAGCATGTAAACTAATGTCAACAGGAGACCTCGCTGCAAATCCTCACCTTCACTCTGATGAAACACACTGAAACTACACCTACAGACTAACAGAGCTCTGTGCTCTTTTCCCGCAATGTTTGGTGGTTTGGTTATCTTCTTTGTGAGTTTTATCGGTCACAGTTTTGGGTAGTGTTTTCAGAACAAAAGAGGAGTTATATTGAGAAATCATTGCACCTTGTCTGACTTGACTGTGTTCTTAATTTATCGTGCATTGTGACACATCACAAAGATCTTTGGTGTGTCAAAGATATCTTCTCGCGAATCAACTCAGTGCGCTATTTCTCGCCTGTTTATCTAAACCAAGGCTAAAACGAGGCTAAAATCCTGCTAAATGCATTTTTAATTGTTTGTACTTGCAGAATGTTTCATGCATTCTGCATTAGTTATTCCCACTGGATGTATCTGCAGTCACTCTCTCCACCCCCCTTTTTCTCTACTCCAGTAGAGCACTATGTCTTCTCTCTTGTCCCCTACTCTGCCCCTGACCAGAACATGCAGTCTTGTGTTTTAATCAGTGTTAGGCTAATTCCGACCCAGCAAAGTCGCATCCCTCAACATGTCCTGCTCTGTGTCCCCATGCACCCTCTCCCAAAACACATAACCACAACTCCGCACACAAACAGCGAATGTCTTGTTGCCGTACTTAATACCCAAAGGGCCTTCAGCCCTACCAGGGTATCGTACTGTGAAACAACAAACCCCATCAGTAACCAACACACTGTACTGTACGGCTGCCCCACCTCTCTTGCGTAGATTCATCTCGACTTCTCGCGCCCAGCCCTGATCATCAGCGCTCTGCATTACGGTGATTTATCGCTTCTCGTGCAGCAGAACAGCAATAGATCACGCGAGTGGCGGGGGGCCTGGGGAGGTAGAGCAGCAACATGGGATGCAGAAAAGTCCACCTATGATAAAGTGCTCTGGAACACAACAGCAGCGGCTGGTAGTCACTCTATCAGAGCGGCCACTGCACGCAACCTTAATGCAGCTTTATTATGCAAGTTTCAGTGTTTGTTTCCCACTATGTTTTGTTGACCTGTGGTTTTAACACTGCAATCCTTAAATAGTTCATCTGTATAGTAGATGGATTATTACAAAATGATCTTGTCTTCTCCTGTATCTGTGGTTAATTTTTTCACTTTGTTTATTCATAGTTGGCTACATTGTTTCTCCTCATGCATGATTGTGTTAATAAGTTGAGGAAGAACTATTTTTGTCACATATAGGTTTACATCTCTCCATTCAGGCTTTTTGTACTGGAAGCATTGAATTTGTTTTGCTTTAGGGACTTCTTAAGGGTCTATGGTAACTTTGGCATTGTTGTGTCATTATCTTTTTTTTTCTCCTCTTTTTCTCCCCAATTTGGCATGCCCAATTCCCAATGCGTTCTAAGTCCTCGTGGTGGCGTAGTGACTTGCCTCAATCCGGGTGGCGGAGGATGAATCTCAGTTGCCTTCGCGTCTGAGACCATAAATCCTCGCATCTTATCACATGGCTTGTTGAGCACGTTACAACGGAGACATAGCGCATGTGGAGGCTTCACGCTATTCTCTGCAACATCCACGCACAACTCACCACACACACCCCGCCAAGAGCGATCCACATTATAGCGACCACGAGGAGGTTACCCCATGTGACTCTACCCTCAGCACGGAGTCCCTCCGCAAACTTCGCATTTGAACTCGCGACGCCAGGGGTGGTAGTCATTGTGTCATTATCTTGATGTTCTCCTTGGCCTGTGAGGCTTAATGGGCTG
This sequence comes from Myxocyprinus asiaticus, assembly GCF_019703515.2. NCBI lineage: Eukaryota > Metazoa > Chordata > Actinopteri > Cypriniformes > Catostomidae > Myxocyprinus > Myxocyprinus asiaticus. The sequence continues at coordinate 13,789,366 of NC_059381.1, forward strand.
TTCCCAACAAGTGTGATGTGACTAAATGACACAAAAATAATTGAAGTATATCCAAGCAATTTTTCTTATTTCATTTTTGGCCTTTAGAACCTTTTCAGACTGATCGCACTGTGAATTTGGTGACAGTAGGTCGAAAGTTCTTGAGCTAAAATCAGTCTGTTCTTACCTAAATTAAAACCACTGCCCCCAGTGGCCGAAGCGGGTAATGTTTTTTAACGTATAAGCTCCAGTTTTCAGGTGACATGTTCACAGAGTGGCGCCAAAAGTGAGTTATTGTTTTTTGTGTAAATGATGAAATACAGTGAAGAGGAATGTATATTTTATTATCTCTATCCCCTAATCCAAATCCCAACCCTAAACCTTAATGTCAGTGGAGTAAAAATGTAATATTATAGCGAAATTGCAACCTCTGAATAGTGGCCATTATTGATTATGTGAACGCAATTCCTTCCTGGTTTCCATTCGTGACCAGAACCCATGTCTCAGGGATCAGTCGCGCCACAGGAAAGGTAAAAACATTTGAACTGATGCAAAAATTTCTGACAGCATCCAAACGATTAAAATAAATTGTGCTAGCCTTAAAAAAAAAAAAAAAAAAAAAATGCATCATTGCAGTAAGATATTTCTAACTGTATTTAAAAGAGATCTTGGAAATTTCATTGTTTTATTTTAAAATGTTGCATGTTTTTGATGCCAAGACTTTGTGTGAATATGCTTAAACTTAATGTGCATTCTTAGCTATCTGTCTAAGGCCATTTTAGTTTTCAAATGTCATCTTTCTAAAGTATGCTGTTATGAAGTACTTTTTCAAAAGTCGTAGTTTTCGTTGGAGGAAAACGTCGCTCTAATGTGGATGAGACACATTGTTAACGTAGCAAAATGAATGCGTTTTCAAACAAAAACGTATTAGTGGGGAAGTTGCCTTAGTATTTACTTCCTCAGTAAATGCATTTTTTTATTCATTTTTGTAAGAAAGCATTTACTAAAAACATAAATGTATTAAAGAATGGAAAAGGTAAACATGTACTAGCGTAACTGCTGGTAGGTTTCCTACTTATTCACATGTGCAAAAACTTCAATACCGCTCTCAGTGGACACCTGTTCTCTTATGTGGAGATGGACAAGTCTTCATCCTTTTGACATGCTGTAAACTCTGATTATATGGGATTAGGTTATTAAAATGCAATATGCGTATTCTATCACAGTATGGCTTGGCAAACACACGCCCACCTTGCGCATGGACCCCCACATCTGTGTCTCGAAGGGACAGGATAAAAAATATCAGCAGAAGACGAAAGATGGTTAGAACCTGTACATATGACATCCCTATTGTTATTTTGTGCAGATGAGGCGGTTCAGCTAAATTGCTAACAATGAGCGGAGGCGAAATCACCCTTATACAGGGGGCCAAAGGCACACACACTATTATCATAGTCATTTAAATAAACTAATCTCATTTTCTGCATCAGCTAGAGGGGCAGATCGAATATACTGACATGAATGTGTGTGTGTGTGTGTGTGTGTGTGTGTGTGTGTGTGTGGTGGCAGATTAAGTGGTAACTACGTTGGGAAAGAAGGTGAGCAGAGGTTGGGGTTAAGGTTTACGTAGGATTAGTACTGTTGAACCATTCTGTAGACATTTCCATCTTGTGATACTGTTAAGGAAGTGTTTCAGTGTGTGTATATGTGTGTGAGAGAGAATGGTGGCGGGGTGTGAAGGCGTAATATCAGATCTGACAACAAAAGGAGAATATAGATGAAAAAAAAAAAGAAAACCCAGACGCAAGCTGTTTCTATTCTTCTTGTCTTCCGGTCCAGTGGAAAAGTTGATGAAGTTTAAATGAAGCAGAATTAGGAGATCAAGCGGGCAGGCGCGTGCTGATACTATCTGTAAGCCGTCTCCCCCAGGATTCCGCAGAGCCAGGAGTTGAGCACAGGCCAGATGACTTGGATGAAATGGAGAGAAAGAGAGCAGAGAAGGGAGATGGAAGGATGAAGCATTTTCTAAATGTGATAATCTCCAATCACCTCTAACATCAATTCTGTCAAGGCCTCGGTTAATGAGCTCATGGGTGCTCGAGCATTGCTGCCCTCCCTCTTCTCTCTGATTCCCCCTCCCTTGCTATCATCACTGTTATTCTTTTCATTTAATCCTTGTCTCTTCAGCTGATTTGAGCTGGAGGGACGGGGAAGCCTATTACGCAGGCCTTACTGCTCTCGTCTATCTAAATGCTAACGACATGAGCACCTTACATGGGGAGAGAAATGTTTTCGGAAGAACTGTGCGACGAAGCGGGGGCTAATCTGATGATGACTAGAGCGCTGTTCTGTTGTTTTATCAATTTATTATTGGGTGGGGATGGAGGGGAAATATTTTTCTCTGTGTACTGACACTTCTTCACCGAGGTCACTGGCCCTCATCAACACGCTTGTTTCCACTCGAGATACTCTGGCCCTTCCGTGGCGTCATTTTCAACTAGTTCTCACCCTCTTGTATTTGGCTCTCTTTTAATATCTACTGCTCAGATATTGATGGAAAAATCATGAGTGTCTTTCATGCCTCTCGTCGTTTCTACATGGAGTCAGATGTGCTGAATTGATTGGTTGTGGCTGGTGTAGTGGGTTGGAAAGCTTGGGGTAAAAGCTCTGGGTCACCTTGCAGCCAAAGCTGTTTTACTCTTTTGGAGTAACTGTGTTGGCAGACAGTATACACACAGCCTAATTAAGGTTTTAGGTGATTTCAAGCTCTGAGCACACATTTTCTCTCCATTATTTTCTTTTTTATTGAAACGTAAAGGGATAGTTCACCCCAAAATGAATATTTTTTAATCATTTACTTGCCATCATGTCATTCCAAACCAGGAAGAGTCATTTTCTTCCAGGGACACAAAGTTATGAAGAATGTTCACACTGCTCTTTTCAATACAATGAAAGCGAGGACCATGGGCTGTTAAGCTCCAGAAAAGACAAAAAGCACCATAAAAGCATAATAAAAGTAGTTCATATGACTCATACAGGATATTTTAATTTTTCTGAAGCCATATCATAGCTTTGTGTGAGGAACAGACAATTTAAGTTGTTATTCATTGAAATTCTTGCTTGACTGCTCTGGCCACCATTCACTATCATTATATGGAAAAGAGCAGCTTGGACATTCAGCTATAAATAACAAAGTCACACAGTATGGGTTCTGAAAAACATGAAGATGATTAAATGCTGACATAATTTTCATTTTTGGGTTAACTATTCCTTAAATCATTACAATTAAACATCTCTGAACAGAACTTTAACCCTTCTGTTAAGGAGAAGGAGAGTACAACAGAAATACATTTGGCAGATGCTTTTATCCCATGCAACATACAGTGCACTTTTTACAGGGACAATTCCCCCAGAGCAATCTGGAGTTAAGGACACAATGGTGGTGGCTGTGGGGATTGAACCAGCAACCGTCTGCTTACCAGTTCTGTGCTTCAGCCCACTCCCACTCCCATTCCCATACAGCACCTCCCAGTTGATTTTAAATTAACATTGCCATACAAGCTTTTTAAAAATGGCATTTCATCTGGAAAGAGTGAACCCTACTGTATATACCAATGGTGGTACTATTATTTTACAGTAGATATACTGTATAGCAAACCCTTCGTTTTGAGGAAAAGATGATAATTAGAATACTTACAAATATTATCCTTTTGAAACAAATACAGAATCTTTTTTTTTTTTTTTTTTCAAGAACATTTTTATTTCAGAATATAAGCATCTGCCAGGTGGACAAAAAAATGACAGAAAAATCCGATATACTTCTATTGAAAAGGTCCCCACACATATCTAGAGATCCAAATGCCATGGAGACTTGGGGATGGTCTTTTTTTACTTCGGCCAGTAAGCAACCATCTTGCAACCATTTAGTAATGCCCTAGAAACCACCTAGCAACACCTTAGTAACCACCCAAAACACCCTGACATTGCATAAATATAAACAAGTATGATAAAAAATAAAATAACTATTATTAATTTATTCACTGTTGTGGAGAATCCAAAGAAATTTTGACCAAATACAAGATTAAGATGAGTTTTTCACTGTTTTTACCTAAACAATTACCTTGACATAAATGGAGGTTAAAGAATTGTAAGGATGAGTGTAGGACAAGACATCATTACATATATTATAAAGTGCACAAACATTCTTCTGTGCTACTTAAAACACAAAGATAGCAGGCATCTGTCTGATCACAAAATTATCTTTTTTATGCAAACAAGGGCAAACAATACATCTAAAACCAATAGTCGATAGAATGGTGGAGATGCTAATGATTTATGAGTATTTTGTCTGGCCTATATTATCAATCTATAAACTGGTTAATTTTTTATTTTCTGGGAGAAAACGAAATATTGTTGTCAGCCGTTTGGAGTCTATCACTGTAGAAAAATGTCTGACAAGCATCTAAACATTTTCTCCCAAAACTTTGGTAATTTAGGTCAGAAACCAGATTTATAGCCTCTCAGTTATGTTTTGTCTTTCACGCTGAGTACATTATCACTCTCTTATTTCTTATAGTAGAAGATGCATGTCCTCTGCCATCCTTTATTGCAAATTTGGCTGTCCCCAGTGCATGGTATCTCCTTTCCTCTGATTCCCGTGTATCAAGGCTGCATTTGATTTCTCACAGGCCAATGAAACAGCAGTCGGTAAGATAGCGACTGAACTATTAATCTTTGTAATGTGATCGGTGGATGGTGCACCATGTGTAAATGTTTGCACAAGCATTCATCCAGGCCTGCCATCAAACCCATTCCATCGAACAAGGATATATCCAGGGCAGGCAAGTCCCTCTGACTTTCTCTATCCTTTCTTCTTCTGTCTCTCTCTCTCTCTCTCTTTCTCTTTTTTTTTCTTCAAACAGCAGCATGGTATTGAGCCTGATGAGTGTATTGTCTTTTACAGCTCTGTGCATTTTTCATATAGGCTTTGCTTTTATGTTTCATCTACGCCAGCTCAAGGGAGAACAGCTGTGTGGGCCCTAGATCTTCCACGACTGACAGAGAACTCATTTCACTGGAAGAGATGGGTCAGGATGTTGAGGTTTTTTTCACGCCACTACCTGCGGGATCAGATACAATCGGATATCTCTGTGCCTTCAGAAAATCTCGACCAGCACCATGCATGCAGTTTGGAATAATAAACAGGAAATCTGGTCTGTGTCAACAGAGACACTGGGTTTGTGTGATATTTTATAATGAATTAGGCCCAGATTTAAACAGCACATATTAGTAGGAATTAAAAGGTTCCCAGAAAAAGTGTATGATTTACTTAATTAAAATACTAATTGTACTTAATTGGGGGACATAATGATAAAATAATATGGAATATAAATTTAAATGAATAAACTATTCAAATCTTGTATTCAAAAATTTAAATAATATTTAATTTAACAATATTCTTAATTCTTAAATTAAAATTGAAATGAAAAAATATTCTGCTAAATTTCTAAATGTAAATATTTATTTTGTAGTTACTCAGTAACTGATGAAAAAAAGATCACATTTTATTTTTCCTTATCAGCAAGTTGACCAATGTTAGCCTGATGATCTGTATCAGTTACCCATCTCTATTTTAATGACATTTCCCTTTAGTTTAACATAATTAAAGAGCTACAGGAACAGTTCTATGTTCCACAACTGTTTTAAAAGAAGTCACAATATTTGCTGTTCAATTGTCTGTATGGTCCCTATCCATGCCATCTAGCTCATAAATCACAGCAATCTTAAATGTTTAAAGATTAATACCGCCCTCTTGTGTTTTAAGAGCGCAATTGCAGTGTAATCACTGCACTCTGATACTGGGTCACTATTTGGTTTACATTAGTTTCCATTTACTTATATTCTAAGTAGGTTGGTGTCCAGTGTTGGGTTTTGCATTGTATTGTATTTGTATGATAATAATTTTTTTGATTTCTAAAGAAACCTACTTAGAAATCAGGTGTGATGCTTCTGTTGCCTCTATTGAACTGTGTTCAGAGGTCTGTGGATAGCAGATGATTTTCTGTGCACCGGAATAGATTCACACACCTTTCTTTAGACCTTCAGCCCTTTGAGGGATTCTGTCAGCGATCATTAAGGTGGTATAAGACAAAAACAGAAAGAATCACAAAAGAAAAGCTGTGATTTACCAAGGAAGAAAGAGAACGAGACAGCTGAAGTGAGAAACTGAGAGTAGTAACGCATCAGCCGTGTTTTGTAACTCATCCGCCATGACTACATGAAGCTCAAGAAAAATCTTTAGCTCAGAAGGAAAAGGTCAAATCCAAGGTCAAATCCAAGCTGGTGAGGGAAGAGCATTTTTTCACACATGAGAAGGCAGCGTAAGGCCCTAACAGGCTGCTGCCAGTCAGTGATGTGCACTTCTCCCAGCTTGGTGCTTTGTCAATATGCTGTGACTAAGCCAGGGAGGTCCCATAACCTTTCTCCTTTGCCTAATTAAAAGAGGATTAGCCGCCATGGAGTCCCAGACCACTCTGGCTAGCAGCGCATCCGTTCCTCTTACTTTCTTGGGATAATCGCACCTCTAGGAACAACAGGAATGGTGAAAGGGGCTGTCTGGATTGATGCCCAGAAAACGAAGGGCGTGAGAGGAATGACTGTAAGCTTCGGTCACTTTGACCATGAGAACTGAAGCAGTATGAGTCGCCTACACATGCTCCCCCCTTCTTCTCAAAGGACTGCAGTGCATGTGATACTGAGTGCAATTTCAAATGGGAAATTTACTATCTGATGTGACATGCAATACATTTGAGAAGGATAAAACCATTAGTTTATCCGAGGGTTTTTTCCAACACTGAACAGAAGCATGAACATGCATGGAATACTGTATGTAACATAAATAACATAAAAGGAGTAATAGACAGAATGTACAGTGTGAAGAAATTAATAACTGAGTTATGTGAATTTTCCTTTAAACTGATTGCAGTAATTCTCCCTAAAGAATTTCAGTTTTTTTCTTGAAATGTGAAATGCAGTGGTTTCCTGTATAGTGGTGTGCAGTTGATTTCCAAGTTCAAATACTTAAAGGAATAGTTCACCCAAAAATTAAAATTCTCTGATCATTTACTCACCCTCATGACAGATGTGTATGACTTTCTTTCTTCTGCAGAACACAAAGAAAGATTTGTAGAAGAATATCTCAGCTCTGTACGTCCAAACAGACTCTGCAAGTAAATGGTGACCAAAACGTTCCAAAAAGCACATAAAGGCAGCATTAAAGTAATCCATGAGACACAAGTGATTTAATCCATGTCTTCTGAAGCCATCCAATCAGTTTTGGGTGAGAACAGACCAAAGTGTAGCAAATTTTTTACTGTGCATCTTGTCATTGCAGACTCTAGGCATGATATTTAAATCTTGATTACACTTCCTAGCACTTGACATATGCGCAGAGTAGGGTTTCTGTTAGCCGGTAAATACCGGGTTTTTTTTATTTTTTTAAACATCCCGCTTCCATGCTATGAGGAAATTAGTCATAAAGCTAAAGAGAAATAATTTCTCACCTTGGCTAATTTCTATGACATACTAACCTACAATTATATTTCTTTGTGAATGAAAACATATGTGGCAAATTGCAGTTTAGCATTTTGCTTTGCCCTCTGTTTTTGTTTTGAATGGCTTTTGAATTAGACGATAATTCCATGACTGCCACTTTTTTAATGGAAAAGCAGCTATAATGAACAAACATTTATTGTCCATTTGACTTGATTGTGTCATTATTTTATCACATATTATGCATAGTCCATCGTGTTACAGTGAAAAAAAAAACAGAAATAAGATAGATGGATTTTTTCCAATTTGCATGTAAACTTTATAATTCCTGGACCCGCTGGCTGGCACCAAAATTTCTTAGCTGAAACTATGGCGCAGAGCACCAGAAGGCACTAGGAATTTCAATCGAGCTTGAAATCATGATCGCCAAGGAGATTACAGATGTCAAGATTTTGGTCTGTTCTCACCCAAAATAATTAGATCACTTCAGAAGACATTGATCAAACCACTGAAGCCTTATGCATTACTTTTATGCTGCATTTATGTGCTTTTCAAAGAATCAACGTTTTGGTCACCATTCACTTGCATTATATGGATTTACAGAGCTTAGATATTCTTCAAAAAAATCATTGTTTGTGTTCTGCAGAAGAAAGAAAGCCATACACATCTTAGATGGTATGAGGGTGAGTAAATGATGAGAGAATTTTCATTTTTGGGTGAACTATTTACTTCTCCCTAAAAGAGATCAGATCATAAATCTGGAATATAGTGCATAGTGGCTTGTGGATATGAAAAAACAGATGTATGCCTTTTGTAAAGAACATTTACATTAAAATAGAAAAAGGGTACATGAACTGAAACATATTTCCAAATAAGTAACAGTAAACAGTATGTATGCTTCCATAGCAGAATAGCTCATTAATGTGCTCTATCAAACAGCTCCATTAATTATTTGCATTAACAGTGTTCTTATTCGAGGGTTTGCCTGTAACATAGATATTGAACACCCTATGGTGCTGTGTAATTATGGACCAGAAATTAAGTGTGTATTAATTTGAGCCTGATGCACTCACTGATTGTATATACAGATATTCCATATTTGTCTTTAATAATCATTATTGCACCCCAATTATGCAATGTAATTAGGCTAAGACAATTTCTCTCTTTTTTATTAACATTAAGAGGAGGGAAACAAAAATTAGCCTTCCCCACCCATGCTGTCCACCCCCAGGGACCCCCCCAGTGCAACCCAGATCCGCATACCACAGCTACCATGGGCAGGGCAGTTTCTAGAGTCTAATCAAATAAATAAATAATACAAACACACACACACACACACACACACACACACACACACACACACACACACAAATAATAATAATAATAAATAAATAAAAATAATAAATAAATAAATAAAAATTATTGGAAAACAATTATTGGTGCACACTCTTCAGCTGAAACAGAAACACAAACCGTACTAAAAGTAATAGCCATACAGACATAATACTATAATAATATAATAATGGATTATATTATAATAGTATAATAATATAATAATGAATTTCAAGAATGCAAGAGTAGCAGTTGGTAGTGAATGACAGGTGTGATATGTATGTTAAAATATACAAAAAATAAAAAAGAAGGAGGGGTACCAAGAATAAACAAAACAAGTGTTAACAAAATTGTGTATAATTGGATTTCAATAATTATATCAATAATTGTAACAACAATACTACTACTACTACTACTACTACTACCTCCACTACTAGCCCCACTATCAAGCCAGTAGTGATAATAATAATAATTATTAGCTCCTAGCCTAATCCTAACCAAATGAAGCCTGCAATGCTGAGCACATTTCTCCCATCGCGGAGTATCACAAACGTTATTTTTTCCCATTGCGCGGGATGTGCTGCGCACGAGGCGAAAGTTGTCTTCTTCCAGGGGGCGTAAAACGGCTCAGAAATCCGAATCCTCCATCGAGCCGCATTCAAATATCAGTACATTTGTTTTGTCTCAGTGGACACATTTTCTCACGAAAAGGTATACTCGTTTCTAAGTATGGGGATTTCAATTATTGGTATCTGGCATACAAATGTAAATTCGGCCCTGCAATCTACATAAAATTATCTTTAAAAACGGCTTACCCTATTAAAGACAAACGACTGTGATTGGCCCTTCCTCGTCAGCGCTGAGACATGTAACAAGTCCCACGTGACCAATGTCGTTTATATGGTGCTTCAGCAGCGGTCTGGGCAATAATTTACGCACCTACTGACATTGATTTTAAACACACTGCGAAAAGTTTTTTTTAATTTATTTAAAAATTTATTTATTTATTTATTTTTTTTTTATTGAACAATATCATGTACAAACAACATGGCAACATTTATACATCATTGCAATATAACAATGAGATCAGGTGCAAAAGAGCATTGCAAAATAATAAAATAAAAATAAATAAATAAATTAAACCAAAAAGCTAGGGTTTGTTTTTCAAATCATATTCTTTTATTATATATATATATATATATATATATATATATATATATATATATATATATATATATATATATATATATATATATATATAGATTGTATTTGCATTTGTACTTTTCATCAACATAAGGGCATTTGTATAAGAAAGAAACATATTGTGAAATACAGAATACCTGGGCACACTGCGAAAAGTTAAAATAAGAAAATATTATTTAGACCTATCGGATCTGACCAATTAGATACAACGTCCTGACCTGTAAGTCACGCCCTATTTGTGAATACATACAATGTGCTGTTTGCCACTCTACTCCCTTATTCTAAAGCCCGCCCACTCATCTTCCAGCCCCACCCCTTAAAGTTAGACGGGGCGGGGCTTGAACTGCACGTAGAATCTGATCTGTCCCGAACTGCAAAACACTACATAGAATTCCTGTTTTCAGCAATAAATAAATAAATAACACTACATAGAAGAGTATCATTGCTGGAAGTCCATTAAAGATAGTTTCCTACACAATTTATCAATCCCGAATAAGATATATCCTAAAATGGAAGACGGCAGAGAAACAGCTGCGATGAGGGAGCAGAAACGGAAGAATCGACAAATAGGTTGGCTACTATTTCATTACTATTATTTTGTATTATCACGTGTTTGCACGGTTGTGTGAATTTGATTGACCCTATATGTTCAAATATTTATATAATAAAGTATACTACACATGTAAAACATTTGTTTCTATATAAACATAGCCTTTAACAAGATCGTTGATCGTAGATTTGAAAATAAATAAACATTGCAAGCATGACCATGCTTCATTCTTCACTACAGCCAGTTTTTGTTGATAGCGCGACATGGGTGTGTCTGTTAGGGATGGGCAGATCGATACTAAAGTATCGACACTTCCGATACTGATGTGGTATAAAGAATATGATTTTTTTTATTTTTTATTATTATTATTATTAATTTTTTTTACAAGTGATTTAGATTACATGAATATTAATGCATCTCATAATATTCGAAGTTGAAAAAAAGAATTATGAACGAATTGTTGCATGGCACCGGAACTATTTTTTCTTCCACCCATCTTGACACGCCAGAAATGCTAAAATACACTAGCAGTCACAGACAGCATCTGGAGTTATTCACACTAAGTAATGACAAACCTAGACGTGACATGTATTATAATGGGCTTGTGTGAAAATTTTTATGGGTTTATTTAAATTCAGAGTTGTTAAAACATTGATAATGATCTTTAATCCTGGTTAATAAATGATACTCTTATGAAAACTTACCATGGATTTACTGTAGTAATATTGTATTAACCATAGTAACCACTGTAGTAACTATGTTTTTTTTGTTTTTGTTTTTTTTTTTTTTTTTTTTTTTGTGGCAGTAACCAAGGTTTTGATACAACAGTGGTTTTACTACTGCATTACTGTAGTATCCATATGGTAACTTGGTTTAATAGTAACCATAAAATAATATCTATGGTTAATTTTGAGGTTTATGTTTCCCTCATTTTCTTCAAGGACTCTTATTTTGAAGGTTTCACCTGTACTACATCTCCCATAGTCCCTCATCACTTCCATCTGATCCTTATCATCCCCACCTGTCTTCCATTCCCTCATTTAGCTCCTTTTGTATAAATACCCTCCTGTTTTGTACATTCCTTTGTCAGTCCTTGAAGTGTTACGTTGCGTTAATGTATTGTTATGTTGCGTTGTTAAAGTGTAATTTAGTTGGTTATGAATTGTTATGTTTTGTATGATGTTCCACTCTAGCGTATTTCCTTATTAAAGACTTAAAGTTAATCTACTCCTGCGTCTCCTGTCTTCCTCTCCATGAACCCAACTTTACAGTTTAGATGTGGCTTATACAATCTCATACTAGCAGCCTAATAATTTTCTGTTTAGGTCCATAAATATATATATATATATATATAAAATGTTAGTAATAATAAAGTTACTCATTTTATCCAAAGAATTCATAAAAATTCAATTTAATCAGAGGTATCGATATCGGACTAAAAGTACTTGGTATCTGATTGAAAAGAATATAATTGGTATCGCCCATCACTAGTGAGCACTGTCTGTAACTGCTAGTGTATTTTAGCATTTCTCTGCATCAAGATGTGTGGAAGAAAAAAATAGTTCCAGTGCCATGCAACAATTTGCTCATATAATTCTTTTTTTCCCACTTTGAAACTTATGAGATGAATTAATATTCATGTAATATAAACAATAAGATCACTTGTTAAAAAAAAAAAAAACCCTTAAGAATCAATATTTTTATGTGAGGATCGACATTTTTGATACCACATCAGTATCGGAAGTATCGATCTGCCCATCCCTAGCACTCGTAACTTGGTTATTTTATCCAAAGAATTCATAAAAATTCAATTTAGTAAAGGTATTGATATTGATATCGGCGATATTGGCCTAAAAGTACTTGGTATTGGATCGAAAAGAAAATAAGTGGTATTGCCCCTTCCTAGTGTCTGTCTTCATGCCCTCTGTGCCAAACTGGGTAACAAAAGAGGTTATTTAGCAGAGATGGGCCACTTTTATTTAAATGAATGGGAGAAATTGGAATGCCCAACCAAGAAGCTCTAGCGCCCAACGGATGTAGGAAGGAAGTCCCGCCTTACAGGTGAAAGAGCCAATCACCTTTTATATACAGACATCGCCTGTCTATCAACTTGCTAACACGCATGCGTTTTAGCTATACAAGACGGGAAAATTGCGTGTTTTAACGTAATATCAGGCTTGGGGAGTAACGGAATACTTGTAATTGTGTTACGTAATAAGGATACAAAAAATGTGTAGTCCTAACTGTAATCCTTTGCAGTTACATAAAAACTCAACGTATTCAGATTACAGTTACATTTGGTAAAAATTGGGATTACTAGCAGGATTACAATTTTCAATATATTAAAAAATATACAAAAGATTCTCCTGACATAAAATGATAATGACCGCTGCTTGCTTTATAGTGGTACAGATATGATCAGATGCATGCCGTAGATCTCTTCTGGTTCTCTCTCGTGACTCGTGAATCTGGCGCCACTTACTGTCACATGTGTAATAACACCTGTCTCACATCAACACTGTGCTCTCGTGACAAACATGGTCAAACCATTAAAAGTGCTGTTTCATCGCAATGGCCACTGGAGGACTATTATAATTTTTGTGGAAATTCCGACATTCTTTTCTCTTCAATGGAGAAAAGGGAAACAAAATTACTGTTCTGCGCAATTTACCTTCCAGCTGTGAAGATGCAGTGATTTTCCAAGGACCCGACATATAATTTAAAGAAGCATTTAAAGGTAAGACCCATACGAAAATCACGTTAGCAAGCATTGCTAAAATTAGTCATAAGTGTTCCCTAATTTCGCCATCAGAACATCTGTCGATCGTTTTTGCGGGAGCAGGAATAGAAGCGGAGAAACGACCACTACCCCCAGCGAACAGCCAGTATTCTGGTACACGGGATGCCTACTGTCAAAACTTTAGTGTGACTTCTCATTTCCATCTTAACTGCAGTTGAAACTCTAAAATTGTTCTCTGAAATGAGTTCATGTTTTAATGACAACAGTAATTGGAACAGAATTTATTTTTTCTTTGTTAAAAAATCCAGATTGTACACATGAATACCAAATTAATTGAAAATGTTGTTTTTAGGGGAAAAGTGCAATGAATAATTTATCTGATTTTGATGTTTGTTATAAATGTATTGTTAAGAACAGTTCAGAAGTATTGGTGAGGGAGAAATACTGGCAAATGTAACATTTGAAAACTCGTAGAAAGTAGGAATAAGTAAATCAAGACACACTAAAAAGGTTTAAATCTACATTTATCTATTCTTTAAAACAAGACGACAGGCACTGGAGGTATTAATAATAATGAAGATGATGAAGATAGCATGTGATCTACCTATTGCAGTCTGAAGTTAATGAATGGTCAGTGCCAATTAGTCTACATGCTAACTGCAATACATGGCAGAATTAAACTTTGTAGTGTTTTTGTATCCAAGGTATATCCTGTCAGATTTGTTTAATGTTAACCAAGACATAATTCAGTGCATCTGTTCTAACTGTATTTGCTTGATGAGAAAATAAACTATTTTCTACAACAGTTAGAGATCTCACCTGATTTGGTTAAAAATGTCCTCACGGCCTGGCCACGCCCTCCTCCTCGTCACAGAAAGGCTGTGCTTTGATCTGCTAAAATTATTACTAAATAACTATATTGTAGTATAGCCATTTATAGTATATTTATATTTATTTTAAAGTTACAGTATAGCAGACTTGTAATGCATCTGGATTGCCTATAACCGAATTATCCAGAATTATTCTGAATTAATTGTATTGAACTTCATTTGGATTTGTCCTGCGTTACTGGCAATCTCTGCTCTAAGCAGGCTAAGCAGGGTTCCTATGGTCATGGAAAACCTATAAATATCAGGGAATATTAACATTTTGATTTCTAGGCCTGGAAAAGTCATGGAAATTGATGAAATCTTAAAAATCATGGAAAAGTCATAGAAATTTCCGTAGTGAATACAGACTAAATTTTTCTAATTTTTCTCTGCTTAAAAATATTTAATCAGCTAGATTTTGCTCTTGTGCAGAGTCAAACTTGCTCGCAAGCCATTCTGATTTGTAGGCGAAAAATCGGTCTGAATTGTTTAATCCTAAATGACTGGAAAGTTCATGGAAAAGTCATCAAATTTAATTTTGGGCAACACTGAAACAATGTATGTGGCATCATTAGTCTTCTATGAGTTCAGTTGTGGAATCAATCAATCCGAGTATAACAAACTTGACTTTTCCAGTACTAAAACAAAGACACCGTTATTAATCAGATCTACAGTACAGTAAATCCTGTCAAAATGAATGAGTTTAAGATTATTCACATCATGCGGGTGATGGTCAGAGATTTTGTGTTAATACAAAGATTGCAGCAGGGTCAGTCTGAGGTAGGGTTGATCTAATCATTCCACAATTACTGTATCACAGTCCTGTCCGATAATTAAATCCATTGCATTCAATGAGTTTCTCCTGGAAGACTGTCCCAGCAGTTAATGTAATTTGCCCTAAATGTATTGCATCTGCAAAAGGACAGGGTTTAACCCTAGTGTTTAACCCTTATTAGGGCAGATGGTCCCGTAGACTTCATATGGTCATAATGGACAGGGCTCAGCTTAGTAATCAGTCTTCCCTAACAGGCCACTCTTAGCTTCTTACAGTTACATTTCTCTGTAGATCGATGATGTTACACAGTTGATGATACTCAAGGTAGGTGAGATTTGAAAGCAGTGTCAGTTTTTCTTGTTAATTTTGTTTTTTAACTGTGGAGAAGTTCCTTTGCTATGTGTAAGTTAATTTCCGCAATGTGGGTAGAATAACTGTAAAGACATTCTTTTTTAAAAAGAGGTTTTTTTTTTTTAAAGCCGAAGTGCATAATTTTTTTCGCTGTTCAAATACTTTCTCCTATCCCAGATTAATATTCACTGACAGCTATTCAAGTAAGCCATTTGCAGGTTAATTTCCCTGAAAAGTGTAAACAGTGTGACTCTATGGTGCTTTTGAAACATTGCTCTGTTTGTCTGAGCATCCCGACCAGCCAGACATAGACACTCAACTTATGGTGTGAATTTAGGGGCAGAACTGGGAGTGTGTTTGGGAACCAGTTTGAAAACAATCAGTATTTTTGTAGATTTGTTTGGTGATGCCAGTGGAACAGAAATTACGCACTTCAGCTTTATTGTTGTTGTCTGTTTTTAATGTTGGTAGTGCGCTGATGAAGTCCCTTGATAAAGATGCATGCTTCACTGTAAAAAATAAAAAGTTGAGTTAAATTAAAAAGTAAGGCAACCAGCTGCAAACCATTTTTTAGTTTACTCAACTTAAGGCAAATTAGTTGTACCAACTTTACAATTCAAGTTTGATTGTAAGTTCCATGAACTCAGTACAATAAGTTCAGCAAACTCAAAAATATGAATGATTAATAAATGCAATAAACTTGCATTTTTAAATACAGCTGTCCATAAATTTTAATATTCTTGAAAATATATTAAAATATATTCTTTATTAAGTAGGCCTTCATTTCTACATAAGATCATGTGTCAGTCCCACCAAGATACTAAATAGTTGGTCCAACTTAAAAGGTGGTGTAGGTAACAAGTACTTCAAACTTTCAGAAGTTAAGTCAACATCATTTACTCATAATGAAACTTTATCAAAGCGAACGCTAATCACCCTTATGGTGGCTTTTACAGCAAAACATCATTAAAATTAAAGTTGGATTATTATTTTATTTTTTTACAGTGTACAGATCTAATGCATGCACTTCAGCTTGAAGCAAAAAAATCATTTTTTGCATCTTTGAATTTTATTTAAACCATCGGTTTTATGAGCTACATAAGGGTAATCTGCATTTTGCGTGTGATTCTATCTTTATTGCATAGCAGTATACTGCAAGTTTACGCATATGCACATCTGTTATGCTTTTCAGAATTGGAGAACACAAACAGTGACATTGGCTTGTGTGGATGGATACTGGTGCTGTTCTCCATTATCCTCACGTTGCTGACACTGCCTCTCTCCATATGGATGTGCATTAAGGTACTCAGTGGAGGTCCTTTAATCATTGTGTTTTCATAAGGCATATGGTTGTACTGATCATTCCCGTATCTGTCCATCAAATGCATGGAAATCTTGTGCAGTCACACCAGATAGGGCTGTTTCACATTGGTAGTAAAAATCCTTATTGTCTCTTTATCTTGGCTCTTTGGGAGATGACTGAAGCATGATAAAGTTTGCCATGCAACTTCTAAATGATTTAATTGGGATGCTTTTACGTTCCTTTTAATAATACCATAATTTAGCTTTCTTCATGTTAAAAAAATTATTCTTCCCACAGATAGTGAAAGAATATGAGCGGGCAATTATCTTTCGTTTGGGACGCATTTTGCAAGGAGGAGCCAAAGGACCAGGTAAAAAAAAACACAAAAAAAAAACAATATCACACATTTGGATCATTTAATTATTGTGATTTAATCAGTCCTGGTGATTGTGTGTGTGTGTGTGTGTGTGTGTGTGTGTGTGCATGTGTGTGTGTGTGTGTGTGTGTGTGTGTTTGTGTGTGTGCTGGTTTGCATTTGTGCTGTGGCTGTCCACCACAAAGCCTTTTTGTCACAAGGCGAAAAAAAAGTACAACAGCTTGTGCTAAAGCAAAACAGAAGTGATCTGTTCTGCATTTCCGCTGACCTGAATAAACCATTTTGTTTTTCTTTTCTTTTTTTCTTCAATGTCATGCTAATTTAGTTTTGGACAGTGCACACACACAAACAAACATTATAGCATTTTACTTTGCTCAATAATGTGCAAATACAAGAATCACTAATTTTCAGGAAATAGGCTTATAACCCCTTAAGCACACACAGTATGCTGAGACGTCTGTGAAAGAGTGTATCATTTGGAGGTCTGTGAAAGAGTGTAAGCCTCAAGTCTTTTTGGGTATGATGCAACAAGCTTTGCACATCTGGATTTGGGGATTTTCTGCTGTTCTTCTCTGCAGATCCTCTCAAGCTCTGTCAGGTTGGATGGGGACTGTAATATTTATACTCCTGTGAGAATTTTTTTTTGATTCCGTTGACACCCTTGAAAAGGTTTTTATCAAAGTCAGTCCAAATTTAATTTGAGAGTTTTTAGTAAGTATGGATCTTTAGTTTTTTTTTTTTACCTGGTTTTCGCCATGAAAATAGCCATTGAAGCTGGCTTGGCATTAATAAAAAAACAAAAAACAAACAAACAACAATGTGTTGTGAAAAAAAAAAAAGCATGAAGAATTCAAAATACTGTAGGTTAACTTCTAAAGAGTAGTTAACACTTCAGTATATTCATTATATGCTATTATTTCAGGAGCTCAGGTTTTCACAACAAGGATAGTTGTGCAGTATTTTCATATGTAGCTGTTATATGTTTGATACATAAATATGTTCATACATTTTTTCTAAATGTTTAAATATTTGATTACATTTGGTCCGTTACAGTTTGGAACACATTTTTGTAATTTTGCACATTATCATATATGTTTTTGTTTCTTTTTTTTTTTCTTCACCCAATTTGGAATGCCCACTTCGCTTTTAAGTCTTCGTGGTTGCGTAGTGATGAAATATTGACCAATTTTAAAGGACATCTTTTTCAAAAGACTAAAACTATGTAAAAATGTACACTGTTGACAGGATGTATCTCGATGTATGGCACCTTTAAATAGAAATTCTTATAGTCACTTCATAGAGCGATGTGAATCTCTGCCTATGTTGGTGTCTCTTGTGTGTATTTGGCCGTGCTGTGTTTTGGAATATAAACCCGCAGGGCTTTCCCTCCAGGAATGAAGTTTTGAAGATAGTGTCTATTATTAGTTTGTCCACATATCTCTCTGATGCCCTGAAAGCTAACCAAGGGGTTTCACTGGGAGCTTTCTTTATCAAACCTATTCAGAGGGTTCCTATGGCCACCTAGAAATATTAGGGAATTTTAAAATTGTGATTTCCAGGCCTTGAAAAATCATGGAAATAACAAAATGCAAAAATTCAAATAAAATAATTGAGTCTTAAGAATCCTTATGCACTGTCACAAATGACTAGAGAAAAAGATGAAAAGGTTTGGAATCCCTGTTTTTAGTATTATGTTTTTTTTAGGATAAAAATGTAGTTCTTAGTGGCTATATATCCTTTGTTCTAAAGCTTAGGCCTGAGAAGATATGGCTTGGTACTTGATTTCTGAAACTTGGCCTTTCTGCGAGCAATGAGGGGTCTGTAAACAGTCTGAAGCGGGCCCCTCCTCCATGACTGTATTTAGGAGTGGAATGTGAGTGGAATTTTCCACAGTAGAGTATACAAACCTCAGAGTAGATGAACAAATCCTTTCTGGTCTTTGGAAAACTTCTCATTTTTGTTTAGAAACTACGGGAATGATAAATTACACTCAAACTACAACTGAAAGGCCTGCTCATATACATATACACACAGACCTGATTGACTTACTAACATATTGCCTAACTCATCTTATTGTTCCAGTAAGTATTTTAAATCTTTAGGACATATTTCTTTTTTTTTGTTTTTTTGCTTGGCCTGATTTTAATATTTAAAAAATGACAGCGCAAAAACAGATATAGTTTATCACATTGACTATGGACATATTCCACTAATGTTTGACAACCAGAAAGCTGTTTTATAATTGTATCATCCAACTGAGTACAATGTACTGTTAAGCATCAAAGCAGATGTCAGCTAGGTCATTCATTATAATCATGAATGCAGTCAGCTGAGTCCAGCTGGCAGTGAGAGAGTAATTTGGTCGGCTGCCAGATGTGATCCACTCAGTGTTCCTCTGAGTTACTGATTAGAATGATGACACAGCTCATGCTCTGAGTGTCTTCTGCTGTTATGTTTATATGTGTCTTTAATGTCTTGTGTTTAACGTTAATGTTTGTCGTCTCGCCACAGGTCTTTTCTTTATCTTGCCATGCACAGACAGCTTTATTAATGTGGACATGCGTACTATCACCTTTGATATCCCCCCTCAGGAGGTGAGATCACAGACAAACACATACACACTTTAATCCTAAACTTTAGTCTCTGTCTTGACCTGTGAACAGCGTCAGACAAAAATAAGTAAGCCATTCATAGGTTCACTTTGCTAGGGCTGTAAACACTGTTGCTCTGTAAGAAAGGAGGAACAAGTCGAAATGAATTTTTATGGTTAACAACATTATGCCACAAATGCTGTCGATTGAGTTTAACTTGATTTGAACCTGGAATATTACTTTAAAGTATGTTTTCCAATCCCAGTTTAATATGTAGAGTGAACTAAAAGTAAGCCATTGGTTGGTTGACTCCCTAGAAATGTGTGAACAAAAAAGTGTGTTTGGAATTATTTGTTGTTGAAAATAATCATTCTTTCTGCAGTTTGTTGGTGCTGAAATTTCACACTTCACCTCAAGAGATTTGTCATCTAGTTTTTAGGTTGCTTGCCTTGTTTTGTTGCCCATGCAATATCACTATGTGGATGTTTTTGATAAAATACTGTTTGTGTATTTCTGTGTGCATTCGTTCTCATAGGTTCTGACAAAGGACTCTGTGACAGTGAGTGTAGATGGCGTGGTCTATTACCGTGTGCAAAACGCCACACTGGCAGTCGCCAACATCACCAATGCTGATGCAGCCACCCGCCTGTTGGCTCAGACCACCCTCAGGAATGTGCTGGGTACAAAGAACCTGGCAGAAATCCTTTCTGACCGTGAAGAAATCGCCCACAGTATGCAGGTAACACACATGAAACAACCCACACAAACTTTGTAAGTTTCTAAAACACAATAGTCTGACTTACTTTCTCTAGATTTTTTGCAACTGAACTTTATTTGATAAATTTTAGCCAATGGAAAATGAACTAGGTAGTTTATTTGCAAATGATTAAAATTGATAGTTCACACAAAAATGAAAGTTCTTTTATAATTCTGCCATAATTTTCTCACTCTCATGTTGTTCAAATCTGTAAGACTTCTGTCTTGTGCGGCACACAAAAGCAGCTGTTTTAATGAAAATACAAGTCCATCTTTTCAACACAATGGTTCTTTTTAAAGCTCAAAAAGGACCCAAAAGTATAATAAAAGTAGTCCATGTAACTCATACGTCTTATCCCAAGTCATCCGAAGGTGAGAAACAACCTGAAATTTAAGTCATATCTCAGTGAAAATCTGGACATTCTTGGTTTGATGGCAGTGGTAAACAAGCTCTTGCATGATCAAGTGACTTTTTTATGTTTTTCAAAAACCTAAAAGTCTCTATTAATTTAAATGAGTTAAAATAGATAATTTAATTTGATTTTTAATGTGGTCTCGGACTTTTACACCACCTACTGTATAGTTTGTGAGACATAGTCTGTCTCCACACACATTATTCCAAACACTTTCACTCAATATCATGTGTTTCTGGAGCTAATGTGGTTCTTGTCGGACTGACTCACATGATTAGTGTCTGATTTCTTATCTGGCTGGTTTGTGGTAGACCTGATTCTAGCAGACATTGCATAACTTCAGGCCTTGCAGTCACTATTCATCAGTCAAGAGGTGCTGAAATATCCAGCCTGACTGCACTGTTACTGCCTCCCTCAGAGGCCCAACGCCGTCGTTCGCTCACTCCATCTGACATCCTATACAAAACTAGGGAGTAAATTCTTAATGGCAGGCATACTTGGTGCAGTGCTCCCATTCTGAGTGCAAGAATTGAATCATTGGCAGGAAGTGACTTGACTCTTTGTTTTTTCTCAGTCCTCGCTGGATGATGCCACAGATGACTGGGGTATTAAAGTGGAGCGTGTGGAGATTAAGGACGTCAAACTGCCCCTGCAGCTCCAAAGGGCTATGGCGGCCGAAGCCGAAGCCACCAGAGAGGCCAGAGCCAAGGTACTGTGTTTTTAAAAAAAATCATAAAGAAAACATTCCACACAATGAGGTAAGCACATATTAAAAGCATCTCTGCTGAAAGAAATGGCTTAAATCAGCCTTGATATTTTGCTGGTCTTAGCTGGTTTAAGATGGTCTCCCAGCCTGGCCAAGCTGGTGGTCAAGCTGGTCAGTTTGTGAGTGGTGGTAGTAAGTGGTGACTGGTTGGAGACCTAATCAACCTCCAGTTACTCTTGCTGTGCAGGCAGCGGATATCCTAGAGGTAAATTGTTTGGCAACCCTTTTCTTTTGTATTGTCTCTTCTTAAGGCTCAGATATACTTCATACTAAATCGAAGAACGAATGGGTGTGATGTCATTTAGAACAAAATTTGGCCAAAAAGAAGGTGTTTGCGTTCGTTTTGGTGGTTCGTACCAGCTTGCCTGGGCGAATTTTAGCAATACTTCTTACTGGCTGTTAAACACCTTACTGCCATTGGTCCACGTCATTAGTTGGTGTGACCTGGAGCTCCATCTACCTTGAGGCCGTCAGCTTTTTTCCATTCATGGAGTTCCGTCAGTTAAGATGAGTCAACATGTACACACCGGCATGCAGTTATTAGCGAGCTGGTGCAAATCTATCTACATCTGTATGATCGTTTGTGTACACATTTCTAAGAACATGTCATGCATTTTTGTTTTGTTTAATTAGTCTGCAAAAGGAATCAAATCTACTCTAATACTCTTAAGTGCCCATTCACATTTGTTTTATATGCTGCTTCATTCATGTGCCTTCTGCAGCGAAAGCCATTCACACATCTGCCCATAGTAAGGTATGCCTATCATCATTCTTTTGTCTGTATTTTTGCCATTAACACTTTTTTTATACACCAATCTTTGCAGTAGTATCAGTGTCATCATAAATTACAATAACAGAGTGTAATCGGCACATATTATGACTGCGTAGAGCATGTTAGCCCATTAGCATCATGAATTCAGAATGTAAACAAGACAAACTGTGCATTTTCTACTGCATATATATTATGGGTATAGATATGGCACCTTTATGATCAATGTTTTCAGTTGATCTGTGGTTTTTAGTTAATGTTGTATTTGTTTCTTTTCTTTACTTTTATCCCCTTCTCGTTACCCGTCCAAATGACCATGATAAGGGTCATAACACAAAGCAATGCTCCCTTCTCAGCCCTTTAAAAAAAAGAAAGCTGCAGAAGCGGGTCATTCAGAACATATCTTGTTTTTTTAGAACTATTAACATATTAACAAACTTCATAAACTCATGCATTTGCATATACGTGTATATACTATAGAGCACAACATTGCCTGCCCACTTTTTCAGCCATCTTGTTTCCAGAAGTATTCATTTCTTCCATAGGGATTTCCTACAAGTGTTCTAAGCCATGAACCAAACCTATGAAGGTAAATCAGTAGCAAAACTTGAGAGCTTGCATATTTGATTTGAGAACTTGTACAATAAATATTTGTACTCGTAAGTTGAAATTTACCTTCACAGCACCGATGTGAAAACTTATAAAATAAAAATTTGAAGTTGAATGTTGCAATCTGCACTCACAGACAATAATTCAAAGCTTGTGTTCTGAGTTCACAATTGCAGACAAATAGTCACAAATGTGACTACAGATACAAACAAACTTGTATTACAGATTAACCTTTGTATTTTAATTCATTTTCATATTACAACCACAAATCAGCTCTTACAACCTCTCAAATCTGGCACTGCAACTTTAAATCTTCATGCCTTGACTTTTGCAACTACTTTTGTGAAAAACCTGTAGCAAAACTAACTTGTGCACTTGTCAAATTCTGATGCAAGAGAGCAAGACCAGTGTTCGGTGGGGGAGGGGTCAGTGAAGTCATTTTCTTGGTTGATGCATAGCCAATGAAATGGAACGTTTTTGTACACGATGACGTCACACCACAGCGCCAGCCCACGCCTTTTTGTTAGGGCAATGCAGAGCCGGTGTTAAGGATCAACTGGGGATTGTGTTAACTGGGGATGTGTGTGTGCATGTAAATAATTTCACTTGCCTTTTCTGCAGATTCGTTCAATGTGAATTGCCAAGGAGCAAAGAAAAGACGTTTTGCACATTATTAAAAAATTATGGTATCATTATTAACCCGCTTTGTTTCATTGATGTCTGTTCTAATTAATTTGACACAGTTTAAGAGCTATTTTAAAGGTTTCACAGGGTAACATCTGATTTGAATGGAAACTGGTGATTACAGGTGCATCTCAATAAATTAGAATGTCGTGGAAAAGTTCATTTATTTCAGTAATTCAACTCAAATTGTGAAACTCGTGTATTAAATAAATTCAGTGCACACAGACTGAAGTAGTTTAAGTCTTTGGTTCTTTTAATTGTGATGATTTTGGCTCACATTTAACAAAAACCCACCATTCACTATCTCAAAAAATTAGAATACATCATAAGACCAATAAAAAAAACATTTTTAGTGAATTGTTGGCCTTCTGGAAAGTATGTTCATTTACTGTATATGTACTCAATACTTGGTAGGGGCTCATTTTGCTTTAATTACTGCATCAATTCGGCGTGGCATGGAGGTGATCAGTTTGTGGCACTGCTGAGGTGGTATGGAAGCCCAGGTTTCTTTGACAGTGGCCTTCAGCTCATCTGCATTTTTTGATCTCATGTTTCTCATTTTCCTCTTGACAATACCCCATAGATTCTCTATGGGGTTCAGGTCTGGTGAGTTTGCTGGCCAGTTGAGCACACCAACACCATGGTCATTTAACCAACTTTTGGTGCTTTTGGCAGTGTGGGCAGGTGCCAAATCCTGCTGGAAAATGAAATCAGCATCTTTAAAAAGCTGGTCAGCAGAAGGAAGCATGAAGTGCTCCAAAATTTCTTGGTAAACGGGTGCAGTGACTTTGGTTTTCAAAAAACACAATGGACCAACACCAGCAGATGACATTGCACCCCAAATCATCACAGACTGTGGAAACTTAACACTGGACTTCAAGCAACTTGGGCTATGAGCTTCTCCACCCTTCGTCCAGACTCTAGGACCTTGATTTCCAAATGAAATACAAAACTTGCTCTCATCTGAAAAGAGGACTTTGGACCACTGGGCAACAGTCCAGTTCTTCTTCTCCTTAGCCCAGGTAAGACGCCTCTGACGTTGTCTGTGGTTCAGGAGTGGCTTAACAAGAGGAATACGACAACTGTAGCCAAATTCCTTGACATGTCTGTGTGTGGTGGCTCTTGATGCCTTGACCCCAGCCTCAGTCCATTCCTTGTGAAGTTCACCCAAATTCTTGAATCGATTTTGCTTGGCAATCCTCATAAGGCTGTGGTTCTCTCGGTTGGTTGTGCATCTTTTTCTTCCACACTTTTTCCTTCCACTCAACTTTCTGTTAACATGCTTGGATACAGCACTCTGTGAACAGCCAGCTTCTTTGGCAATGAATGTTTGTGGCTTACCCTCCTTGTGAAGGGTGTCAATGATTGTCTTCTAGACAACTGTCAGATCAGCAGTCTTCCCCATGATTGTGTAGCCTAGTGAACCAAACTGAGAGACCATTTTGAAGGCTCAGGAAACCTTTGCAGGTGTTTTGAGTTGATTAGCTGATTGGCATGTCACCATATTCTAATTTTTTGAGATAGTGAATGGTGGGTTTTTGTTAAATGTGAGCCAAAATCATCACAATTAAAAGAACCAAAGACTTAAACTACTTCAGTCTGTGTGCATTGAATTTATTAAATACACGAGTTTCACAATTTGAGTTGAATTACTGAAATAAATGAACTTTTCCACGACATTATAATTTATTGAGATGCACCTGTACACTTGTCAGAGCAGTAAATCGCAAGTGGAATTATTTTATTTGCAACATTAAAGCATCATAGTCTGAGATGCGTCAGTACTTTTGCTATTGATTTACCTTCATAAAAACCAGCCAGCTCTGAGGTGAATCACAACATTACAATCTTTAATTTGAAGCAAAATAGTATTTGAAAATCGGACAAAAAGTCAAAGGTACAAGACTGTGTACATACGGCTTTTAATGAGGGCATGAACTACAATCCCATGAAGCATTGAAAAGGTCATGATCGAATTAAAAACAATGGAAAAATATCAAACTATTGTTGTAAGTTGTTGGTTACAAGTATAGAATCAATATAATTTTATTTTATTGCAAAATATTTAGATATTTCAGTGTGTAGGAAGACCGTTTCGATTGCATCATTAAAGAACAACCTGTTTAATGGTGGAAAATGGTCATGTAAACTTAAAATGCAGTTGTTTTTGGTGCACAGAACTTTGACTACCATTGAAATTGGACTTCAGGGTGAAAAAATAAAATGTTTAAAGTGTAGAATATGTGCCATTTCAATTCTAAATGAATGGGTGAAACCTGACATTGAATGTGTTGAACTGCTGTGCCAGATTTCCTAATTATCCACATAAACATACAGTATGGTGGGATGATTTTTATTATGCAGACAAATGCAGAGAAATTGCAAAAATAAATTTGCATGGTCAGACATATGTATTAATCATACCCTGTCCGTATGATGTGAAAGTATGCGATTGCATGGGAGCTGAATGCTAATGTTCACTATTCTGTGCCAAGGCCACTACAAAACTCTCTGGGTAAATTAATAAACAAAGGAAGCCAGAAGTTGACAACTCCCTTCCCATTTCTCTGTGCGTGTTTCCCACTAATTTATCTGTTGATTTATGTGAGAGACTGTATTTTGACATTTCCATCTATAGGCTCAGTTAACATCCTCTGTGTATAATACTAGTTGGCTCCCTAAAAATGTGCACATGCTCTCAAAAGAACATGGGAAAGGAAATGTAATGAGTTTAATTTTTTGGCACGTGTGGTCTTCAGTGCTTAGTCTAGATAAAACAAGTATCTTTTTCTTCTTCTTTTAAATAAATGCCCCTGCCTACATCAACCACATAGTGAGAGGTGGGAAACCATTGTCCTAGTCAGTAAAGGGTAAACAGCATCTCTCTGAATAGCAGCCCACAAAGAAAGTGTCAGCTAAATGACTACCTACTAATCCAAAGTGAGTTACAGTATGCCTAATAAATGGATAACTGCCCTTTAACAACATTGGGTAAAAGGGATAGTTCACCCAAAAATAAAAATTCTCTCATTTACTCACACTCCATCTTAGATGTGTATGACTTTATTGATTCTGCAGAACACAAACAAAGAATTTTAGAAAATATCTCAGCTCTGTAGGTCCATATAATGCAATTGAATGTTGGCAATAACTTTAGAGGTCCAAAAAGCACATAAAGGCAGGAGAATTTATAGTAAAAATACTTCAATATTGATCTGTTTCTCACTCACACCTATCATATCGCTTCTGAACATATGGATCTAACCACTGGAGTTGTATGGATTACTTTTATGCTGCCATTTGCTTTTTGACCCTTCAAAGTTCTGGCCACCATTCACTTGCATTGTATGGACCTACAGAGCTGATATATTCTTCTAAAAAACGTTGTTTGCGTTCATCAGAAGAAAGAAATTCATACACTTCTGGGATGGCATGAGGGTGAGTAAATGATGTGAGAATTTTCTTCTATCCCTTTAAAGGTGCTATGCGATGTGAGCTGTTTTGGAACTACTGCCAGATTTAGGACACTGAATTAGTGAGTGCTTTGAAGAAAAGTTCTGATTGGTTTTGAGGAGGTGGAATTTTTGTGTGTTATACCAATGCTCCATTGAACTCTCACTCTCTACTTTGCTCTCTGTAGGTGATAGCCGCAGAGGGAGAGATGAATGCCTCACGGGCACTGAAGGAGGCGTCCCTTGTGATCGCAGAGTCCCCCTCCGCTTTGCAGCTGCGCTACCTCCAGACCCTCAACACCATCGCAGCAGAGAAAAACTCTACTATCATTTTCCCTCTGCCTATAGACATGATGCAGTCCTTTATTAAGCGCTGAGCTGGGGCTGTAGAATACAGGCACCTACCGTATATACACACACATTCATACACACACAGAGATGCATCCATGCAGAAGTGAAAAGACCGACATTATATAACATACACTCATGTGCATATAATAAACATATTTGACATACACAGTATATACAAGTAGCTGTTCTCTGACAGATGATCTGTAGATGTTCCTGGTATAGGCCCATTAAGATGAAGTCTAATGCGACGTAACAATATCCACTTGGCTGGTGAATTTCAGACTTGTTGTGCAGTGGTTCTCCACTTGATTATTTTTTTCAGGACCCAAATTTCACATAGGACCTCAAGTGTCGACCCAACACCATAACAGAATTGGTTATCATACAGAAGTAAATAAAAATAATACATTTAATTTCCATTTTTTTTTTTACATGGTCCGCATAGGCACGACATTAAGCAGAATTATTAACATGAATAAGAAAATATTGTATTTACTTTGTCATATGACTAAGTGACAGTTTGATTGGACATACAGATGTTGATGTCAACAACAAAATATATGGGAAGCATTTTATCCTCCTTTTTAAAGTTTATAAGCCTATTTATTTTGCTAACCTAATGGTTAGTTACATTTTATTATTTGCATTAAGCATTGTATTTCACCTGCAACCCATTTTGGGGCACGACTAACAAGTTGACAACCACTGGCGTTGAGGTCAAACAGATGCATTGTTTTGTTTTAAACTTCTGTTGGGGATGTTTTTCATGCAGAAAATTCTAAATGGTGAATTGGCCTTAATGAATTGTGTATATAAGCCTACTATCTCTCTGGCTATCATAGAGACAGTACATTGTGCTTAATTAAAATCTCATAGATATTAAATATGTAGGTCTATTGTGATTGTTTGGTTTTTCTTTTCAGTTGTTGATTTATGGAACATCCCCTGGTTATATGAGTGTATGTCTGTGTGTGTGTTTCAAGCATGTGTAACCAAGCCAAATAAGCCATAAACCATCTAAAGAGATATTTGGATAGTACCAGATTTCAAGACATACAAGACATAAGATTTTTCTTGCTGAGAACCTTTATTAATGCTGTCTAACAATGTGAAGCCTTAAGCCATATTCATTTAGATTATTGAATCAATATTAACAGGTTTACATGATGCTGGTTGTTTTTTAAAACCACAGTGGATTAGAGATCTAGTGTTTATATATAAATTTAATATGCAAATTGTATTACTTTTTGATTTTTAAGGTCTTCCCTCTCATTTCAGATCATTTTGTCTGTTAGACATTTCATACATGTAAAATAATCTTTCAATTAAGGCTGAAAAGGTTTTTGTATATAATTAGTCTTTGTTGCTTCAAAAATCAAAGGATGGAATTACAGACTCAAAATGTAAATGATTTGGGTGTATGTGGTGCTGCGTAGAAGCTTATAAAGGGTATATGGGTAAAGGGTATTATCCAAATGTCTGTATCTTCATCCTGTATCGGTCTATTACAATTCTATATATTACATTACAGATTCTGTCATTTAACTGATATATTTTGAATATCACTTT
Organism: Myxocyprinus asiaticus; assembly: GCF_019703515.2. NCBI lineage: Eukaryota > Metazoa > Chordata > Actinopteri > Cypriniformes > Catostomidae > Myxocyprinus > Myxocyprinus asiaticus. The sequence continues at coordinate 13,818,355 of NC_059381.1, forward strand.
TTATTTTTTTTGCCAGTTCACTATGTACGTTGTAATATTGAATGTTGTTTTGATGTGTGATGTCTTATTCCCTTTAGTTTAGCATATCATAATATGCAATATTGTCCATTTCAAAACTTAAAAGTACACAAACTCTTTACCTTTACAAAAGTGTTGTTTTGTTTTTTCCCCCTAGTATGCTATTAACGACTGTTTAACGAAGAACTCTCTGGAAACCTTTGGGGTTATGGTTCTTTATTGTAATAGTAGGAAAACAGAATCATTTGTCTACAGAAGGATTTGCACAGGCAAAGCAGCAGTGTCTGTATTAACTCCTTAAAATAACCTTTGAGTCTCCATTCCAGCAAATATCAAAAGCAACCTTTGCATGGTGTGGGGTCTGCCATTTCCACTGATCATTAGGCATTTAACCTACCCTTATGTTAACAATTATCCAATCTAGACTCCAGAAATAGCCAGAAGACAGGCTTGTTTCCATCTTAACATTGCATATGTAGAATAAGGCATCCTAGAAAAATAATCACATACCTGACCAATGCCAAAACAAGTCTCTATTCCACTCTGACATTCTGAAATAATTATGTTTTCAATTAAAAAGCACTTAAACAATTCAGTTTGTGTACTGGCACTGATTTTGTTAAGAATAACACTGTAATGCAACTTCGATTATGACCAGTCTTAAAATCATCTTCCGTCCTTAACATAGACAATCCTAACTCTTGCTATTTAAAATCTAAAATGAGACAATGGGACTGGCTGTTCTTAGATTGAGATTGGAGGCAGTAATTATTAATTTGAATAAGTCTTTCTGCGCCCTCTGTCTGTAGAGGCATGTCATTGCTTATTTTATTAGCATGAGTATGGCTGCTCGGAAAGGAAGGCTAAAAATGTCTTTTGGCAGTCAGATCAAATAATGACTCAAGAAAGAGACGTTAAAAATTGTTAATTCATAACACTATGGAAGGTCACGTTGAGTGCATTATGGGATATAGCACCCAGTGCAGTATACTCTGTTGTACACTGCACATCTGGGTTCTTCATGCATACAGAAAATTTGCATACTTGAGTATACAGTACATCCTACATACTGCAGAAATAGTAATAGTAGTATGGTAGTATGTTATACCGAATATAGCACATCTCCAACTCCTAAAATGTCAGATGGAATAGCTACAAGGTGGAAACAGACCACATACCTACTGTGCACTACTGTTTGTTATGTCTGTATTTTAGTGGCACTATAAACACATACTATTGCTTTATCTCAAATATATCAATTAAAAATAAGTTCAAACACTAAGATAGTGTTGCTAGTAAAACTCTTAATACTGGACAAGTAATAAAAAAAGGAAATAAAAAAGGCAAAAATATTTGTGACGGATTTTAACAAGGCTTTCCCTGCTTATTATCTGATATTGGCTAATGCACTTCAGCAAGATGTGTACAGACCAAATAAACAATCTAAACACTAATCTAAAATGCTTTAAATAAAATATCGCTGAGTGCATGCAGCTAATACTTACAAACCTTGGCAGAGAATTAATGGAGTTGCCTTAAGTTTGGTGACTGAAGCTCAAGGCAGTAAGGTAAGCTATTTAAAAGTGACCAAGGAGCAACTTTGGCTTTCAAAAACCCTCATAAGCATCAAAAAGGTGTCTTATTGTATCAAAGGGCAACTTTGATTAGCTTGCAGTAATGCAGTAGGGCTTAAAGGTCGGGCGAAAGTTCACAACTCAAGCTCAGCCATGGCACGCTCCAGGGGGTCAGTGCTCCAGTAGTCATGGTCCCAGCCCAAGAACCAGCCTGTGAAAGTGGGCGGCTCAAAGCCTTGTTTGATCTTCACAATGGGTGTGCGCAAGTCACGGTTAGCTGGATCAGTTTCAATGTATCGGACAGCTGGAGAGAGAGGAAAGGTATTGTATGGTTATTACAGGATTCATGAAGTAAAGAACACTGTGTTCCATTTCAAAACCTTTTTTTGAGATCAAGAACTGGTTAAACTGTTCTATGAAAACACAGGATTAACTCTATCTATCTATGGCAGTTAATTCAGTAGATGTGCATTACAGCTGTACATATAGTACTGGACATGACTGTAGTGTACCATATGAACCAGAGACACTATACCTGTAGTTGAACTTAATTTAACTAATCTCTCAATGACATATGTAACGGTAGCCAGCTGGTATTTAGCCTCCTTGTTAGTGCACCCGCCTCCCATGCCGGAGACGCTGGTTCGAGTCCCATACGGAGCGGGTAGAACAGAAGCATCACAATGGTGCCGTTACCCAAATGGGAGTGCGGTTTAGGGGGGTGAGTGTAACAGGAGCCAGCTGATAGATAGCTGTGCAATGTGTATAAACCTCACTCTCCTGACCTCAAGAGGTGCACTAGTGACTGATGTTAGAGGCTGTAGCCTTTAGCTTCCTTGTTAGTGCACCCGCCTCCCATGCCTGAGATGCCGATTCGAGTCCCGTACGAAGCGGGTAGAACAGGAGTGTCACACATATCCTTAGCACAAATAAATAAAAAATAAAATAAATAAATAAACAGCATCTATCTATCTATCTATCTATATATATATATATATATATATATATATATATATATATATATATATATATATATATACACACATACACACACACACACACACACAGTATATCCTTTGCTAATGCAACACATAATTTAAATGAATAAAAACTGACTGAATACTGTTTACAAGATTCTAAACTGTCATTTAAAGGGTTAACTTCTGCCGCACCGAGTCACGTGACACAACAGCATGCCGTCAATTTCCTTGAAGCGCTCTTACGGAAGCAGCGCCAACAAAAGTGCCTCTGTTAAGAAATATCTTCCATTTTTTCATTGAAACCTGTTTGGTTGTAAAGAGTAGCATCTCTAGTTTCCTTTGATATGCTGCTTTAAAAAATATGTTCATTTTTCGCACGTCAGCATGGTGATAAACATGATGTCGACATATGTGGACACTGGCACTGCATTTCCTCAAAAGTAGAAAAAACATGTTAGTTATTTTGAATAACTTTAAACTAACACATCTGTGGGTCATTCAGCTTCATTTTAATATACATTTTGTTATGTTTAATTTTGTTATCGCTGTGCAATACTATTCTATTCATTAACATTAGTAAATGCATTCCTATATATTTACTGTGCATTTTCACATTGAGAACAAATGGGTTCATACAAAAGCTGAAACTTTTTCAGAGGCTTTATATGGAGTTAGGATGAAAAAAAGTGCATTTTGAACTGTTCTGAGACCAGTGAAGACAGACAGAACACTGGAGGTTAAGTCATTCACTAAATAGTGAGCAAGGGAGCATCCTATAGCTTTCTATGCAGCTAAATGCATTCAATCCTAAAACCAAAAGTTCAGTTTCAGGCTGCAGATGATGTCTGGACCACTCAACATGTTTGGCAGACATGGGACAATGGTAATCAGTAAATACTGTAGATACAGAATTTGATTGGATGATGCTGGCCATTACTTTGAGTCGGAATTATTTATGTTAATTTCTGATTTAAAGTCTGTAACATCTCAAACATCATCTTTCTATAGCTTGGTATTATTTACAATTTCACAACTTAGTCCTGCTGTCCACATATAAGGACATTAATTGTTAGGAAAACTATTTGCTTTAGAAATTATTATATTTTTGCTTGTTTATTAGGTGCTACTAGTTACAAATCAAAAAGGGAAATGGAAAATGCACACAGCAGTCACGCTCGGGTCTCAGGAGCATATAAACTCAGCAAAAAAATAAATGCCCCTTTTTCAGGACACTGTATTTTAAAGGTAATTTTGTAAAAATCCAAATAACTTTACAGATCTTTATTTTAAAGGGTTTAAACAATGTTTTCCATGCTTGTTCAATGAACCATAGACAATTAATGAACATACACCTGTGGAACGGTCATTAAGACACTAACAACTTACAGACGGTAGGCAATTAAGGTCACAGTTATAAAACTTAGGACACTAAATAGACCTTTCTGCTGACTCTGAAAAACACCAAAATTAAGATGCCCAGGGTCCCTGCTCATCTGCGTGAACGTGCCTTAGGCATGCTGCATGGAGGCATGAGGACTGCAGATGTGGCCAGGGCAATAAATTGCAATGTCCGTACTGTGAGACGCCTAAGACAGCGCTACAGGGAGACAGGAAGGACAGCTGATTGTCCTTGCAGTGGCTGACCATGTGTAACAACACCTGCAAAGGATCGGTACATCCGAATATCACACCTGGGGGACAGGTACAGGATGGCAACAACAACTGCCCGAGTTACACCAGCAACGCACAATCCCTCCATCCGTGCTCAGACTGTCCGCAATAGGCTGAGAGAGGCTGGACTGAGGGCTTGTAGGCCTGTTGTAAGGCAGGTCCTTACCAGACATCAACGGCAACAATGTCGTCGATGGGCACAAACCCACCTTCGCCAGTAAATTAGATGGTAAGCAAACAATCAGCTCTTGTAGTCAGCGTGTTGAATGGAGGAGAAATGGGCAGGAGTAAAGACATGAGCATCTTGACCTGGCCCAAATTGTTATGGGCAGATGACTGGGTCAGAGCATCTCTGAAACTGCAAGGCTTGTGGGGTGCTCCCAGTCAGCAGTGGTGAGTACCTACCGACAGTGGTATGAGGAGGGACAAACCACAAACTGGCGACAGGTTGTTGGCCTGCCAGGGCTCATCAATGCACGAGGGCAATGAAGGCTATCCCATCTGGTCTGAACCAACAGAAGGACTACTGTGGCACAAGTCACAGAAAATGTTAATGATGGTTACGGGGAGGGGGTCTGGGTAGCTTAGCAAGTAAAGACGCTGATTAGCACACCTGGAGTCGCAAGTTCGATTCCAAGGCGTGCTGAGTGACTCCAGTCAGGTTTCCTTAGCAACCAATTGGCCCGGTTGCTAGGGTGGGTAGGGTAACATTGGGTTAACCTCCCTGTGGTCGCTATAATGTGATTCTCGCTCTCGTGGGGCACGTGGTGAGTTGAATAGCGGAGAATAGCGCGAGCCTCCACACGCGCTAGGTCTCCGTGGTAACGTGCTCAACAAGCCACGTGATAAGATGCAGGGACTGACTGTCTCAGATGCGGAGGCAACTGAGATTCATCCTCCGCCATCCAGATTGAGGCGAGTCACTACGCCACCAGGAGGACTTAGAGCGCATTGGGAATTGGGCATGCTAAATTGGGGAGAAAAGGGGAGAAAATCCCCCAAAAAAACAAAAAAAAAACAATGATGGTTATTAGAGGAATGCGCCACAACACAGTGCATCGCACCCTGCTGCGTATGGGGCTGTGTAGCCGCAGACCGGTCAGAGGGCCCATGATGACCCCTGTCCACAGTCAAAAGCACCTACAATGGGCATGCGAGCATCAGAACTGGACCTTGGAGCAGTGGTAGAAGGTCTCCTGGTCCGATGAGTCCCATTTTCTTTGATATCATGTAGACGGCCGTTTACCTGGGGAAGGGATGGCACCAGGATGCACTGTGGGAAGACGACACCCCGGTGGAGGAAGTATGATGCACTGGGCAATGTTCTGCTGGGAAACTCTGGATCTGGCCATTCATGTGGACGTCAATTTGACACATGCCACCTACCTAAACATCATTGCAAACCATGTATACCCCTTCATGGCAATGGTATTCCCTGATGGCAGTGGCCTCTTTCAGCAGGATAATGCGCCCTGCCACACTGTACACATTGTTTGGGAATGGTTTGAGGAATGTGATGAAGAGTTTGAGGTGTTGCCCTGGCCTTCAAATTCCCTAGATCTGAATTCGATTGAGCATCTGTGGGATGTGCTGGACAAACAAGTCCGATCCACGGTGGCTCCATCTTGCAACTAACAGAACTTGAAGGATCTACTGCTAATGTCTTGGTGCCAGATACCACAGGACACCTTTAGGGGTCTTGTAGACTCCATGTCTCGGCAGGTCGTCGCTGTTTTGGCGGCACACGGAGGACCAACAGCATTTTAGGCAGGTGGTCATAATGTTTTAGCT